>NC_083429.1:16272506-16578468 GCF_020745735.1 Hemiscyllium ocellatum | reverse complement strand
CTTTCTTCTTTTTCACTTCCACCCAAATAACTTCGCTGATGTATTGCCAGGAATATCCTCCGTCAGTACAGAAGTAATGCTATCCCTTACCAAAAATGCCACACCCCCTCCTCTCTTGCCCCTCTTTCTATCGTTCCTATAGCATTTGTATCCTGGAACATTAAGCTGCCAGACCTGCCCATCCCTGAACCACATTTCTGCAACTGCTATGATATCCCAGTCCCATGTTCCTGACCATGCATTGAGTTCATCTGCCTTCCCGGTTAGGCCTCTTGCACTGAAGTAAATGCAGTTTAATTTATCAGCCTGACCTTGTTCTCTGCTTTGTTTCTTCCTGCCCTGACTGTTTGACTCGCTACTTTTCCTAACTGTACCAGTCTCAGACTAATCTCTATCTCCCTGGGTCCCACCCACCCAACCTTACTAGTTTAAATCCACTTGAGCAGCTCTAGCAAATGTCTCTGCCAGTATGTTAGTTCCCTTCCAATTCAGGTGCAATCCATCCTTTTGCACAGGTCACTTCTACCTCAGAAGAAATTCCAATGATCCAAAAATGTGAACCCTTCTACCATGCACCAACTCCTCAGCCACAAATTTATCTGCTCTATCCTCCTATACCTACCCTCACTAGCTCGTAACACCGTGAGTAATCCTGATATTCCTACTCCCGAGGTCCTCCTTTATAAATTCCTGCCTAACTTGCTATATTCTCCCATTAGAATCTCATCCTCTTCCCTTCCTATGTCATTGGTTTCAATGTGTACAAGAACCGCCTGCTGGTCCCTCTCACTTTTGAAAATGTTCTGCAACCTTTCTGAGACATCCTTGATCGTGGCACTAGGGAGGCAACACACCTTTCTGAGCTTTTGCTGCTGGCTGCAGATACATCTGCCTGTGCCTCTGACTAGAGAGTCTCCTATCACAATCGATAGTTTGGAACCCGACATACCCCCCTTATTACATTACAGTCTGTCTTGACATTAGAAACTTGGCTGTTCATGCTATATTCCCCTGAGAGCATGTCACCCCTAAATTTTCCAAATTAGCATATTTGTTTGTAATGAGGATAGCCACAGAAGACTCCTGCATCACCTGCCTACCTCTATTGTCTTTCCTGGAGTTAACCCATCTATCTGACTGTATCTGCGGCTTCCTGTAACTACCATTCATTACACCCCCTTGCTCTTGTAAACTCCTCATTGTCTCTTAACTGTTACTTCAACTGGTCCATTTGATCTAATAGGATATGCTATCAAACACACCTACTGCAGACATAATCCTCAGTAACATGTAAACTCACCTTGAACTCTCGCATCTGAGAGGATGAGCATATCACTTTACCTCATGAACAAGCGGTGCTCTGAAAGCTAGTGCTTCCAAATAAACCTGTTGGACTATAGCCTGGCGTTGTGTGATTTTTCACTTTGAATCTCTACTAAAGGCCATTTTTGCTCCTTCACAATCTACAGACCCAGAAAATAGCACTGTCTTATTGCTCTAAGAAAAAACTGCTCCAGACTAACTTAATATAAGCTCTCAGGGGCTTATATTTTGAAAATTTAATCAAGAGACAGATCTCAATAAAACATAGTCAAGAAAGAACCCACTCTGCTCAATACTGTAGATTTATAGCGAGGCTACACTTAAAAATTATTCACTTATCTGCTCCTGTGCTGTGAGCTCTACAACACAGGTTGTGAATTTCAGTGTTTGTTAAGTTTTCCTAGACATACTCTGATATGCAGAGATACACAAATTCAAAAGGCAAGACAGTAACTGTGCAGATTCATTGCTGTGCCAGTTAGCCGTGTGGGTCTCTGTCTCTGTTTCCCTCTCTGTCTCTCTTTCCCTCTCTCTCTCTACTTCACTGTCCATTTGCTTCCTATAGTCTGCCTTTTCTCCCAAAAGGAACAGCTCTTACAGCAAGAATTTTTTTCCCATCCTTCATTTTAGATTGACTGAATTTCACCAACAATTTCTGTTTTTTGTGAACAGATAATATATGTTTTTAAGAAGGGTGACAGGGATAATCCAGGAAATGACAGGCCAATGAGAACTTATTGCAGAAGATTCTCAGTACATTTGGAAAACAATGGAATTCTTCGGAATTTTCAGCATGAATTTTCAGAATTTTCAGATTCTTCGGAATCTACCAACCTCGGTGTAAAATAAACTGGTCTTGCACACCTTTTTTAAACTTTCCCCTCTCTCACCCTAAACCTATGTCCCCTCATGTGTGGCATTTCCACATTGGAAAAAAGATTCTGACGATCCACCTTATCCATGCCTTTTAATTTTATACAGAATACTTCTAACAGGTTGCCCGCTCAGCCTCTGCAACTCTAAGAAAAGCAATCCAAGTTTGTCCAACCTCACCTTATAGCGAATACAACATCTTGCCTGGATTGGAGTGTTAAACCTCTTTTGAACCCTCTCCATAGCCTGCACCAACTCCTACAGTGTGGCAAACAGAACTGCACACAATACTTCAAATACGACCCAACTGAAGTTTTACATAGTTGCAACATTGTGTCCCATAAGGATTAGTGCTGTGAGTTCTGTTTTTTCCATATATAAATGATTCTGATGAAAAGGTATTTGATTAATAAATTTGCAGATGATAAAAAAATTGTGGTTTTGCAAATAGCGAGGAAGATGATCAAAAGATACAGCAGGATATAAATCAGTTGAAAAGTTGGACAAAGAAATGGCCAATGGAGTTTAATCTGAACAAGTGTGAGGTGATGCATTATGGGAGGTCAACTGCAAGAGCAAAGCATACAGTAAATGGCATCGAGGAGCACTAATATAACACTGATCTTGGGGTGCAAACCCACTGCTCCCGAAAAGTGGCAACATAAGTGGATAAGGTGGTAAAGAAGTTGTGTTACATGGGCCCTATCTCCACCTTGCGCTTACTCTTTTCCCCCCACCCTATCATTTCTTTAGCATATGTACCAACCTTTTCCCAGCTACAATCTGAGGAAGGGTCACTGGACCTGAAATGTCCTCTCCACAGATGCTGCCCAGACCTGAGGTTTTCCAGCAATTTTTGTTTTTGAGGGCCTCGTTTGCCAATTGGGCATATCTCATCTTCACATTAGTGACAGTGCATGAAAAGATGACAATTGGTCTCTCCTCTCCATTGGGTATACAACAGCACTGTCATAATTCCACAGGGTAAGGCATCACATGCCAATTGCAAGGATAACTTACGATCAAAGTGAACCAAGACGTCTACCCTCTGGTGTGCCTATCTGACAGCAAAGAATGCTTGGTCACAGTCAGGGCTCCATCACTAAGACCAACCTTTGTTTTTGTTTTGCTCATAACCCATGGGCTTAAGTGTCTCCTTCGGATTTCTCAAATGCTGTTCCTCTGTGGTGCTGTTGATCCAGATATCAAGGTAGTACTGTGCCCATTTAGTACATTTCAGATTTGGTCCAGAGCCTCTGAGTAAAAAATGAGGTCTGCAGATGCTGGAGATCACAGCTGCAAATGTGTTGCTGGTCAAAGCACAGCAGGTTAGGCAGCATCTCAGGAATAGAGAATTCGACGTTTCGAGCATAAGCCCTTCATCAGGAATAAGAGAGAGAGAGCCAAGCAGGCTGAGATAAAAGGTAGGGAGGAGGGACTAGGGGGAGGGGCGATGGAGGTGGGATAGGTGGAAGGAGGTCAAGGTGAGGGTGATAGGCCGGAGTGGGGTGGGGGCGGAGAGGTCAGGAAGAGGATTGCAGGTTAGGAGGGCGGTGCTGAGTTGAGGGAACCGACTGAGACAAGGTGGGGGGAGGGGAAATGAGGAAGCTGGAGAAATCTGAATTCATACCTTGTGGTTGGAGGGTTCCCAGGCGGAAGATGAGGCGCTCCTCCTCCAGCCGTCGTGTAGTTGTGTTCTGCCGGTGGAGGAGTCCAAGGACCTGCATGTCCTCGGTGGAGTGGGAGGGGGAGTTAAAGTGTTGAGCCACGGGGTGATTGGGTTGGTTGGTTCGGGCGGCCCAGAGTTGTTCTCTGAAGCGTTCCGCAAGTAAGCGGCCTGTCTCACCAATATAGAGGAGGCCACATCGGGTGCAGCGGATGCAATAGATGATGTGTGTGGAGGTACAGGTGAACTTGTGGCGGATATGGAAGGATCCCTTGGGGCCTTGGAGGGAAGCGAGTGTGGAGGTGTGGGCGCAAGTTTTACATTTCCTGCGGTTGCAGGGGAAGGTGCCGGGGGTGGAGGTTGGGTTGGTGGGGGGTGTGGATCTGACAAGGGAGTCACGAAGGGAGTGGTCCTTGCGGAACGCTGATAGGGGAGGGGAGGGAAATATATCCTTGGTGGTGGGGTCCGTTTGGAGGTGGCGGAAATGGCGGCGGATAATACGTTGTATGCGCAGGTTGGTGGGGTGGTAGGTGAGAACCAGTGGGGTTCTGTCTTGGTGGCGGTTGGAGGAGCGGGGCTCAAGGGCGGAGCAGCGGGAAGTGGAGGAGATGCGGTGGAGGGCATCGTCGATCACGTCTGGGGGGAATCTGCGGTCCTTGAAGAAGGAGGCCATCTGGGCTGTGCGGTGTTGGAATTGGTCCTCCTGGGAGCAGATGCGGCGGAGACGAAGGAATTGGGAATATGGGATGGCGTTTTTACAGGGGGCAGGGTGGGAGGAGGTGTAGTCCAGGTAGCTGTGGGAGTCAGTCGGTTTATAATAGATGTCTGTGTTGAGTCGGTCGCCCGAGATAGAAATGGAGACTCCTCCCTCCCCTTCCTAGACCTTTCCATTTCTATCTCGGGCGACCGACTCAACACAGACATCTATTATAAACCGACTGACTCCCACAGCTACCTGGACTACACCTCCTCCCACCCTGCCCCCTGTAAAAACGCCATCCCATATTCCCAATTCCTTCGTCTCCGCCGCATCTGCTCCCAGGAGGACCAATTCCAACACCGCACAGCCCAGATGGCCTCCTTCTTCAAGGACCGCAGATTCCCCCCAGACGTGATCGACGATGCCCTCCACCGCATCTCCTCCACTTCCCGCTGCTCCGCCCTTGAGCCCCGCTCCTCCAACCGCCACCAAGACAGAACCCCACTGGTTCTCACCTACCACCCCACCAACCTGCGCATACAACGTATTATCCGCCGCCATTTCCGCCACCTCCAAACGGACCCCACCACCAAGGATATATTTCCCTCCCCTCCCCTATCAGCGTTCCGCAAGGACCACTCCCTTCGTGACTCCCTTGTCAGATCCACACCCCCCACCAACCCAACCTCCACCCCCGGCACCTTCCCCTGCAACCGCAGGAAATGTAAAACTTGCGCCCACACCTCCACACTCGCTTCCCTCCAAGGCCCCAAGGGATCCTTCCATATCCGCCACAAGTTCACCTGTACCTCCACACACATCATCTATTGCATCCGCTGCACCCGATGTGGCCTCCTCTATATTGGTGAGACAGGCCGCTTACTTGCGGAACGCTTCAGAGAACACCTCTGGGCCGCCCGAACCAACCAACCCAATCACCCCGTGGCTCAACACTTTAACTCCCCCTCCCACTCCACCGAGGACATGCAGGTCCTTGGACTCCTCCACCGGCAGAACACAACTACACGACGGCTGGAGGAGGAGCGCCTCATCTTCCGCCTGGGAACCCTCCAACCACAAGGTATGAATTCAGATTTCTCCAGCTTCCTCATTTCCCCTCCCCCCACCTTGTCTCAGTCGGTTCCCTCAACTCAGCACCGCCCTCCTAACCTGCAATCCTCTTCCTGACCTCTCCGCCCCCACCCCACTCCGGCCTATCACCCTCACCTTGACCTCCTTCCACCTATCCCACCTCCATCGCCCCTCCCCCTAGTCCCTCCTCCCTACCTTTTATCTCAGCCTGCTTGGCTCTCTCTCTCTTATTCCTGATGAAGGGCTTATGCTCGAAACGTCGAATTCTCTATTCCTGAGATGCTGCCTAACCTGCTGTGCTTTGACCATCCAGAGCCTCTGAACCAAGGTTGAGCCTGACATGATCCTAAACACAAGCCTTATATGGCAAAATCACTTCCGATGACTCATTATAGTCAGCAGGTGTTGGATCTGCAGATAGGTCTACAAAAGACACACCTTTTATGAATTTTTGTCCTATGTCAGACCAGTGAACAGATCTTTGATCCAGATCAGTAAGTATGATCAAGAGCAATAGGTGTTTATCTGCACCAACCGCTGGTTTAACAATTGAAGTCACTACAGATTCAGATGAGTCCCTCTGTTGTGATTTGCAGTGGTAGTCATGATTTGGAGATGTCGGTGTTGTACTGGGCTATACAAATCACACAATACTAGGTTATAGTCCAACAGGTTTATTTGGAAGCACTAGCTTTCAGAGTGCTGGTCCTTCATCAGGGGATTGTGGAGACTAAGATTGTAAGACACAGAATTTATAGCAAAAGTTGATGTAACTGAAATTATAAACTGAAAAAGACTTGGATTGTTTGTTAAGTCTATCATCCTTTAGAATGACCATGTTGGTGTCAGTTCTTTCATATGTAAATCACAAAACTTTTTTTTAAAAGTTACATTCTCAAGTGAGCTTTAATAATTGTTGGACTGTAACCTTGTGATTCTTAACTTCAATGGTATTATCACTGGATTTTAATTCAGACACCCTGGAAATATCCTAGGGACGCAAATTCGAGTACCACCACAGCAGATGGTGGAATTTGAATTCAATAAAAGTCTGGAATTAGTAGTCTAATGATGACCATGAAATCATTGTCAATTGTTTGATAAACACAAAAATGACTCACTTATGTTATTTAGGGAAGGAAACTGGCATCCTTACCCGGTCTAGCCTACATGAGACTCCAAACCTACAGCAAGGTTGACTTTTAACTGCCCTCCAAGATTGGCAATAAATAGTGGTCTAGCTAGTGACGCTGTCATCTCATGAATAAATAAATAAATAAATAAATAAATATGACCAGGGCTGCCCAATCACTGGTCATCACTGGCTTGAGTATACCAAAGTACACCAGCCTCAACAGTTCTGCCTGTGCTTTTGTACAGATGTGCATGGCAATATCCAGTGTGGTTTTAAGATCGAGATTTAAGATTTAGATTTAGTGGACAGCCTCATTGTGTAGACAATCCGTTTTTTAAGAGCGTCCCTTCAGACGTTGTGGTTGACTATTTGACTTCAACTGGAGTTTAACTTGGACTCTCTCCTTCCTTTCTCCAAGGATGCCTTCGCTGGCACCACAGTACTTATTTCAGATATCTTCTAGATTAGCTTAGAGTCGACCAATTTGTTCACAGCTCCCCACAATTCAATTTCAGTTTCTGTAGCCACAAACACCCACATATGGATACATTTCCTTCCATAATATGAAGGGGTAGTTCAGCAACCTAATCCCACAGCTGCACTATCACCATGGGCTTCCCATTAAATTTAGGTGTAACCCAGAATGTATGCATTTTGCCCTGAACTGTCAGGACATTCAATTCAAATTCCTCATTGGAGTGCAAAAGGCACCAGCAGCATCCACATCTTTCTTGTGGCCTACCAGTTGGTAATTATTTGCTTTTGTGAACCTCTCCACAATCAGTACAGGTTTTGGGCCACAATGGTCCTCCAAAATACCAATTAACTCCTGGTGTGTTGTGTTTCCAGCTCTGTCTGGCTAGACAAGGCTTCTAAGTAAATTAAAAGTAAATTACTACCTATAGTACTAAGGGGCATGGGTTAACCATATTCATCTGCAATTCTACCTATGCAATATAGTATATAATCCTTCGGTGTAGACCTGAACAGCTTTCAAAGGGTTCAATGACACTAAATTGGCCTGCCATTTTGTTTTAAATTTGGGGTGCACAACCAGGTCATTGCTATATTTAAAACTTTCTTAAAATTTGATATTATTGCCTCAGGTTTGCACCCAGCTGAATTGTAATGCCTTTGACTAATTTTTAAATCTGAATATGGGACTCCTCTACCTTGCCTTACCTCTGTGCCAGAGCTCCCAAATGGTGAGCCAGGTGCTCTGGATTGCTTCCAATTTAAAGTTCAAATTTCCTAAGTAGGAGCAAATTACTGCAGATTCTGTAATCTGTACTGAAAACAACAAATGGTAGAGAACACAGCAGTTCAGACAGCATCCATGGAAAGTGGACAAGCTAACAGAGTCTGGATGATTCTTTATCAGAGTTTAAGTGAAGTATGAGGGAGAGTCATATAGACTTGAAATGTTAGCTTGCTTTCTTTCCATGGGTGCTATCTGACCCTGTTGGTCTAATTTTAGGATACAGCAGTGAACGAATAATAGAATTCCTCTTCTTTTTTCTCATGCTCACTCACTCTGTAAATGCTCAATACAAGTCTGACCAAGCCCACAACCTGGACTCACCAGTGTTCATGCAACATGTCTCTTCAAAAGGCACTATACTAACATAACATACACCAACTATAATTTGTCACAGATATGATCTGTATGAGGAGTTAAATGTGACTGAAAGCATATACATCCAATTATGCATGTTAAGAGTCAGGTTCCTGCATTTGTGACTACCAGCTGGCTGCATCTGATACAGTGAGACAAGATAACTGTACAGCTCTAAAGTTCGATCACTCCATTTCAAATTACTGTCCCATCTCCAAAGACTGCAAGGTTCTTAAAATAAAAAGTAGTTCAGCTCATAATGTGAACATGGGAAGTCAGCAAACAATGGTCTCCAATATACACACTGTTGGTTTCTTGAATACAAAAGTACTAAAGAGTTGGCATTACTGAAACTTGGAGCACTGATCGTTTAATAGCAAATACTGAAAAGCGTGAAATGCTAGTCAATTACGTAATTTTCACTGACCTCAGTCTCAATCCATTTGTTTGGGGCCTTAAGACTGTAATGCTGTACTAAGCCTGTATTCCAAATGTTCAAAACTACTTGTATTTACAAACTTATGTTTTAGAGTGATAAATGCAGCATTCAAATCACAGCAATATCTCTCTCAGTACACTGCTTAAAAACAAATAACCAGCACTGCCACTCATTGTCATTGAACATCTAAATGGAAAGGTGGTGAGTAGGCTAAGACAACAAGGTAAGAAGAAGCTATACTTACGATTGTGAAATACAGGTTAGCTCAAGATGCCTGGAAAACAGGAACAGGTTTTGCTCTACATCTACATGACCAAACTGCAATGCTTAGTTTTATTTATTGTAGAATGAGGCTCCATGATGTGCAGAATTGTAGCATGTGCAGTCCTCACTTTCTTCTTGTAGTTATACAAACTACCAAGGATTTGTTTTACTTTTCACAGTAACACTGAACGCAGGATCTCCGCCTCAAAAACCAACAGCAAAAATCAAAAGCATTAGTTGAACTCAAAAAAAGCCAGTTTATACATATATAAAAAGGAGCAGACATCTCCTTTTCCTGGTGGTCACCCTTCCTAACATCCTAAGCACAACAATGTTGAGAAGCATGCAAAAGGTGTTTCCTGCAAGCCTAATAACTGGAGCTGAAATTTAGCAGATTCCAAATATTCCTGCTTTTGGGAATCACATGATTGTAAGCATGTCCAATATGTCAGTCCCCACAACCCTGGAAGTCTGCAACGTCATTGAACTCATGATATTCTGTCAGTGTTCAGAGCCAACAATAATAATTTACTGTTCCATGAGGATATATTTGTTGCACATGCTATAATTCTTTCCAGCATGATTTCCCTGCACTTTAAGGAAAACTATCATTGGATCACTGCAAAGAGAAAGGGAAAACAAACTTTTGGTACAGGTTTTAAAATGGAAAACTGACATTGGTCTTATTTTTAAACGCTGTACTGAAACACTACAACAAAAATTCCTTGAATCAATCGCCTTTTGCACCTGGTGCTTCTTGGAAGCGATTCATTCTCTTCTTCAGGCAGCAAAGGTGTCAAGGTGGTGACATCCGCCATGTCCATCTTCCGAGGCATCTTCAATGCAGAGACGGAGAACCTGTGGATTCCGGAATAGTTGGAAAGGCTGTCGAGGAGCCAGGCACGTTCTGCTCTCACGCCATTTGCAAATTTGCAATTTTCATATGGCTCACGTGCTTGTTCAGGACTGTTGTACCTACCCAAATTTGATACATCATTCGACCTCACCTCACGTCAACCATGCCTCTTCCCCATGGAGAGCCATTCCAGTAGTTCCTACACCAAACTTCATTGGCTGAAGTAAACAGTCTCTCTCACTTAGCAGGGCCTTGTGTCTACCATTAGCCTTCCTGATGCCATTTCACCAGCCGACATCAGGTCTAGGAAGATCATATCTAACCTAGTGCGGAATTTTCTTTCCATTAGCATAAGTGTGACAACATTTCCGAGAGAGTCCATGTATTGAAAAAGAAGCGCACAGCTCTTTTATTGTCGTCCCCATGTTTGACAAATGCACATCCAGCCACGTTGAGTGGGTGTCCACATAACTAGGAATACTGAGCCCATGAAAGAACCTGCACAGACAGCGTGTAGCCGAATCTAGGGTTCATCCAGCTACTGCACAAAGTGGGGGCAGCTGCTGATGGTACTTTTTGTCCTTGTTGGCACTCTGGACACTGGTCCATTAATACGGCTATGTCTGCATCCAATCCTGACCAAACAGTCTCGCTAACATTTTCATTTTGGAAATCCCTGGATGACCCTGGTAGAGTTCATCCAGTAACTAGAGGCAACTTGAGTCAGTCACTCTTGTTCCCATAATAATATGCCATCTTCTACTGTCATCTGGTCTCTCCAGGTCATAAACGGATTCAGTTCTGGTTGTGACAGCCCTGAGGTTCCCCCCGGAGAAAGTGAGGTCTGCAGATGCTGGAGATGAGAGCTGAAAATGTGTTGCTGGAAAAGCGCAGGAGGTCAGGCAGCATCCAAGGAACAGGAAACTCGACGTTTCGGGCATAAGCCCTTCATCAGGATGTTTCCTGATGAAGGGTTTATGCCCGAAACGTCGAGTTTCCTGTTCCTTGGATGCTGCCTGACCTGCTGCACTTTTCCAGCAACACATTTTCAGCTCCGAGGTTCCCCCCATCAACATCAGCTGATTAGCTTTGCTAGGAGTGGATCTTTCTGTGTCCAAGGTCTGATACTGTCAGCTGTGACTGGAAGTGCATCTATAAAATTTAAAACTATCACGGACTCTTCTGGTGGTGGCATCACCAACTGTATACCTGCCAGATGGAGGTGGCTCAGGTTTACCCACCCTGGCCCTTCCCCCAGCATTATCCCTATAACCCTGCAATTCGCATCACTAATCCACCTAGCCTGCACTTTCCTGGAATTTATGGGAAATTTCGGGTGGCCAAACCATCTATCTTGCATATCCTTGGACCATGGGAGGAAACCGGAGCACTTGAAGGAAATCCACACAGACACAGGAGAATGTGCAAACTTCACACAGGCAGTCACCCAGGGCTAGAATTGAATTTTGAACCCCAGGACCACCAAACCACCCAAAACCTTTGTCAGTAAAGCAAATAGCACTGGTGGGCATTGCAAAATCATTGAATTGCTTCCTGGTCAACATGCAGGCCAGGGCTTCTGATCATCCCTAGGCCTCCTTGAAAATCTCTGGGTATTTAATAGGACTCCACTCAGGCAGCCACTTTCTAATCGAAAAATGTTGAGCCAATCTGGATGAATTGTTCCCAACCAATTTCGCTCCATCACACTTGGGCCCTTTTACTACAATTAGTGGTAACTGAACTAGCTGTTTCTCATTAGAGACCAAAACTGAAGTTCTATCCTTAATTTGTAGAAGTTCCCCAATATAGTCTCTTAGTCTGGATGAGGTCTTGCACAAACTTAAAGGTTGGAGTCCAGAGTGAATTTTGTTAAAGACGGATCCTGCAATCACTGAGAAAGCAATACTGGTATCTACTTCATTAGAACTGGGTGACCATTTAACCAGACGTTTATTTTGATTGGCTCTGCATGTTTCTAAGCAATTTAACTAGGCCAAACCAGATATATGTGGACCTTTCAGGCCATATACACTCCTAAATACTGACCTATGAGTTCTCTTACTCAAATTAGGTTGAGTGGAACTCTTTTGCTGTCTTGAATCCACATACCAGAAGCAACTACAAGGGCTTGCTGGTACAGATCCAAAAGAAAAATTTAACCAGTACCACCAACTGTGTATCACCAAAGAAAAATTTGGCAGAGGGTGGCTTTCTTTTGGAGTTTTGTTGTGGGCTGACCTCTGTTCATGATATGTGTAGTCCTTCATTCAAGTGATATTCCCCAAGCTCAGCTGTACTGGCGAGGGTGTCCACTTCCATCAGAAGACCCTGCAAAATAAAGGCTCCATTTTGTCGCATTTTCCAATGATAAAGCCAGTTGTTGTGCCTGCTTGAAGTCAAGTTGGGATTCAGCTAGTATGGTCACATCATTAATCCTACATACCAAACAGTCTTTCAGCATCTCATTATGGGTTAAACCAAAGATACAAGCCTCTGCTTTTCATCTTAACTAGTCACAAATGCCAATCCAGATTCTCCTGGTTCTCGAATGGCCAAGAAAAACAGAGTATCTCAGAATTAGAGAAGGCTTGGAGTAATAATATTTCTTAACTAAATGTGTCAAATCTTGAACTATTTTAATATCTGGTGCCTCAGGGGAAGTTAAGACTTCTAATAACTGAAAAAAACTGAGGGTCTATAACTGTCAGGAGAATTACTCTTCATCTACCCCAATGTCATTTGCCCAGAAAAAGTAACACATTCTTTGCCCATACTGAGCCCAGTCTTTGACAGCAGGATCAAATGAGTCAAGCTTCCCAAATGATGGAATAATGCCATAAATGCATATTCCAACTGAAAGACAATATTTGTAAGTGAATGTCTTCAAGAATGTGCTTTTCTATCTTCATCACTGAAATAATTCCACACAAGCCAGTATTCTATCATCAAATTACCCTTTATTTACACATGGGGAGTCCTTGACAATGATGTAGCTCCCTCAGGGCTAGCTCTCAGAGTGAACAGGGTGACTGACACTCCTGCTGATCTATCAGCCAGGGCTCCATGATTGAAACAGATTAATAGCCCTAATCAGAGACACAACCGTTTGGTCCAACAAGTGCATGCCAAACATAATCCCAAACTAAACTAGTCTCATCTGCATGCTCCTGGCCCATTTCTCTCCAAAACATTCCTATTCATGTAACCATCTAAATGTCTGTTTAAAGTCATAATTGTACCCACATCCATCACTTCTTCAAGAAGTTCATTCCACACATAAACCACTTTCTGTGTAAACAAATTAGCCATCATGTTTTTATTAAATCTCTCTCCTCTCGCCTTAAAAATGTGCCCAGTAATCTTGAAATTCACCATCTTTGGAGAAGACTACTACCATTAACTGTATCTATACCTCTCATTATTTTGTAAACTTCTATCGGGTCACCTCTGAAACTCCTACGCTCCAGTGAATAAAGTCCCAATCTATCCAGCCTTTCTTTATAACTCAAACCTTCCATACCCAGCAACACCTTGGTAAATCTCTTCTGAACCCTCTCTAGCTTGATGATATCATTTCTATAATCTGGCGACCAGAATTGGACACAGTATTCTAGATGAGGCCTCAACTCCTGCCTCTTGCTGAAGTTTAGGTGAAAGAGAAGTGAAGTAAAATGAATATCTCATGAGGTTAATTTTGTAGCTTTCGTTGGTAAACTTAGCTAAAAGAAATTGAGGGAAACTCTAAGAAATATAGGATTGAGGCTGATTGGAAAGTATAGGTGAATTAAAGTGAGATGTTCGTATGGTGTGGCTTACCTTTGTAATTAGTTCATACACGAGCCAAAATTTAATAAGGAGTATAGGGCTCTGACCTGTCATCTGAAGACAGTATTGCATTGTCTCCTTTTCATTAAATCCAACACAGTTCCTGACCGTCAAAAAGAAATCCTAGTCGTTGTGGTTCTGCTCGCTGAGCTGGAAGTTTTTGCTGCAAACGTTTTGTTCCCTGGCTAGGGAACATCATCAGTGCTGTTGGAGCCTCGTGTGAAGCGCTGCTTTGATGTTTCTTCCGGTATTTATATTGGTTTGTTCTTGCCGCTTCCGGGTGTCAGTTTCAACTGCAGTGATTTGTATGTGGGGTCCAGGTCGATGTGTCTGTTGATGGATGTTCTTGCCGTTTCCGGGTGTCAGTTTCAGCTGTAGTGGTTTGTATATGGCAGCTGAAACTGACACCCGGAAGCGGCAAGAACAAACCAATATAAATACCGGAAGAAACATCAAAGCAGCGCTTCACACGAGGCTCCAACAGCACTGATGATGTTCCCTAGCCAGGGAACGAAACGTTTGCAGCAAAAACTTCCAGCTCGTCGAGCAGAACCACAACAACGGACACCCGAGCTACAAATCTTCAATCAGATTTTAAACAAGAGTTGGCAACTAGAGACTGGTAAATTCTCATTGCCATCAACGATGCACCATAACAGAGAAACAGATCAGGCTCAGTGAGGAATGGCAGGATCGGAGCCAAGCAAAGAAGGTTGCTTGGGGTGTGCATGTGTGGGGGAGAGACAGATAGAGTAATCAGAAGAGCAAGCAGGGATTGGTAGATCACAACAGCCCCCTCTTCCCCTACCTTGCCTTTTCCAGGTTCTGAAAGGAGACACTTGTGTGCCTATGAAGGATCCCCTAGGAATGTGCAAGAAAATAGGATTTGCTTTTTGGGTTTCCAGCCTGATAACTGCCCTGTTGCTGACAAAATGTCACCAGCAGTGGAATTAAACCCCTAAGAATGTCAATTGCTGTCTTATCCCACTTAAGACTGAGATGAGGAGGAATTCAGAAGCTGATTAAGCATTGAACTCTCTCTTCTGGAAAGTAACTGAGGTTGGATCATTGAATATATTCAAGGCTGAGTTAAGGCAGAGTTTTCACTTACAAGGGAACTGAAGGTTATCAGAGATAGGGAAGAAAACAGTTAAGTCCACAAATCAGATCCAGGTATGTTTCTATTGAATGGAAAAGCAGGATCAAGGAGTTCAACAGACTTCTCCTGCTCCAATTTCTTTTGCCCTTGTGTTTACAAGTATATCTTTTTGAGCCATTGCCATCTGTGTAATTTAACAGCAGTGTTATATTACAACAGTTAAGTTAGGTAATGAGTTCCAGAACTTTGAGCTAGCAACAATGAAGGAACAGCAACACATTTTCAAGTGAAGATGGCATGTGACTTAGAGGAGAAGTTGTGGGTGGTAATGTTTCAATGGGTCTGCTGCCTTTTTCTTCTAGGTAGTGGACAGTTGTATATCATTGTCAAAAAGCCTTGGTTAATGTGGATCAGTGGTAGAGAGTCTGAATATTCAAGGAAGGATGTAATGATAAACAATGAGAGACTTTGAATGCTTGAAAAGAACACTAAACTGGATACATTTCATCAACTTTTGACTTCTGTCTTTAAGAAGGCAGAAAGGCTTTGAGAGTCAGGCCCTGAGCTACCTAGCATCTGTCTGCCTTTGCAGAGACACTATTTGTATGATAAAAACAAAAATAGAAATTGTTAGAGAATCTCAGCAGGTCTGTTAGCATCTGTGGAGAGAAAACAGAGTTAAGGTTTCTTAAGAAAGGTCACTGGACCCAAAACGTTCACACTATTTATGTGGCTGATCCAATTAAGTTTCTGGTCAACAGTGACTCTCTCATAGACCCTGGAACACTGCTGATGGGATTCAGACAATAATGATGCTTATACATTTCTAAGGGAGGTTGTTTAATTCTTGCCTGTTGAAAATTATCATTGTTTGACATTTGTGTAGCCAAAATGTTACTTGTGATTCATTAGTCCAAGTCTGAAAGTTACACAGTTCTTGCTACACTTGGATATAAACTTCATTATCCAAACCATTGCAAATGGAAGTGAAAACTGTGCAACCATCCATGAACATCCCTACTTCATGCCTTATATTGAAGGGAAGGCCACTGCTGGATCTAGGCCATAGCCCCAGAAACTCAGACAATGATGACTGATTGCTAACAATCAATGCTAACTTCTTTTGTGCTAGGCACCAATCTAACAAGCGGAGAGCTAACTCCCCCATCATCAAAAGAGGAGGAAAATAAATGCCACACGCCATAGTGCCGTAAGGCACAGCAAGCAGCCATGAAACTACATGGCTCCAATAAATACAAATATCACATTTTAATTTCTGACATCATTCCCATTTCTCTGCAAGGCCTTTCCAGGATATTGGAAAATGGATACTGTTGGTAACTTTAAAATAATAATCATAGATGCTTTTGTTTCAAGCTGGATCTGAATGCTGTACACACCACTTTACAATCAGAATCTTCCAATAATACCAGTCGACACTCCAAAAGCACTACTGTTATTGGCACTAGCATAAGCAACCCCTAAAACCTGTACAGGATCAGCAGTTGCACTTTATCTATCTCACAATCAAAATCATGTGTACACAAACTCTATTAACTTGAAATTATCTGTGTATTAATGTAACTGATAGGCATTAAAAATGATGGATTCATATACTTATGACATTTTTAAAATTAAAGCAAATAAAGAATCATAGAAGTATTACGATGCAGGGGGCTGCCATTCGTTGTCTGCACTGGCTCATTAAATAAGCAGCAATCTTGTACTTCTCCCCCAGGTTACTGCACATTATTTTTTACCCAAATTATCACCTAATGGCTCCTTGAATGCCTCAACTCAGCTGCTGCCACTACACTTCCAGCATTCCATTCCTTAAAAACCTGAGTGAAAAAGTTTTTCCTGACTTCATCCTTGCTTCTTTTGCTTTCTTGTTCTTATTCCTTTTATGAACGAGTTTAGGAGAGTCAAGAAACGTTGCTTAAGGGGACCGTGTATTTCGAGTGTGGTAAATCCAAATGCTTTTTGGAATCCTTACGAATGAGGAAGAATGGGCTTTTAAGAACTAATTTAATTTTCAACTTTAATTTGCTGTGAATACAAATCCCAGTGGTACAACCCCTTACAAATTGAGCTAATTTGACAATTATCCAAGGTATCATCAATGCCTGTTTATAGACGGTAGGTCAAAGCACTGAATTGCTGTCAATGGTAAACCAATCCAATCTCATTAAACAAGTGCTGCTGTAATTAATAGATAATATGAAAGATAATCAGGTTTAAACAAACAGTAAAAATCAGACAGGGACCTGAAAATTATAATTAAATTCATATTTGAATATCAGGGAGAAATTATTTCAGGATGACTTAAATAAGCTTTACAAATTGGAATCAACCATTTATACAGTCACATCTAAGATGTGAACATCTTTAAAGTACTGCCTGTACTTTAGCAGTTTAAAAATAAATTTGGAATGAAGCAAAAAAACAAGCACATATAAAAACAAGAATTTGAATCACAGTATGGTTGCTTAAAAATGGACGACATCGCCACTACGAATGAAATGAAGCTTTTCATATGCGGTGTTGTTGTAAAAGGTTAATTCATCAGTTTTTAAGTAAAAGATCACAAACAGCAAAGGAAACAGCATTAATTATTAGCAATATTTGAGAAGATTTGTAGCTCTGGTTGATAATGAGTAAGCAAGTTAGCTTGCTGAGCTGGAAGGTTTGTTTTCAGACATTTTGTCACCCTGACTAGGTAACATCATCAGAGAGAGTCTCCTATGAACTGCTGATCATATGCCCCACCTCGCTATTCACAGGTCTTGGATTCATAAAGTGAATGATGTCGTTTCCAGTTTTTTTTTTCCCCCCCCAAGGGAAGGTAGATGGGCTGTAACAATCAATTTTATCAGGAGGTACTCCTGTCTTCAGGGGTTTTAGATCCTATTTTCAATCAAATCAATTCACCCTGGACACCGAACTGTCAAAATATTTAATATGGACAATCAGAACATTGACAATGCACTGAATACTAATAACAGGACTGGGTACTAACGGAACACCTGGAAACAATGTTAAGATCGGGCAGAGTTGACATAAATGCAAAGGGAAAATCATGTTTGATAAAACTCTAAGTCTTTTGAAGATGTATCAAGCAGAGATGAGCAGAGTCAGTGGATGTGGGGTGTTTGGATCTTCAGGAAGTTTTCAATAAGGTCCCACACAAGTAAGTTAAATTACAACACATAAACTTGGGGATAACACATTTGCATGGATTGGTTGAGAAAATAACAGGCATTGCATGACTCTCTAATGGCCCTTCTGTAACAAATATATTGTTTTGGATACTGCTGGAGGAGGTGACTATCCTGGGGAAAACAGTGGAAGGCAACTTCATGGCTCCATGAATGGGCCTGCTGTGAGAGGGGCAGAACAACAGTACAGCAATAGTGGTAGGGGACTAAATTGCAAGGGGATCAGACAGGCATTTTTGCAGCAACAAAAGAGATGCCAGGATTGTAATTTGCCTCTCTGGTACAGTATCAAAGATGTCAATGAACAGGTGCAGGACATTGTGAACATGGAAGGCAAACAGACAAAGATCACGGTACAAAAAAAAGAAAAAGGTATGAAAAGGGATGAGGTCCTGAAAGCAGAATTTAGGGAGCTAGGAAGTAGAGGAAAGAACAGGACCCAAAAGTTAGTCATTGCCAGATTACACCTGATGCTACATATGAATGAGTATAGAAACAAGAGGTTAACTCAAATTAATGTGTAGCTGAGGAGATAATACAGCAGGGAAGGCTTTAGATTTCTGCAAAATTGGTTCAAGGTTCAGGGGAAGAACAATTGCCAAAATCAGAAGAGACAGCAAGCAAATTGAGAAGACATAGAAATTATAGACCAGTTAAGGCACAAGATAATTTGGCAAGGTTAGATTTTTATTTAAATGCAATCACAGGATATGGGCATCAAAGAATGGGCTGGCATTAATAGCACATTCCTCATTTTCCAGAAGGAAGTTAAGAGTCAACAACATTGCTGTGAGTCTGGAGTCATATGTACGCCAGACCAGGTAGGAGTGGTAGATTTGCTTCAGTAACTCTTCCTGAGAGTAGAACACTTGATTTCCTTCCAAAACTGCTGTCAGATCTGCTGAGTCTTTCCAGCAATTTCTGCTTTTGTTTCGGATTTCCAGAATTCACAGTTCTTTTGGTTTTTATTAAGGATGGCAGGTTTCTTTCCCTAAAGGACGCTAGTGAACTAGATTGGTTTTTCCAATGGTTTCATGGTCATCATTCGACTCTTATTTCCCAATTATTATTGAATTCAAACTCCACCATCTGCCATGGGATTCAACCTCAGGTCTCCAGAATGTTATCTGGGGTCTCTAGATTAATAGCCTAGCAAAAATACTACTAGGCCACCACTTATATTTATTTTAATGCAAGGAGCACAGATTTAAGGTAAAGGACAGAAAATTCAGATGAGATGAGACAAAACCTTTTCACCCAGAGGGTGGCGGGAATTTGGAACTCACCACCTGTGTGGGTATACAGTTAAAAACCCTCACAACATGTAAGAAACATTTAGATGTGCATTTGCAATGCCAAGGTCAAGGCCAAGTCAGCCAAATGCTAGAAATGAGGTCAGAATGGTTAAATTAGATTAGATCACTTACAGTGTGGAAACAGGCCCTTCAGCCCAACAAGTCCACACCAACCCTCTGAAGCGCAAACCACCTAGACCCATTCCCCTACAATTATCCCTTCACTTAACACTACAGGCAATTTAGCATGGCCAATTCACCTAACCTGCACATTTTTGGATTGTGGGAGGAAACCGGAGCACCCGGAGGAAACCCACGCAGACACAGGGAGAATGTGCAAACTCCACAAAGACAGTTGCCTGAGGTGGGAATTGAACCCGGGTCTCTGGCACTGTGAGGCAGCAGTGCGTGGGTGTTATAAGCTAAATGTCTATTTTTCTGTGCTGCAGATCTCCATGACTGTATGAAATGGGTTATTCCCAGTTTAGTAGATGATCAGTGGAGCGTAGCCATAAAATCCTACAGCAAGGGGACAGGCCCTTTGTCACAAGCTGGTCCATGCCGACCAAATGTCCATCCACTCTCATCACACTTCCCTGCACTTGGCCAATGTCCTTCTGAATGTTTCCTACCCATATATTTGTCCAAGAGCCTTTTAAATGTTATTAACGTACCTGCCTCAATCGCTTCCACTCAACCATGTGCACACCACCCTCTGTGTAAAAAGGTTGCCCCTCAGGTTTTCTTTTATTCTTTCCCCTCTAACTTTAAACTGATGCCCTCTAGTCCTTGATTCCACAACCCTGGGAAAAAGACTGAGTGCAATCACCCTGTCCATGCTTCTCATGATCTTAGACATGATACTCTCCGATACTCTAAAGAAAAATGTCCTAGTTTGTCCAACCTCTGCCTATAACTCAGACCGTTGAGTCCTGGCAACATCATTGTAAGTTTCTTCAGCTCTCTTTCAAGTTTAATAACATCCTTGGGCCCCAGCTATTCACAATTTACATTAATCAATTAATGTGGAAATCAAATGATATTTTTCCAGGTGTTGTGATAGCACATGGTGGAAATGAGTTCTCCGAAATTAGTATTTTCGAAATGTTGAAAGATTGGCAAGTCTTGATATGCTAAGATATATGTGTTAAAATGGATAATGCAACAGAAACTCAGCAGGTCTAACAGCTTCTGTTGTGAAAGAAAGAGTTAACATTTCAAATTAAATGAACCTTCTCCAGAACTGAAGGAAGATGGAAAATGATGTCTTTTTATGCTGCTGCCAAATGCAGAGGAGAACAAATTAGAACAGGTAAGTGAGAGCACTCAAAGCAAAACACAAAGAGAAAGCTAATGATAATAAAGGAATAATGTAGATATAACATGGCTGTTATGTGAGCTGAGCTGAGAGCAAACACATACCATTAAGACCCAATCAAAATGGAGAAGTTACTGATCTCCAAGTCGAGTCCTGAAAGCTGTAAAATGTCAGAGCAGAAAATGAGGTGCCATTCCTTAAATGAGCTTTTTGCTTTGCTGGAACGCTACAGCAGGCATAGGATGACGCCCCAGAAGACCATTGAGACTGAGTCATTGAGTATATTCAAGGCAGGAATTTATTGATTTCTTGGCAATGAAGATATGTGATGGTCGAGTAGGTTCTTTGAGTGAATTGGCCAGTTACTCTTATTCCCTATGTTCCTACAGCCATTCTACTAGTCACCAGTACATTTTTCAAACAGTATTTACAGAAGAACGTTAATTATCCAAATATCAATAATCTAAATTTTGGATCATCTGAAGATGATCTCAAGGTCCTGCAAAAATGTTACATCACAGTGGTATGGTTTGGAGATGCCGGTGTTGGACTGGGGTGTACAAAGTTAAAAATCACACAACACCAGGTTATAGTCCAACAGGTTTAATCGGAAGCACACTAGCTTTCGGAGCGGCGCTCCTTCATCAGGTGGTAGTGGAGGGCTCAATCCTGACACACAGAATTTATAGCAAAAATTGACAGTGTGATGTAACTGAAATTATAGATTGAAAAATTGGTAGTCTGTTAAACCTTTCATCTGTTAGAATACAGTGATAGTTTCACTTCTTTCATGTGTAAATCACAAAACCTTTTTTTTATAAAAAAGTTACATTCTCAGGTTAACTGTTAACAATGGTGATAGCTAGACAATATGTTGAAGGTGTTGGCCCCCTGTGTTCTCTGTCTATGCCATGATGCTTAGATTGATTCTAATCTAAAAAGCGAGATAATGGAGTTTTACATAAACTCATACAGTTTTTGAGCAAAGTACAATGTAACCCTGCAAGTACACATTCACCCCACAAAATATATGCGTGCGTGTGCGTGTGTGTGGGTCTGTCTGGGTTAGCAAAAACAAAGAAACACAAGCACCTCAGGCATCAGCAAATGGATTTTTTTTTTTAAGTAAGGTTAGGTATACGGCCCTTTTCAAAAGTAAGTGATTTACAGTACTCCTGCCACTTTACCAGGCCGTTCATGAAAAAACGGCCGAGAAAATAAACGCACATGCAAGGCAGTGTTTCTGTCTTTCTATCGCAGCACTGAGTTCCTGGAAACTGACAAAGGCTCTTGCGATTATAGAAGCTGTTCGGGACCTTGTTTTATGCTGAAATTTCATATACAGCATGTGTGTGATGGTAAGGGTTTTGTCCTTCTCAGTTTAAATTGTAATTTGCAGAATTCAAAGATTAGTTTGTTTATATAGCAGACTCATTAAAATTATAGATTTATGAGATCCAAGATGGCGGCGACTCAGCAAGTCTGAGTTTACAGAGCTCTTCCCAAAACCTGGGTAAAGTGAGTTACTCACCCCCACCACACTTACCAAACCACCCAAAAACATTTTCTAACCTTAATTAGCTGCTTACTATTATATTTAAGCAGTTTAATATTAAGTGGATAATGAGTAAACCAAAGAGATCCCGCAGCTCTCAGAAAACAAAGACCCCTCCCCCACCCTCCTCTCCTCCTCCGGCTGCAGCTGATGTAAAAACAGGCCTTGGAGAGATGATTGCCAGGCTGGAATCGACACTCGTCAATTTCATCGCAGAATCCAGACAGAGATGGAACTCATTCGAAGAAAAGCTACAAAAGCACAGCCAGGCTATTGAGGAATTACAGGGCCGAGTGAAGGGGGCGGAGCTAAAGGCCACGACCTCCGAGGCTGCAGCACAAACAGCTGCAGAACAGGTGCGAGCTCTGGAGCAGAGAGTCCGGGCCTTTGAAATCTACATGGATGACCTGGATAATAGAAATCGGAGAAAGAATATCCGTCTTCTGGGCCTCCCTGAACAAGAAGGGAAAGGACAGTTAGCAGTATTTCTGGAGCGATGGCTGCCCCAGCTTTTAAACCTGGGGGCTGAAACTGACCGGGTAAGGGTGGAGTGGGCCTACCGGGTCGCAGCACGCGGATCTGGCCCAAACCAGCGCCCACGCCCGGTCCTGTTCCGGCTGCAGAGTTATGGGGAGAGGCAGATACTCCTGGATGCCTCCAGAAATCTTGGAAAGGATCCTAAAGCCATGATCCATGAAGGATCCAAGATTATGTTATTTCAGGACTTCTCCCCGGCTTTGGCACGAAGGAGGAAGGCGTTTGATGAGGTGAAGAAATGTCTAAGGAACTTAAATATTCAATACACCTTACGCTACCCAGCGACGTTATGCTTTAACCACGAAGGATCCGAGTATAATTTTAGATCACCAGAAGAGGCTAAGGAACTTTTAGACTCGTTTAAATAAATCGTAAGAGACAATTTATGTTGGCTTGCCTCTTCCACACTCCGTGGGGAGAAGTGGATACTTTACTCTACTTTCCTTTTGCTTCTGGGAGCAGGGTTGTCTTCCCTTGCTATTTTATGTTATTATACTTAACTGTAATTTGTTGGAGTTGTAATTTTATAGTTATGTGTGTTTGTACGTGGCATTGATGCTATCAGATATACTCAGGTATGGGTGGGGAGGGGTGGGGGTGGGGCGCTCACTGTTAACTCTAGCTCGGTATTATATCTAAATCCTATTAAGGAGCGCCCGGGTCAAGGGTGGGACACTGTTTGGGAGAGGATATGGTGGACCTTTAGAAAGGAAGTAAGGCCCCCTGAGAACCAGGGGGAGGATCTCCATTCAAACATGTTTTATTTTTTTTTGTTCTTATTGTTTGGAAATAGTTTCCTTTTTATTATACTGTTATGAGTGTATTAGAGAACATTTTCTCTTGTTTGAAGGATGTAAGTGACTCAACTATACACTCTGGATAATTGTGGATTAGATTAGTAGTTAACTGAGTTTCATTGTTTTTCTTTCTTCTTTAGTATCATTCCTTTGAATTTTGATGATTATATATTTAAGATCTATTTTTATATTAATGTTTGTGCTTGAAAGTTCTGTTTATTTTTGTAAATCTGTCAAAATATTAAATTTTTAATAAAAATATCTTTAAAAAAAATTATAGATTTAAACTAATTCTCCAGTAGAGCACAGCATTAGATCAGTATGGCTTTTCTTGTTTCAGGTAAAATCGATTATCTGAACGAAACAGTGCCTGTTCAGATAATCAAGGTTCCTCTGTATACAAAACAATGGGGTATAGATCATTACTTTAGGAATTTGTTGTCCACTCTTACATTTGTCATGACCAGTTGAGGAGGGTTATTTGGCTCTCCTCTTATTAACCCCCTCTTGGCTGGCAGCTACAATTTTATTTAAGACACAGCTATATCAAACAATTTGCTAAGAAGGTCAAAATGAAACAGCTAATTAGAAGGTTTTCCTAAGTAAAAGAGAAAGTTATTATCTACCAACCAAAGAAAAATAGACATCTATCACACACACAAATACAGGTAATAAGCTTAAATAGGAAATATGTATGATACAGTCAGAAAGAATAACGCTATGAATTTTAAAATCCTTAAATTCCTTGAGATGTTGGATTGTTATTGAGCCTACAGTAACAATTGTTGATTACTACCCTCAGAAGTGACAACATCATTGATATTCTCAGATTGTTAGGGAACTGGTTGTTTTTCCACTGTACCTTTCCATCAGGCACTTCTGTATTTGTGAGAAACAGGAAGAGAGATACTTCCAGCTCTCTTTGTTCAGAAATCATGCTACCATCTCCCTATTCTGTTGCTCAAAAACAGTGACTGAAATATGGTCCATTACCCTCCCACAAATAGATGCAGACAACTTTTGATGTCCAATATGTACTTAATCATACAAATTGTCGATTAAAACAGGAGGTGCAAATTTCTTGATGCTGATCAGTTACCTGGTTTCAATATTTTTAGATAAAATGGTAACTTCAGTGAAAACAATTTCACCTATTCCATACCAACCTCCTGGGCTTGCCTCAATCTGCAGTCAGGTGAACACACCACCCATTTCTGGTCAATATTTGTCCCTTTGGACTATAACCTGGTGTACAAAGTTAAAAATCACACAACATGAGATAACAACCTGGATGGTAGCAAGTGACCATAATACAACTAAATTTAATTTAGTAAAAACTGGAATAAGTCAACAGTTAGGTAAACAGACTTGAGGGCCAATTTAAGGCCATAAAGAATTGAACAAGTAAATGAAGCAGTAAAGAGGGGAAATGCAATTCAGAGCAAACGGAAGGTGTTTTATGCTTGTCTATTATGTATGAGGTGCTTGTAAGTGCAAACAATGGTTTTATGCTGACATGTGCATTTGATATGATGCACAGCATCTCTGACAATTTTGTAAACCATTCATCCCTTGATTGTGACCACAATCTGGAGTTTGAATTAATTTTCAACTTACTGATTAAGTCAAGATGTTTTAATCTATAGATGAGAAGCAACAAGGGCTCCAGCACTCATGCTAGGCACACTGTTCTGAATATATCTCTTCACCCTAGCCAACCGCACCCAAACTCTCACCAGTTTTTATTTAAAGATGCAGTACGTTATCAGAGCTTTGTTGCATCCACTTGGGATGTTCCATCCAAGATGGTGGTGGTGGAGTATGCAGCTTTCGGGCTCAGCCAGGGGCTCATCGTTTCCATCTGCTTCTCTTCTTTCTTTCTCCTTTTTAAAAATTTTTATTAGTATTTTTGTTTGGCTGTGGCAACTGTGGGCCCAGATAGGATGGCCAATAGTCGGCAGGCAGAGTGAAATGGAATGGCCTGTGGTAGCTGGGGTAGGATGGCAGGCTGGTGACCCATAGAGATTGGTCTGTCAGAGGTCTTGGGCCTGGTAGTGTGGGGAGAGTGAGATCATATGGGGAAAGCACACAGTGTGTAGAAGCTGCAGGCTGTAAAACAACTAGAACATTTATCTTCTAATTTTATTTATCTTTCCTAAGAAGAACTGCAACGTAGCACTTTTAGCTTTACTCTTTATTTCTCTACTTTTGTTCCTAATCTATTTCAGTGTGTAGGGTTTGTACCTAAGTGCTTTTTACCTAAGATGGTGCCTTGTGGCGACATTGTATATCTTTACTGTACTCCTGTACTTAATACTTGAGTAAATGTGACAATAAACTTAATTCTACCATCCCCAGTCAAACTTAGGTTTGGCAGGCACAGTTGGCTGTAATTTAGAAGTTTATTTACAGTTACAAGTTGATCATTCTGATCATCCTTTTATAACTGTGAAGAAGCAGAACAATTTCTGATGCAAGACCTGGATGGTTGAAAACACAAACATGGAAAAGTAGGAGAAGGAGTAAGCCCTTTAGTCCTTCTAGCCAGACAATATGATCTTGGCTGATTGTCCAACTTAGCACCTTCTCTCATTCTCCCCAACTCTCTGATCCCTTTAGCTCTAAGAACTTCTTGAAAACATGCAGTGTTTGAGTTCAACCATTTTTTTTGGTAGGAATTTTTGCAGGCTCACCACTCACTGGGTGAAGAAATTTTACTCATCTCAGCCTTAAGTGGCCTATCCTTACACAATCTGGTAAAACAAATAAGGTATGTTTCTGAATTCAAAGTCAGAGAAATTAAGTGCATGGGGAGAAGAGTTATTAGATTTAAGGAGTCTCGTGAATGCCAACAAAACACTGGAGTAACGAATAAAAGAGGCTGCTGCAGCAAATGGTTGAAAAAGGAACAGAGGTGAAAGATTTTAGTGAAGTTCAATTTGATAGTTTAAGGTGAATACAAGGTCAAAGGATTGGCTCAGGCTCAAAGACAATGCTAAGAATGTGACTTCAGCCGCAGATAATGGCCAGGGATCGAGTTGGTGAGAAGAGGACGAAGACTACAAGAGAGGCAAAAGGCAATTTTATAATCCTTCTAATATTTACCTAGAGGATGACACGAACATACAAAGCAGGAAGAGAAGTAAATTGTTTGGCTCTTTAACTATGCTCTTCGACTCAAAAAGATCATGGCTGATCTGTTCGTGTTTCGATTTCCACATTCCCAAGTACACTTAAGAACCCGTATTTTAAAATATTCAACTATCCTGCTTCCACCGACTTCTGAAGCAGAGTTCAGTTAGTGCTGCTATAATGCAGTAGTTCTATTCTCGTGTAATCCCATTTTATAAGAAAATCACATAATAGTTGCAGCATTTAAACTAACAGGGTCGGAATCAGGTTATAACCTATGCACGCTTTAAAACTTCATGCTTTAGAAACTGTCCCCAGTTTATCAATCATGTTATAGCAAATTTGTATTAACAAAACACGCAATCCTCAGAAAAAAAAATGCTTTCGAACACTCTGATGCTCAACCAGAGATCAATTTCCAGCCAGAACTTGAATTATTTTTGGTCCTGCTCAGTCTTTAATTCTTTTATTTGCTTCCAAAAAAGCAACATTGTACTGAACAGCTCAAGAATACATAATACTTGATTTTCAAGTTGCAAAGTTTTTTGGGGTTTTTTGTTTATAACAGCCCAATTTCCATTTCCATTTATATTTCCGAAAAAAAATGAAAACTATGTGGTGTCTTACATTAGAAAATAAACTTTTTTTTCTCTTCCATGGATACTGCTTATTGGTGACATCATACAGCACATAATCAAGAAAGCTGATGAAATGCTATCCTTGGGATGCTTTTACCAAAGAAAAAATCTTCTAGGAGAAAGTGAGGGCTGCAGATGCTGGAGATCAGAGCTGAAAATGTGTTGCTGGAAAAGCGCAGCAGGTCAGGCAGCATCCAAGGCGAAGGAGAATTGACGTTTCGGGCATGAGCCCTTCTTCAGGAATGAGGAAAGTGCATCCAGCAGGCTAAGATAAAAGGTAGGGAGGAGGGACTTGGGGGAGGGGCGTTGGAAATGCGATACATACCTTTTATCTTAGCCTGCTGGACACACTTTCCTCATTCCTGAAGAAGGGCTCATGTCCGAAACGTCGATTCTCCTTCTCCTTGGCTGCTGCCTGACCTGCTGCACTTTTCCAGCAACACATTTTCATGCTTTTACCAAAGCCAACCAATGTTCATCTACCAACAGTCCCTGTTAATGATCTTCTTTCTCCCCAGCTCAACATTATCCGTTCCTTTGTCTTTTCAACTGCTGTTAACATAGAACAAAATAGCTGGAACAGGCACAGGTCTGTGTTAGCCATGATGCTGTTCGGAACTAATCCCATCTGCCCACACAAGCTCTGTAGCCCTCTATTCTCTGCCTATTCAGGTGCTCAAATGCCTCAAACATTGTTATCGCTTTGGCTTCTACCACCACCGTTGGCAACACATGCCAGGTAACGACAACCCTAGGTTTAAAAAAAGCTTTCCTCACAAATCTCCTTTAAACTTCTCCCTCTCACCTTAAACCTACATCCTTTCATGTTTGATATTTCTAACCGGGGAAGGAGACTCCAATTGAAAACCCTATCCATGTCTCTTCTAATTTTATGCTGTAGTGAAAACAATCCAAGTTTTTCCAACTTCTCCTTAGAGCCAATACACTCCAATCAAAGTAATATCCTGAAAAACCACTTTTGTACCTCTCCACAGCCTATAGTGTGGCAATCTGAATTGCACACAATACTACCGAAGCTATAAATCAGAAATAAAAACAGAAGTTTCTGGAAAAGCTCAGCAGGTCTGACAAGTCTGCAAAGAGTTAAAAAAGAAATCACACGTCAGGTTATAGTCCAACAGGTTTATTTGGAATCACTAGCTTTTGGAGTGCTGCTCCTTCAGCAAGTAGCAGAAAGAGCAGCACTCCGAAAGCTAGTACTTCCAAATAAACTTGTTGGACTATAACCTGGTGTTGTGCTGTGGATCCACCCCAATTAACACCGACACTTCCACATCAGATCTGTAAACAGACATGAGAGGGGCAACATTTTGCATCCGGTCACCAGAAGAGGGTGCGTATGTGTGCACGTAAAGTTTTATACAGCTGTAACATGACTTGGCAACTTTTATAACTATTGGCCCCGACCAATGAAAGCAAGCATGCTGTACTGTCTCCATTACCACCCTATCCACTTGTGTCACCCCCTTCAGTGAGCTATGGGCTTGCACCCCTATATCCCTCGTGGTGCCACTGATCTGTCTGGTGCTTTCCTATGAGACCATTCCCCCATCAGTATCCAAAATGGTATTGCTATTTGAGGGAGGAATGGCCACCGTGGACTCCTGCACTGCTTCTCCCCAGTTACTAGTCTTCCTGGTGACCACCCAACTCTTTTCCATGTAATCCTTATTAGTAGTATGACCAACTAGCTAAAGATGCTATTGATGACACATGTAGCC
The DNA here is from genome assembly GCF_020745735.1 of Hemiscyllium ocellatum. Lineage (NCBI taxonomy): Eukaryota > Metazoa > Chordata > Chondrichthyes > Orectolobiformes > Hemiscylliidae > Hemiscyllium > Hemiscyllium ocellatum. The sequence continues at coordinate 16,549,346 of NC_083429.1, read as the reverse complement.
TCATGGATGTTCCATAATGAGTCCATCCGCAGCTTCATGTGCTCCATATGGCAAATCATGAGTGAGATGAACACACTTCCCAGATACGTATGGTCAGTATGGACACTCGATATGTCCTTGATTTTCCATATATTGCAGGAGCAGCATTCCAGGATTGAGTTCTCCTACCATTCTGAACCTTATCAACTACGGACAATAATCTAGGAACCAATTATATAACCTTACCCACTAATCACCAAAATCAGATTTTTCACTCTTGCTCTCTATTCCTAACAAACTATATCTGTCCCTACAGATGTGACTCTCAGTTTCTAGACCTGGTTCCTGAGCAGCTAAAGCTACTTCACTAAGTCGAGGTATCACCTCCAGAGCTCTGCCTTTGGATTCAGCTCCATTTGCTCTGCCGTTGCTCTGAATAACCTCAGTCCTACTAAGCCTGACACTGTTCACACTGCTGTGGTACACTGCTTCAACCACTCTTAGTCTCTCTCTCTCTCCCCAAGCTCCATCTCCACCTATAGTTTATTCTTTCCCCTCCCCCACCCCATCAATAACACACCAATCTTTTCCTAGCTACAATCAGTTCTAAAGAGGTCACTGAACCCAAAATGTTGAAACCGCTTTCTCTCCATAAATGCTGCCAGAACTGCTGAGTTTCTCCAGTAGGAGTTTTGTTCCTTACACAATTCATCCCGTAACAAAAAATATTATTTCATTTATTTCTTTTTTAAGTGATGCATCATGGTTTTGATTGCTGTCAACATCCATGTGAAAGAAAAACAGGTGTTTTCCTGTTCCAATGCAAGACATTTTTTTGGGAAATATACACTGAAATGGAATTTGGACTATTACAATTGAAAAACAAGTAAAGCTTTGTAAAATATTGTTGAGCTGATCAGTACAATAAGAGGAAAAATTCAAGACTGAATGGCACAAAGAATAATTTGAAGTTCAGGAAATTTTGCCTGGCAACAGATCTCCAATTGAGCAGTAGAGTTAAAAACCAATCTGCAAGAGCTACAAATGGCAGAAAATGGAAGATGTGGGCGGCACGGTGGCACAGTGGTTAGCACTGCTGCCACACAGTGCCTGAGACCCAGGTTCAATTCCCGACTCAGGTGACTGACTGTGTGGAGTTTGCACGTTCTCCCCGTGTCAGCGTGGGTTTCCTCCGGTTTCCTCCGGTTTCCTCCTACAGTCACAAAGATGTGCGGGTCAGGTGAATTGGCCATGCTAAATTGCCCGTAGTGTTAGGTAAGGGGTAAATGTAGGGGTATGGGTGGGTTGCGCTTCGGCGGGTCAGTGTGGACTTGTTGGGCCGAAGGGCCTGTTTCCACACTGTAGGTAATCTAATCTAATCTAATCTAATATCCAGAGCATGTAGACAGTCAGCAATGCTCTACCTGCTGTCACCACCTCCAAACCATGTGGAAAAGACAAATGAAAACAAGAAAGATTTTTAAAAAATCCATACTGGAAAAGATCCAAATTAATATTATCAACCATTAGAATAATAACGGTGACTGTACCGAAGTGTACACTGTCCTGAAGAAGGGTTACACTCGAAACGTGGAATTCTACATCTCCTGATGCAGCCTGGCTTGCTATGTTCTTCCAGCATTTGCAAAATTCAAAAGCAAGCGGGAAAGCAAAGAACTTCTCATGTGAACTTTTGGTCGGTGAAATTTTATTTAGCCTGCCTACATTCTTTACCTACCTATATGTGTTGAACCATTTCGCTGTTCTACGACCTAATTCATTAAGAGAAAGAGAGAGAGAGAGGGAGAGTGTGGAGGTGTTGAACACAGCACATATGGTCCCTGATGAACATGATGCCAAATTAAACTAATCCCTTCTGCCTGTCCTTGGCCCAGATTCCTCCATTCCTTGCAAATTCATATGCTTATCTAAAAGTCTCTTAAACACCCCTATCATATTTGCTTCAACCACCAACCCTGGAAGTGCATTCCACACTTTACCACTTTGTGTAAATAAACTCTCAAAACTCTTTTGAACTTTACCCCCTCACCTTAAATGCACGCCTCTTTTTTAGACATTTCAACTCTGGGAAAAAAATTCTGACTGTCAACACTATCTCTGCATCTCATAATTTTACAGACTTCTATCAAGTTTCTCCTCAACATCTGCCAGTCCAAAGAAAACAACCCAAGTTTTTCTAGCCTCTCCTTCTAACACATATCCTCTAAGGATGTGTTCTTTTTGACATTTTTCCTTTGTAAATCTACATAAAATAGAAATCCTTCCTTTTCAGTGCTGTTGTGAGAGTTAACTGTGTTGTAATGAATAGTCAGGCAAATTGCTAACTTGATGGTCTCATTTGGACATTATACATTTTGTAACAACTTGTGGAAGTGAGGCACAACTTTTCCCAGTTCAACCAGGACAGTAAGTGGAACAGTGCATCAGTTATGTTCCACCCAGAGTGTTGTGTACTATTTTGACAACACAATATAAAGGGGCCATTCAGGCCCTAAAATCAAAGCAATAGAAGCAAAAAGGCTGCTATTGTTAGAGAGGAAAACTTAGAGAATGATAAATTTGGTTTCTCGCCCACAAGCGATACTTAATATAACATACAATGTAAACACAATTTAAAAACATTCCATTATAAGCCAAAGCAGCAAAACAATCAGGCCACGTTTCAAGTTTGAGAATCGGGGAAGTGCCCCATTCAAGTGCTGGGAAAGATATTGTAGTTGAATATTATGCTTATAAGTCACCATAATCTTAAACAGCTTGATACAGAGTGCTGGCAGCTGAACAGTTTCTCAGTTTCCTTCACAAAGGAAAATCTCTTCAGAATCTGAACACTAAACAACATTCTTCAATTAGATTTCCTGTCAAAGGCAAGTGGGTAACTGAAACGTCAGCACTGAGTTGGACGATCAACACCAATTCAGCCTGGTGTTGAATGCCAGACAAATCTTGGAGCCGTCTTGGCATCATTAAAAGGCCTTAACGCTCAGCATTGTTGGCCTCTAATGACCCATTTATATTACAATGGAACAGCTCTACCACAGAACACAGCCGAATCTGTTCTTGGTACAGAGTGAATTCAGCAACACTGAACATTGTGAAGAGGTAACACTCTCAGATCCAGAACAGGACATCCAAACCACAGCACAATAGCTTCACATTTTCTGCCAGTTTGTTTTTTTTTTCCACTCCCACACTCGAACCCAATGGAAAAAGCTGAACCATTAACAACCAAAAGATTCAGCACTCCAAAATGACTAATATTCCACTGCCAGTAGCTGATGCCTGACAGCAGCATCTAAGTCACCCCTCAGCCTCTGACACTCCAGGGAAAACAGCCTCAGCCTATTCAGCCTTTCTCTATAGCTCAAATTCTCCTACACTGGCAGCATCCTTATAAATCTTTTCTGAACCCTTTCAAGTTTCACAACATCCTTCTGATAGGAAGGAGACCAGAACTGCACACAATATTCCAAAAGTTGCCTAACCAATGTCCTGTACAGCCACACGATGACCTCCCAACTCCAATACTCAATGTTCTGACCAATAAAGGAAAGGATACCAAATGCCTTCTTCACTATCCTATCTACCTGCGACTCCACTTTCAAGGAGCTGTGAACCTCACTCCAAGGTCTCTTTGTTCAGCAACACTCCCCAGGACCTTCCCATTAAGTAGCTAAGTCCTACTCTGATTTGATTTTCCAAAATGCAGCACCTCGCATTTATCTAAATTAAACATCTGCCACTCCTCAGCTCATTGGCCCATCTGATAAGATCCTGTTGCAATCTGTGGTAGCCTTCTTTGCTGTCCACTACACCTCCAATTTTGCTGCCATCTGCAAACTTACTAACTATACCTCCTATGTTCACATCCAAATCATTTACATAAATGACTAAAAGCAGTAAACTCAGCACCACTCCTTGTGGCACATCAGTGGTCACAGGCCTCCAGTATGAAAAAGCAACCCTCCACCACCACCCTCTGTCTTCTACCTTCAAGCCAACTCCGTATTCAAATGGCTAATTCTCCATGTATTCCATGAGATCTAACCTTGCTAACCAGTTTCCCATGAGGAACCTTGTCAAACACCACACTGAGATCCATACAGATCATGTGCATCGCTTTGCCCTTAGTTATCCTCTTCATTACTCCTTCAAAAAACTCAATTTCATTAGACATGATTTCTCACACACAAAGCCATGTTGACTAACCCTAATCAGTCCTTGCCTTTCCAAATATATGTACATTCTGTCCCTCAGGATTCCTTCAACAAATTGCCCACTGATGTCAGGCTCAACAATCTGTAGTTCCCTGGCTTGTCTTTACTATCTTTCCTAAACAGTGGCAACATGTTAGCCAACCTCCATTCTTCCAGCACCTCACCTTTAACTATCGATGACACAAATATCTCAACAAGGGACCCAGCAATCACTTCATCCTATTGAGTTCTACGGAACACCTGATCAGGTCCTGGGGATTTATCCCCTTTTATACATTTCATGACATCCAGCACCACCTCCTCTGTAATAAGGACATTTTTCAAGATGTCACCATCTATTTCCCCATATTCTATATCTTCCATGTCCTTCTCCACAATGAACACTGATGCAAAATACTTGTTTAGTATCTCCCCCATCTCCTGCAGCTCCACACATAGGCTGCCTTGCTGATCTTTGAGGGACTCTATTTTCTCCTTAATGTATTTATAAAATCCCATTGATTATCCTTAACCCTATTTGCCAAAGCTTCCAACACTCCTCCTACTCTCGAGATAAATACAAGATCTCTCTTTCTGCAGTGTCAACCTCTGGTTATCAACAGCCCAAAACGTCCAACAGCAAATACTGCATTGTATGGCTTCCCTCCACAAATTCTTACTCCAACATTTCTGCATCAAAAAATCCCTCTTTGCAAATTTTACACCCATATCTACATAATCAATGAGAACGTGCTTCGTTTTAAATTTAAACTTGCTGTCACTGTGAAAGGACACTGATGTGACCAAAACCGTAACAAAAAGGCCTGTACATAAATCTTGACAGTTTAATACTATTGTGTCCAACTTCTTCCACCATTACAAAGATTGGTGAGGTTCTGTGCACATGAGCTTACCCAAATAAGAAATAGCAAGGAACAGAATATAATGAGCCACATAAGTTAGGGTGCCTTCGATTTTTAAAAATTGACAATTTGTAATATTAGGCAGTTCTCGTCATAAATTTACATCCAGAAAAGACCCTTCGATCCAATTTGCCCATACCATCCAGTTTTCACAACTGATCGAGCCCCGTTTGTTTGCATTTGGTCCATATCGCTCCATACCTATCCCATCTATGTAGCTGTACAAATGTTTCTTAAATGACAAAATTGTACTTGCCTCCATTACTACCCCTGGCAGCCTGTTCTAGACACTCACCAATCTCTTTAAAGAATTGCCAATCTGGACCGTTTTGCATCTCTCCCCTCTCACATTAAACTCATCACTGAATCATAGAATCCCTATACTGTGGAAGCAGGCCATTTTGGGCAAGTCCACACCAACCCTCCGAATAGTATCCCATCCAGACTGATTCCCCTGCCCTATTATTCTACATTTCCCCTGACTAATGCACCTAACCTACACATCCCTGAACACTACGGACAATTTAGCATGGCCTATCCACCTAACCTGCACATCTTTGGACTGTGGGAGGGAACCAGAGCACCAGAGGAACCCACACAGACAAGAGGAGAATGTGTAAGTTCCACAGAGTCACTCGAAGCTGGAATCAAACCCTGGCGGTGAGGCAGCAGTGCTAACCACTAAGCCACCATGCCGCCCTCTAGTTTTAGACTCCCTTACCACAAGGGAAAGCTGTTGGTTATCTACCCTATCTAGCCTCTCATGATTTCATAGACCTATGTAAAGGTCACCCCTCAGTCTCCTACACTCTTTGAAAAAAGTCACAAACTATCCAGCCTCTCCCTATCACTCAAACCTTCAAGTCTACTTACTCTTTCTAGTTTAATAATATCCTTTCTACAGTAGGGTTACCAGAACAGTATGTAGTATGCCAAGCGTGGCTTTACCAACACCCCAACTCCTATATTCAATACTATTGACCGATAAAACAAGCAAGCCAAAAGTCTTCTTCACCACCCAGTCTGTGACTCCCCTTCAAGGAACTATGAATCAGTCCTCCAAGATCTCTTTGTTCTACAACACTCCCAGGGCCCTGACCCTACTGTGTAAGCCCTGGTTTGACCCAATAAAATGCAACACCTTGCATTTATCTAAATTAAACTCCATCTGCCATTCCTCAACCCACTGGTCCAGTTAGTCAAGATCTTGCTGTATTTCCAGATTACCTTCTTCACTGTCCACAATATCACCAACCTTGGTGTCATCCACAAACTTACTAACCATACTTCCCAAACTTTCATTCCAAATCATTTATATAAATGACAAATAACAGTGGACTCAGTACAGAGTCCTGTGGCACATCACTGGTCATAGTCCTCCAGTTTGAAAAAACAACTCTCTACCACCACCACTTTCTTCTACATTCAAGCCAATTTTATATCCAAATGGCCAGCTCTCCCTTAATTCCATGAGATTTAATCTTATTCAACAACCCACCAAGCGGTACTTTGTCAAAGGCTTTGCTAAATTCCTTTGGCCTAAGTCAACATTGACCACACTTGGCATATCTACTTAATGGTCACCCCTTCCAAAAACTCAATCAAGTTCATAAGTCACGATTTCACACGTACCAAGCCACTATCCCAAATGATACCTTGCCTCTCAAAATGCTTGTAGACTTGTCTCTCAGAATCCCTTCCAACAATTTACCTACCATAAAATTAGGCTCACTGGTCTATAGTTCCCAGGCGTTTCCCTACAACCTAAAATAATGGCACAACATTAGCTACTCTCCAATCCTCGGGCTCTTCACTCATGGCTGTCAATCATACAAATTTGTGCACCATACACCCCACAATTTCCTTCCTAGCCTCTCACAAAGTCCTGGGATACACTTCATCAGATACCAGGGATGTATCTCTCTTTATGCGTTTTAAGAATTCCAGCACCTCCTCTTCGGTAATGTGTACTCTCTTAAAGACATCACTATTTATTTCCCCAAGTTCCCTAGCATCCATGCCTTTCTTGACAGTAAATAATGATCTCACACGTCTCCTATGGTTGCACACATAGACAACTTTGTTGATCTTTAAGAAATCCTAAATCTCTCCCTAGCTAGTTCTTTCAAATGAACTTCACGTTTTCTCAAGTATTAAGAGGAGACAATAGAAGGGTTACAGGGGTGGCACACTGGCTAAGTGGCTAGCACTGCTGCCTCACAGGGGCTTGGGTTCAATTTCATCCTTAGGTATGCATGGAGTTTGTACATTCTCCTGTATCTGCAGGAGTTTCCTCAGGATGCTCCAGTTGCCTTCCACACAGTCCAACATGTTCAAGTAAGGTGGATTAGCTCTATTAAATTGCCCATTGTGTTCAGGGATGTGCAGACTAGGTGGATTAATCATAGGAAATACAGGGTTATGGGAATAGGGTTATAGGGTTATAGGGATATGGCCTGCTTCCACACTGTATGGATTCTATGATTCTATAACATTTGAAAATGTGAAAAAATGAATAGGGCACCATTGGTTTAAGATCAAGCTTATCCCTCTAAATGACCACCAACACAATGTTGTCTCACTACAGATACATTAGAACCATCACATTCATAGACCAACGTCAAAAAAGTGCTGAAATTTAAATGAGCTGGTCCAGCATGACAAATCACAGGACCCTTGTTCTTGCTCAAATCAAACATCATAAATAAATGGCTGCTGCCAGCTATTACCTGAGTCAAAATATTTTATTCTGGGTGGTTATGTTTTTTCCAAGGTGCCAGTTAAATCATAAACCAATCATAATTCTCTCGTAAGCACTTCAGTCCATTGCCATTGGCAATCGTGAGATTTAATCATATGATGTCAATAGATAAGAGGCTAACAACCCAAACTGCGAATTCTGACTGGTTTGGATTATTTGCCTACAAGATGCAAGGCCTGTTAGTCATAGCTTCGCTGTCTTCCATGGTGATGGAGGAACTGCAATATTGAGATCTCAGTCTCACTGTGAGTGAGCTACCTTCTGTCATTTCATCTGCACTGTAAGAGAATGATTAAACACCTCATCTACCCACACACACATCAAAGTGAGCCAATATATCCCACCAACCTGAATTAATTTCCCGATCTTTCTTGAAATGCTCTCAGGTAATAATTCACAGAACCAAATCCTGCCTTCATTAAAGTTGACCTCAATTCCCTCATTGGGGAGAATGTTACTTTTATACTGTTTGAAACCATTCCAAGCAGATTAATAGTATTCTAATCATTGAAAAATCATCAAAATTTTCACAATTGTGTGTTGTAACCATACTTCACTTCATGTACATTTTCTGCCAGAAAGAGAAACAGTTTTGGTAGCCAGGGTGAATTGAAATGTAGGTACCACTGACTCCAGAAATGCTTTATGACTGGCTGACATAGATCAAGGAAGAACAATACAGCACAGGAACAGGCCCTTTGGCCCTCCAAACCTGCGCCGCCACATTTGCTATTTCATATTAAAACTGCTTTCACTTACAGGATCTGTATCCCTCTATTCCATTTCTGCATGCATTCAGGAGTTTCTTGAAAGATGCCATTGTATCTGTTTCCACCACCATCTCTGGCAGCGCATTCCAGGCACTCACCCCCTTCTGCCTTTGTGTAAAAACCTGCCTTGCAAGAACCCCCTCCAACACCTTGAACTTGTGTCCCCTAGAAATTGACATCTCCACCCCGGGAAAAAGCTCATCCTTTCCGCTCTATCCATGCCATTCACAATCTTATAAATTTCTATCAAATCAATCAGGAGGTTCTATCAATCTCTTGCATTCCAGTGAAAACAAACCCAGTCAATTCAACCTTTCTTCATAGCTGAAGTCAGGCAATATTCTGGTTAATCCTTTCTGTGCCCTCTCCAAAGCATCTATATCCTTCTGTAATGTGGTGACAACAACTGTCTACAATAACCCAAGTGTGGCCTAACTAAAATTCTATAAAACTACAGTATAATTTGTCTATCCTAATACTCAATGTCCCTTCCAATGAAGGCAAGCATGCCTAGCCTCTATTTTTAATACCATATTTACCTGTGCTGCCACCTTCAGTGATCTGTGAAGGTAGGTGTGAGAGATCCCTCTGTGTATCAATATTCTGAAGGGTTCTGCCGTTCACTGTATAATTTCCAACTGTAACTGACCTTCCAAAATGCATCACATCACATTTGTTCAGATTAAACTTCATCTGCCATTTTTCTATCCATGGTTCCAACTCATCTATAACCTGCTGCATCCTCTGATAATCCTCCTCATGATCCACAAATCCACTAATCTTTGTATCATCCACAAATTTACTAATTAGAACAGATATATGTTTTCCTCCAATGTCTTGGGACTCTACAACAAGGTTAGTTGTATTTAGTTAAGAAATAACCCATACTGTCAGATAAAATCTTCACAGGTTTCCATCCTTTGGGTGGCACTGTGGCACAGTGGTTAGCACTGCTGCCTCACAGCGCCAGAGACCCGTGTTCATTTCCCCCCTCAGGCGACTGACTGTGGGGAGTTTGCACGTTCTCCCTGTGTCTGCGTGGGTTTCCTCCGAGTGCTCCGGTTTCCTCCCACAGTCCAAAGATGTACGGGTCAGGTGAATTAGCCATGCTAAATTGCCCGTAGTGTTAGATAAGGGGTAAATGTTGGGGTATGGGTGGGTTGCGCTTCGGTGTGCCGGTGTGGACTTGTTGGGCCGAAGGGCCTGTTCCCATACTGTAAGTAATCTAATATTATCTTTCAGCTTCTGAGAGCAAGTGTAGACTGAAAACTGGCAAATCTATAGTAGTGACGTCTAAGACGCACCAAACCAGTAGCTACAGGAGTTTTTAAAGGAGAGACAGGTTTCTTGAAGAAAACCTGTGTTTGCTCATGCCCACGTGGAAACGATTGCAATAACAACATTGGAAATGACAGCAGCAGCTGCCAGCAGACTCTGCCAAAGCCACACACTCCATTAGTGGTTTCACTACTCCCATTTCCTGATTCTCAGAGAGCCTTCTTCCACAATTATGTGAATGTTTGTTTTCATTCCACATTATTCTATTTACATGGAATTCTCTACACTTAGCACATAAAAATATTGAAACCAGTTCTGTGACTCAGTTTATTCCTTCTTGTTGTATCCAAAAAATGGTACCTAACATCTATTGCAATTAAAACAACTTTACCTTTATAAAAACTTCAAAGAACTAAAAGTTGCCTAATAACTTGCATTTTTATGCAATAATCAAAATGAAATTTTTAACCTAATAAAACAAAAATCATTACACCATCCAATAATCTGAAATTCATGATATCTTTAGATTGAAGTTCAGAAGCATTTGTTTGAAATCGCAGATGGCAAACTTCCACCATTTCTACCATACGGAGCATTATTGGTTTATTGGACTGACTGCCTAAGACAGCTTACATAAATTCTACAGCCTCTATCAATCCAGAATGTGAGAATACCGAGAACCACAACTTCACTCACAGTGAACTGCAATCACAAAATCTTACAACATAGGACGCTGTTCAACCCATGTCAGTGGCGGTTTTGCTAGCACTAAACAAAAGGTCTTGAAGTCCAGTCTATTTCCAGACTTTAGATTTGCATCTCTCTCCATTCCAAATAATGCAGTCATCATCCCTCAAATGATGTGGCAGTTTTGGCCTCAGTAATCCCTCCACTAAAGAATCCTCTGATAAGATTTCATGAAAAAGAAACTTGTCCTCCCAATATTAAATACATCTCATTTCATCATCAACCATATCAGAAATAACTGTCTATCCCCCTTGATTATTCAGTTTTTAACATCTTCCATTATTTCTCTCATCAGTTATTTTTTCTTAGTAAAACTAGCCCCATTATCTGAAGTACCTTTTCAAATTAATACCTTCCCAGCCTGCTTAATACAGAACTATGGCCCATAACTCACCTTTCACTGAACCAAGCTGCTCCAGTGCAGCTACAATACTAGCATCTATGGAGCCATATGGAAAATTGTTGAGATGTTCAGTCCACAACAAGCAGGGAAAACTCAACCCAGTCAACTACTATGACAGCCATCTACTCTTGATAAATCAGTATGATGATGAAAGGTGTCTAGAGGCACTTAAGCTGTAATAAGTTGCTCAATGATACTCAACTTGGGTCCTACCAAGTTCCTTTAGCTCCAGACTTCATGACAAGCCTTAGCCAGACAAGTGAATTCCAAAGGTGAGGTGGCATTTGACTAAATATGGCATGGAGGAGCCCTAGCAAAATTGAAGACACTTAGAATCAGGGCGGACTATGGAACGCTCCGCTGCCTGAAGTCATGCCTCACAAAAAAAAGCTAGCTAACTCTTCTCAGTGCCTGGACAATATTGCCCAAGTTTCTCAGGGCAATTTTCATGGGCCAATTATGTTCAGCTACCTCATCCAATAGCTTCTCTCCTTTCTGAAATCAGAAGTGGGGAGGTTCACATGATTAGTGAGTGTTCAGTACCATTCACAACCCTTCAGATGCTGAAGCCATCTGTACTTGAATAAATCAAGGCCTGCACAATATTCAGGCTTGAGCTGATGAGTAACAAGCATCATTCACCCACACAAGTTAGATTAGATTAGATTCCCTACAGCGTGGAAATAGGCCATTCCGCCCAACAAGTCCACACCAAAGAGTAACCCACCCAGACCCATTTCCCTCTGACTAATGCACCTAACACTATGGACAATTTAGCATGGCCAATTCATGCACATCTTTGGACTGTGGGAGGAAACCAGAGCACCCGGAGAAAACCCAGCAGACACAGGGAGAATGTGCAAACTCCACACAGACCGGTTGAGTTTTCCCAAGGCTGGAATCGAACCTGGGACCCTGGTGCTGTGAGGCAACAGTGCTAACTACTGAGCCACCGTGTTCCTCTTGTACTCTGTGCCTTTAAAATCAACACATTACTATATCCATCGTAAGATCACTTGTTGGAGGAAATCCTTCAAGCTAAAATAAGCATAAGAATGTTTCCACACACAAAACACAATAGAATGAGTTTCAAGACAACCTTATAGCTTCCAAGAAGCTGACAGTGGACTGGCAGCAGACAACTCTGCAGTACAGTTAAATAAGAACAAGAATTAGAGCAGCTTTGTGGGAAATTTAAAATCGTGGGTCTTAGCTCATTAACAGGCAACACAGTGGCTCAGAGGTTAACACAGCTGCCCCACAGTGCCAAGGACCCACATGCGACTGTCCATGTACAGTTTGCACATTCTCCCCATGGCTGTATGGATTTCCTTCAGGTGCTCCGCTCCGGTTTTCTCCCACAGTCCAAAGATATGCATGCTAGGTGGGTTAGCCATGTGGAGTTACAGAGATAAGACAGGAATCTGGGTCAGAGTGGGATGCTCTTCGGAGGGGTGGAGCAGACTCGATGGGTTAATAGCCTCTTTCCGCACTGAAATTCCAGTATTGTATGAGTCTATGAACTTGCTATTAAGGATAACAGTATTGACTAGCAATATAGAATCAAAGGAGAGGTGATGAATATGCACACATTTATTCACACTCAACTGCATTTCATACGCATCTGTTCATTCTGTTGATACATCCAAGTGCTGCTGTAGCACTGAGTTTGCCTTTTTTGATGCCTCTGAATTTTACTTTAATTTGCACCTTATACATTGAAGCAGGTTTCTGAAATTCTAACTACATTGTCGGTTGCTACAAGAGTATCAATTTCAGACAATCCAATTTTCATTCTTCTAGCTTTCATGCATACATAATTTATTACAAACGTACCTCCTTTCATAACAACCTGTGTCTGCTTAGTCTTGGCTTTCAGTCCATGGATGTCTCACTGGAGATTTGCATCCATAGCAACCTGTTCACGACCTCTCATATCTATGATCTGTCTTTGATATGGGTACAAACTTTCCCTACAATTTCCCACAACATTTTAAATTGGTTCTCATTGCTATTCATTTCTCCCTCTACAACAATCCCTCTCCATACTGCCTGCACAACAACCCCTTCTACCAAGTCCTTTATCCCAGTCCCAGCTCTCGAACTTATCAATAAGTGTATATCAGGGATAGCTATGCATCCGTTTTTTTCTTTTTCTTCATTCATGGGATGAGGACGTCACCAGCTAGGTCAGCATTTATTGCCCATCCCTAATTGCCTAGAGGGCAGTTAAGAGTCAACCACATTGCTGTGGGTCTGAAATTACAGGTAGGCCAGGTAAGGATGGCAGTTCTCTTCCTTAAAAGACATTAGTGAACCAGATGGGTTTTTCCAACAATCAACAACAGATTAATGACCATGGTTAAATGCTTCATGCCAGATTTTTGCTGAATTCAAAATCCACCATCTCCTTGGTAGGGTTCAAACCCAGGTCCCCAGAACATTATCTGGATTTCTAGATCAACAGTTAAGAGTATACTGTTGGAAAAGAACAGGTGGTCAGGCAGCATCAGAGGTGCAGTAAGATCGACGTTTTGGGCAAAAGCCCTTCATCAAGAATGAGGCTGGGAGCACAGGGGGTGGCCACACTCTTGACTCTAATCACCAGCATCTGTAGTACTCAGTTTTGCATTTCTGGACTAACAGTACAGCGACAAGGCCATCACCTTCCCTGATCATCCTGTGGGATTTGCTCATATCTGTTCTATATTCTTACAGTCTTGACTAATGAGGGTGCCTTTGCAGGTTCTGCCAAATCGTAGATTTGTACTCACCTTACAAAATCATCTGTAGCCCTGCCAGCTCCAGCTGCACTCTCCATGTTAAAATGAAGTAATGGCCTGTGAAATTAGAGAAAGGAGTGCTATTAGCCATATACCAATAGACACCATTAACACGTTATTGTAGTATCTGAAATGTTTGCACCAACAAAACATAGCAAGGTTTATATTTTAATATTGTGAAAATCGTTTTTAATTGCCAGTTTGTCTAAACCTCACATTAAACTATTCAGCACAGTTTTTTGCCAGCAATTTCAGTGTTCTGATAAGACATTTAGGACTTTACAGCAACAGTAGGTAAAGCACTTTCAAAAAAGAATCCCACCATCATCAAATGTTGAGTTAGCCTTCCCCTCTCTTGGCATTAAGATACTGGCATTACTTTGTGAATGTGCTGTTTCAACAGTTTGGTACAAATTTTGGAATCTTCCATGTCAAGCTCACTAAAAATAACCACAATCGGCAGCCACAAACCCAAGTCCACCCGATTCTTCAAGGATGATTAATCCTGGCTCTCCCCCAGTGAAGGGGCAGAGATAAACCTAGATACTGCACATAATTGCACTTCTCATATGACATTAGCATTGCTCCTGCCATTCTAAGTTTACACCAATGTCTCACCTTCTGACTCGCTACGTGCTTCATCTAGTGCTGTGAATCTCAAAATTGAAACCTTGCTTTAAATTCACGAACAATGCCTCAGGTCAATCTGCACTGATCACTTCAATTTATTCTCCTCCAGAACCAGAAGGTTGCTCTGATCTGATGTAAATGAAGTCTCATCACTGATCATCTATACAACTGCTTTAACCCCAAGTCAGTTTTTATGGATAGTCAATAGATGAGTATACAAACCATGCAGAAGTTCCTTTAAGATTGCAGAGAACTAGGCCTATTATACCAACACATAAGTCTTGCTAATGGCTGCAATCCCACACCAAACAAGTTGGATTCACTAAAATCAGTTTTCTCTGTGCAAGTCTTTGCAAGTCCCAGAAATATGTTCAACTGGGACATTACCCAAAAGTGGTAAGCATTGGTGTTTACTTTTCTATTAATGTTTCCCTTCCCTCAGGTACTATTCCTTTCCCTGAAAAAAAACCTTCAGAAAAAAAATTATGAATTGCTGAAAAACCTCAGCTGGTCTGGCAGTATCTATCGAGAGAAAGCAGAGTTAAACATTGAGTCCAGTGACTCTTCCAACTTATAATCTGTGCATCAACTGATAAACCTTGATGTTTTACTCAATTCTGAACTCGGTTTTCTCCAATTCTGGTCTCTTGAACAGCACCAATTTTGATCATTTCACCACAGGCAATCTTGCTTTCAGCTACCTGGGCTTTGAGTTCTGGATATCTCTCCCAAGACTTCTGCTTGTTTCCATCACATTTTTATTCCTTATAATGCTCTTAAAACATATTTGATAAGTTTATAGTCATCATTTAAAACATCTCCTACATCAGGGCTAACATTCCGTGTAGCACTGAGAGACTGCCATTCTGTTCGAGGTGCTATATTTTAAATCATATAGACTGTCAAACACAAATCCATCGACATATTTAGATGAAACTAAAAGATCCCATGGTGCCATTTGGAAGAGGAGCAAGGGAGTTATCCCACGTGTCCTGGCTAATGTTTATCCCTCAATCAGTATCACAAAAAAAAAATCTGGTCACTACCCAACAGCTGTTTTTATTTAGACAACCTGTTCCAGAACACATCCAACATAACTTGATCTTTCAGAGGAAACATCCTCACTGATTCAAATATAAGAGTCTTTCTGAAATGGCGATTTCCAGTGCTCTTTACCTGATCTGGTGATTATTGATGCTGACAGAAAGTATCTTATCCCCAACACAAACAATTCTCATCTAAATTAACAAAAACCACCCAAAATTTTCAGGAGATAGCAAGTGGCTTTTTACACACATCACACTGCTTTGTGTAGAATTTAATAAACAGGAGCAGGAGTAGGCCATTTGGCCCATTGAGCTGGCTCTGCCCATTCAACATGATCATGACTGATCTTTTTGTGGACTCGGCTCCACTTAACTGCCCACTCACCATAACCCTCAACTCCTTTACTGTTTAAAAATCTACCTTTGCTTTAAAAACATTCAATGAGGTAGCCTCAACTGCTTCACTGGGCAGGGAAATCCACAGATTCGCAACTCTTTGGGTTAACAAGCTCCTTCTCAACTCAATCTTAAGATCCTCAGGACAGCAGCAGACTGGTAGAAGCAAAGTGAATGTTCTAATTTTCCCCAAGAAAATGCACTATATTCTGTAATAGTCTGTAACAACTGTCCTCTTACCTCCTCTCTTCTCACCTTCCAAGACTCCAAACAGTAAGCTGTGCACTTCTTTCAGTTTAGTCTATTCAATGTGCTGCTTATAATGCAGTCTCCTGTGCACTGGAGAGACTAAATGCAGATTGAGCGCTGTTATGAGGAATATCTCTGCTCAGTCTGTGGCGATGATCCTGGGTTTTCCGGTAGTCTGTCTTTATAATTCTGCATTTTATTTCTTTCTTCGGCCTACTGTTCTGCTTCAGTGAATCTTAATATAAGCTTCAAGGTCAACATCTCATCTTTTGAGCTTTCACCAGTGAATTCAACAACTTTACACCGCTACATTTATTTTCTTTCCTTTCCTTTCTTTTTTCCATTATCCTGACTTTCAGACAGTACTATGCATTACTCGTTTTTGCCCAATTTTCATTCCTTTGGCGTGCAAGGTTGACTCTTCTATCTTGCAATTTGGTCAGTCTTCCACAGAACTTATGTCCTTGTTCCACCCATGCTTTGCTCAAACCCTATTACATATATAACTTTATCCTGGTCTGAAAAAAATGTTTTCATTTCAGATTTCCAGCATCCACAAGATTCTGTTTTGCTTCTCATTTAATAATCTAAACTGTCAAGCATTCAACAAGATGCTACATGACCCAACCAGCAGCAGTAGCCCTTTATTAGTGATCAGAATATTTGCCAACACTTCATTTTCTCAGCAAAGATGGGCCAGAACATGTTGCTGCTAAACATTTCAAGAATTCTCTTAGTTATGCAATGGCCTGGAATTACATTCTTCTGTGAAATACATTGAGTAACTTCACACTCAACACACATTCAAAATGCACAATAAGTGAGACTGGACACACAACAGTTAAATTGTTTCTCTCCAGACAAAATCACATTCTTGCATTTTTATGAGGGCTGTGTGAGTCCAGCATTTCAAACTGAATGCATTCAGATTAAATGAACCAGGTTAATTGATGTGAAAGTATTACATCTGTAATTAGTTAGTGCTGAAAAACATTTCAGGTTCTTCATTTCACCAGAAGGTGAAACTAAATTTAACATCATGATTTTTTTATGAATGCCTGAGAATCCCCATTTACAGCAGTTCTAGATGTTAGGAAAACTGCACATGCTCTGCACTGAACTGCTCTAACACTTCAATCAAACATTATAATTCCTAGGATTCTGCCTGAAACACAGGCTGCATAAATTCAAATTCTGGATTAGTGGTGCGGGAAGAGCACAGCAGTTCAGGCAGTATCCAAAGTTCCCACATCTTATAATACAAACAAGAATAACTGCATAAATGAAGGCTTCTTCATTCCTGGTGCACTTTATATTATGGCATAAACAGGTGTTCAACATTCCAAGTTTCTCTACAGCCCAAGTAAAGGGAACTAGAATGGAATGTTGCAGTGGTAGAGGACAGCTTTGCAAGGGAGATGTATACTGTTCTCTGCAGCCAAGAATGAGAATCCTGAAGGCTGTGTTAGTCTGAAAGGTCTGCTTCACAGAAAAAGCCCTTGTTATATCAGTCTGTGTCAGTCAAATTCAAACACTTAACTATTCTGTTCAAATTTTCCAGCACTTCGCCCATAGTCTTGCATGCTTATGTCTAAAAATGTCTAAAATGTTATGACAGTTTCTGCCGCTACCTACCTTTCAAGCAGTGAGTTTCAGATTGTCACGACCTTCTGGGTGAGAAACCTCCTGCCCCTTACCTCAAATCTAGACTTCCTAGTCATTCCCCCCTCCACCAAGGGAATGTCTTCTTATCTAGCCTACCTGTGCCCTTTCCAATCTCTCATCATAACTAAAACTCTGCAGCTCAGGCTGATCTCAACGGTAGATCTCCATTACACCCTCTCCAGTACAATCACATCCCTCCTACAATGTGGATTATCTGAATGCTACTATCTTAAAAATGATGATTTAACGAAGAAATGGAGGCCATCATAAATTCAGGCTGATGAGAAACAGACAGGAGTTCATCAAGTCGGAATACCAGTCGGTTGGAGAAGGTGGTGTTGCAATGTCGCTTAAACGACCAGGAAGTCATTTAAGGGGAAGAAAAACCCAAGCTAAAATACAAAATCATTTTTATTGGCCTAGAAAGCACAAGGATGTAGTTAAATTTTGCCAGACATGTCATACATGTCAGGTAATTGGAAAACCACAAGCAGTAATTAAACCTGTACCTTTAATACCTATTCCTGTACTTGAGGGACCTTTTACAAGAATTTTATATGATTGCGTGGGACCGCTACATAAAACAAGAAGTGGGAATCATATGTGCTATCATTAAAGATGCGTCCACTAGATTTCCAGAGGCCATTCCATTATGCAATATCACAGCGAAAAGGATTGTAGAGGAATTATTCTGATTTTTCACTAAATATGGGCTACCCAGATACTGGAAAAGCACAGCAGGTCAGGCAGCATCCGAGGAGCAGGAAAATCAATTCGGGCAAAAGCCCTTCATCAGGAATCCCTTTTGCTTACAGATATAATCAGACCAGGGTTCAAACTTCACATCAAAATTATTCAAGGAAGTTATGGACATTTTAGGAATAAAGCAATTCAAATCTACTGCATACAATCCAGAGACATAGGGAGTGCTGGAAAGGTGTAATCAGATATCAAAGACCATGTTGAGGAATTATCATCAAGACCACCCAGAAGGTTGGGATAAGGGAATTCTGTTTGTACTTTTTGCGATCAGAGATGCACAAAATCAATCAACCAAATTCAGTCCATTTGAATTAACTTTTGGGCATGAAGTGAGAGGACCTCTACACTTGATTAAGGAGAAATGGTAAGTCAGGATTCAGCGACCACATAGTTAGACTATGGGGCAAATTTTTGGGAAAAATTAAATAGAGCAAGGGAGTTGGCTAGACAGCATTTAAAAGTATCACAGCCTATAATGAAACAGAAAGCAGACAAGAAGTCAAAAACTCGCAATTTTGCTATTGGAGTTAAAGTGTTAGTGTTATTTCCAGTGATAGATGAACCTTTAAAAGTAAGGTTTAGTGGACCTTAGCAAGTCGAAAGGAAATTGGGCGAGGTGAATTATTTGATGAGGACTTCAGACAGAAAGAAATCTCACAGCATGTGTCATGTGCCTATGCTCAAAAAGGTATTTTGAAAGTGAAGGCAAGCCAAAGGAGACCATTATTAGTTACAACACAGAGTGAAGAACAAAGTTCAGAGGATTCTGAATTGGGCATTCTTCAAATTAAATTGGACAACGAGGAAGTTGTCAAAATTAGGATAAATTATTGACTTACATTCCAGAGGAAAACTGAAATGACCTGAAAGAGTTATTACTATCATATTGAGAGATATGTGGAAAGTAATACATTTAGATATAGGAAACGCTGTTCCGATTAAGCAATATCCTTATAGGTATAACTCTCTAAAGTTGGCACGGGTTCAAAAGGAGATTGAACGTATGCTCAGAGATGACATAATCAAAGTGAGTTATAGTGACTGGAGCTCACCCATAATAATGGTGCCAAAACCAGATGGTACGCAATGGTTATGTGTGGACTATCGTAAAGTCATTGCTGTTACTAAGTTTGATTCATATCTGATTCAGCGTTTGGAAGACTGTGTTGAAAAGGTGGGACAAGCAACTTATATTTTTAAGTTGGACTTGTTCAGAGGATACTGGCAGGTACCTTTGGCCAGAAGAGGGAAGACAGTTTCACCTTCTGTAACGCAGAATGGACTGTATCAATTTAAAATCATGTCATTTCATATGAAAACTGCACCAGCCACATTTCAGAGACTAACCAATGAGATCATTTCCAGATTACCTAATTGTGCCATACATGTTGATGACCTGGTGATTTTAGTCACACATGGAAGGAACATTGAGCAATTCCAAAAATATTGCCAACCGACTTCAAAAGGCAGGTTTGGTGATAAACCTGGCTAAAAGTGATTTTGCCAAAGCCAAGGTCACCTTCCTGGGCCATATTACTGGACATGGACAAATGGCCCTACTGAATGCAAAAACAAAGTAATTGTGGAACTTCCCATACTATCGACAGCAGTGGTACGATTCCTGGGATTGAGTGGATTTTATTGAAAATTCATCCCAAACTTTAGCAGTCTAGCTAATCCATTCACTGAATTGAATATTGATGCTTTCTCTAAGATGGGGGGGGGGGGGGGTAGATGTGAGGATGCTGCTCCTTTAACAAGGTTGTGCTGTCCTTGGTTCTAATTTTTAAAGAGATTGTACAAGCAGTGATTCCAAATAAAATGGGTTGAACTACTTGAGAATGCTTTCAAGTTTTAAAAAAGCTTGTACAATGAAAGGAGAGTGGCCAGTTCTCCTAGCCTGGCTTTTCTTTGATTTTGTTTGGTTTAGGTTTAGCAGTCTGGCTATTCACTGAAAGAAGGCAGTTTTGAGGCTGCTGGTCCAAGAAACAGGAACATGAAAGTAGGTCCATGCTGATCCTCTCTCTCTCTCTGACATCTCTCTCCTGTAAGACCCTGTGTTTGATTTTTACCTTTTTGGTCAAGGAGGGTTTGTGGGGATTGTTCCAAGTGTTTGGAACAGCATCATTAAGTTGGGATAGTCTGTTGGGTTTTCAGATAGGTTAAGTTATTCTATATTCTGTTCTCTTTTGTTTGTGTTTCATTTAGTAATCTTGCAAATAAATTCTGCTTTGTTTAAAACGAAGTAGTTAGACCAGCTGTATCACTCCTGGAATATCCACTTACACCTGCTTAAAACAACGAGCAAAAGTTAGGATCCAGGCTACTTTGGTTGGGTCTGGCCTGATCCATAACAATAGCTAAATATCAGTCATAGAATAGTGAGACAGAAGTGGATGTGGATTCATGTATATAGTGGCAAGATAGTATTATGAGATTTCAGAAAGCGAGACAGAAATGATTAAAACATAAGAGTGCTCCAGCAAATAGGGTGATTGTAGAAAATGGTAAAAATAGAAAACTAAAGACTCTTGACCTGAATACGCACAGCATTCATAACAAGATAGATGAATTGATTTCACAAATAGAAAGAAATAAGCATCATCCGATTGCCATTACAAAAACAAGGTTACCAAGGCTGCAAATTGAGTATTCAAGCGTACTCAACATTTGGACCATTCATCAGAAAGGAAAAGAAGGTGCTGTTGCTCTGTTATAAAAGATGCAATCAGTGCAGAGGGAAGAAATAATCTAGGCTTGGAAAAATAAGTTTAGGTGGAGTTAAAAAATAGCAATGGTAAGAAGTTCAGTGCTGGGAGTAATCTAAGCCCCCTGACAGCAGGTTCACTAATTTGGAGTGACTTTAAACTTCATAGAGATTCCACCAAAACAACTGGCAAAGGTAGACTGTGGACTAGTTCAAAGACAGTAGTTGAGATAAAGATCGAATCGGCCACAATCTGACTGAATGGCAGTGGTTTAAAAGTCTGTATGACTTACACTAGCTTCCACTTCTTATGACATAGGACAGGCATACAAATATTTAGCATATATTTTGATGATAAACTATTAGCATATAATAAACTCAAACTGTAAATCAGGAGGTCAGGCAGCACCTTCGGAGACAGGAAGATAGTTAACAATTTATATTGATCAAAAATCATCAGAACTGTTCCATCCTGATCTCAGGACAGCAACTTGAAAAATTAACTTTTTTCACTTTCTCCATAAATGCTGCATTACTTGAAAAATTACAGCATTTTCTGTTGGTTTATTTAAGCTTCACAGAATCTGCAGTGTTTTAATTTTGTATTGGTGTGCAATATTTTGGTACTTGATGGAATCACAGTATGAGTGCACGCTAACTGCTTAAGATAATTAAACGAGGGTGAGGGGAAGGGAGCGGGTCAAGGAAAGGGACGGAGGGAAGGAAGGGGAATGGGTCATGAGAGTGAGGGGAGGGGAGAGAGGAAAGGGTGGGAGGGAGGAATAGAGGCACATGAGACGGTGGCGCAAGAGAGTGGCAACAGGATGGGGGGGGTGGAACAAAGGGGAGGAAGTCGCAAGAGGAGGAGGTGGGGTGCGAGAGGACAGAGGGGAGGAAAAAACTAATTTTGAATGGAACTGACCACTATTTACTTTTGCTGTCGGAATTTCAATTGCCAGACAGAACATGAGTTTTAAGCAAGCCACAATGCAGAAGCACTGCAGTTTAGGAGGTCCAGATACCCATGATTTCATTCTTTAAATCCACCCCCTTCTCCCATATTCAATAATTTAAATCCATGCTGATGATTTCAAACGCCCACATTAGTAGCAGCATCTCTGAAAGCCTTCCAAATAATGCTGCTTGCTTAATGTATACTGGCGTATCACTCCTCAGTTTCCATGTCAACACAAGATAATAATAAAATTAAAATATTATCAAAGAAACAAGGTAAAATAAAACTTGAATGAAAAAAAATGGCAGGTTAGGTTTTCAAAACATTAGTGTGTCATAGAGTCATAGAAATGTACAGTATGGAAACAGACCAACTCATCCACATACAGTGGTTCCTCCATTCTCTTCCAACTCCACTTCAAGCAATTTCTAAGAATTTAAATTAGTTTTTAAAAGTGTGGGAGGATGTGAGAAGTGAAATGCAATAATTAAAGATTTCAACAAGTCATTGAACAATCATTTAAATATAGAGGTGCAAAAATGATTGAATAAAAATACAAGAAAGATATAGGAAAGTAAAACTTTAACATAAAATATAGCTGGAAATACCACACGGGGACCTACAATACCTACGAGGGTATCTAACATTCTAAAAGCAAACATTCACCAAGGTTCACTTACAATGGATGGCAAGGCAAGAGATGGAAGGGAGATCATTGGAGTGAATTCTGCACAACAAAAACTTGTCTGTCTTCATTTTCCCAAGTCCACTGTGCTCTCATTTGCAATTTCTCTTCTGTATAAACCAATGCAGTAGACAGTGAGCCAAAATCTAGATCCAATGCTGGATCTTAATGTTCAGATTTTAAATGATGTAACCTACATATTTATTGTACCATTGTTCCTTGGCAAATACATAAAATATAGCATACACAGAGTTGGACTGTTCACAGTAGTACAGCAGACAGATAAAAAGCAGGGTACAGTTGTCAAGTATCAGGGTCACTTGAAAGCCTCAATGAAGTAATTCCATGAAAGCTGCTCAGTCATATAATGATTTATTCATGTAATGAATTATTTAATATGAAAAAGGTGGATAACATCTGGTGCATTCCATGCACTACCAGGGAATCATAAGAAGTCAGTCAGCAGTTTGAAGAAAGAAGAATATACAAGAACTGCTAGATTATTATAATTTTAACTTCAATTAACCAGATAGAAGTTGGAAGTACTTAAGCTTTTCAGAGGGTTGTTAGCATCAAAGGACCATGGTCTCCTGACCCAGGGGATCAGCTCAGCAGCCAAACACAAATTAATGAACCAAGCAATTACTTTTTTATTCATTCTCAAGACAAATGTATTACTGGCAAAACCACATTTATTCTCCAAGTTGACCTCAAGGAAGTGGCACAACCCTTCTGATTGAATCGGATAGTCTGTGTGGTGACGGTGCTGCCAATATGCTATCACGTGGAAATTTCAATGAAGAGTAGACAAATGCCCAATTTAGAATTTGGCAGAATTTGCAAGATCCTGCTGTTAACAGGGACCAATGCCCTCCAAAACCATGAGATAGACAGCAGTACAAATATTATTTGCCAATTATCAGCCCAAGCTGATTTCTTTGTGTAGTCAGTAAGTATGGTGCTGGCATAGCACAGTAGGTCAGGCAGCATCCGAGGAGCCAAAAACATCAACTCTCCTGCTCTTCTGATGCTGCCTGACCTGCTGTGTTTTGCCAGTGCCACACTTCTCGACTCTGAGCTCCAGCATCTGCACTCTTCACTTTCTCCTACATTTATATTGTAGTCAAGGATAGTGAGTGAGTGATGATTTGTCACTTGTATTCTACAACAAACAACAGTTTAAAAACAAGTGAAAAGTTCAACCTGACAATATTTTGAATAGTTTAAGAATAAAAAGATTTCGCTGAGAGTGTGTCCATCTTCATTCCACTGCCTCCACTGTAAGTCATGAGCCAGCTGATCAATGATCTGTGTCGCCACCCTCCGCCACACCCACCAACATCACTCATCAGACTGTCATGTCTTCACCGAGCCCACCTTGGCAACAGGGGCTACCAATGCCGGGTCCCATGTTGGACCCAGATTCAGCCTGCAACTAGGAGCCCCCCCGACTACACTGCTGCCTCACTGATTACCAGTAGCCCCTGGATCTGGGTCTACCATAACCAGGAGGTGCCAACACTAAGCAGGAGTCCCTAGCTCCACTGCCACCACTTGAATGATGCCTAACATTGCCATTGTGGCCATATTATTCCACTACCACTTCAGCTGATGCCTCACCAATGCCTGGAGTCCCTGCTCCACTGCCAGACCCAGAGGCTGCCTCACCAAGAGTTCTGCTCCATCCCTGTACTTCCCCCCAAATGCTGCCAAGGTATGTAACACTATCGTTTAAATAAGTAAATTCAAAAAGGCGCTTGTGATGCAGTTGTAGTGTCTCAGCCAGGAGGACTGGATTCAAGTCCCGCATGCTCCAGAGATGTGAAATAACATCTTTAAACAGGTTGACATAACCAGTATGCCCTCACCACAAGGTGAAATAATGGGCAATACAGATGGACAGGAAGATTTATAGAGGAAAATGACCACAGAGAACAAACATGCGGTGACTGAAGGAATTTATTCCAGAATATTCAGAAATTAAAAGAGATGATGTGCAAGCATCAGTACAAGAAAATTTGTTGTCAATTTGTATCAGAGTTTGATCGTCACCTTCTACAGACAAAGCTAATACCAAACAAATACTCAGCTTACTTCTCATGATAATTATTAGAATTAGAATATCCTGTATTGTTACATGTACCCAAGTACAGAAGTACAAGAGTACGGTGAAGAGTTTACAATGTCAACCCATTATGGTACCATTTTAGGTACAAATTACTGAAGTACAGATCTTAGACACAAAATACAGAAAAAGGGAAAAAAAAGAAAAAAGTTACATTCCTTACAATTGTTCATAGTATAACTTAACAAAATGAGAACAAAGTTTAAAAAGATAAGCATTGTAGTCTTTCAGAAGATCAGCGCAGAGGGTTTCCATGCATCTTCTGCCCAGGCTCACAAGCCACTGACCACCTGCACCAGTCCCCAATCCAACAAATGTCCCACTCCACTTGAGACTTCAGCCCGTTGACCGTCCCCACATCATTCAGGCTGCTTTACCCCAGGACAGAACACCAAGAGGGGAGAAAGGGGAAAAAAAGAGAAGAAAGCAGGAAATAAACAGGAGTGGAGGAGCTCCAGTTGGAATGCCCTACTCCACCGCCAGCTTGACCAGAGCATTTATTCATTTGGAACCTAACAGTAAATCACCAGGGAAAGATGATACTGGCTAAAACTGATTAAAGTTCAGGGCAATTGGAATGGATAATTGATGCAGCAGTGTGGCATAGACCATCTGCCTTTCTCTTAAAAGCCCTCTCTTGGTAAGACCCATTGGCCTACCTTATCCTAAACACACATTCATATCTGTCCTTTCTGCAAAATAGTCATACAGCTTGGCAACAGACCCTTTCATCCAACCAGTCCATGCCAACCATAATCCCAAACTAACTAGCCTCACCTGCCTACACTTGGCCCACATTCCTCCAAACATTTTTTATTCATGTAATGTTTAAAAGACATTTAGGTAAATACAACTACATCCACATCCAATAGTTACGCTGGAAGTTCATTCTGCACATGAACCACTGTGTAAAACAAAATTGCCTCTCATGATATTAAATCTTTCTCCTTTCACCTTAAAAATTTGCCCCTTTGTCATGAAATCCCCCATCCTAGGGAAGAAACACTGGCCATTCACCTTAATCTATACCATTCATTACTTTATAAACCTGTATAAGATCACCTCTCAATCTCCTACACTCCTGTGAAAAAAGTCCCAACCTCTCCTTATAACTCAAATACTCTATTCCAGGCACCATCCTTATAAAGCTCTTCCGAACCCTCTCTAGTTTAATAATATCTTCCCTATTAACAGGGTGACCAGAACTGAACATCGTTTTTCAAAAGAGACCTCACCAATATCCTGTATAGAGCCATAGAGTCAGAGATGTACAGCATGGAAACAGACTCTTCGGTCCAACCCATCCATGCTGACCAGATATCCCAACCCAATCTAGTCCCACCTGCCAGCACCCAGCCAATATCCCTCCAAACCCTTCCTAATCATATAACCATCCAAACACCTGCAAATGTACCAGCCTCCACCACTTCCACTGGCAACTCTTTCCATACCCGTACTGCTCTCTGCATGAAAATGTTGCCCCAGAGGTCTCTTTTATATCTTTCCCCTCTCACCCTAAACCAATGCCCTCTAGTTCTGGACGCCCTGACCCCTGGGGAAAAGACTTTGTCTATTTATCCTATCCATGCCCTTCATAGTTTTGTAAACCTCTATAAGGTCACCCCTCAGCCTCCGACACTCCAGGTAACTTCAACATAATATCCTAACTCCTATATTCAATGGTTTGAGCAATGCAGGCTACAGTCAAAAGCTATCTTTGGAACAACCAAGCATCCAAGAAAAATGTGATAACAAGTCTAAAGCTTGACTGCATGTTTGCTGAAATCTCCCAATTAGATAAAATATCATTTACAGTTCAAATCTGCCACAGACAGAAGAAAATACTGCTGATTGACACAATTTTATGCTGTGTTAATTAAGCTGGCACAACCGAATTACTGAAATATTAATTTTTTTTGTCACCAGGATATATGACAATGGTCTTCTCTCTCGGTCAATTTTCTGAGAAGGATAAACCAATGGATGTTATCACCAGGAATGTACACAGTGCTGGGGCGGCACGGTGGAACAGTGGTTAGCACTGCTGCCTCACAGTGCCAGAGACGCGGGTTCAGTTCCCACCTCTGTGAAGTTTCCACATTCTCCCAGTGTCTGCGTGGGTTTCCTCCGGGTGCTCCAGTTTCCTCCCACAGTCCAAAATGTGCAGGTTAGGTGAATTGGCCATGCTAAATTGCCCGTAGTGTTAGGTGAAGGGGTAAATGTATGGGAATGGGTCTTGGTGAGTTGCTCGGTGTGGACTTGTTGGGCCAAAGGGCCTGTTTCTACACTGTAAGTAATCTTATCTAATCTAAAACAAAAAAAAACACTTAAACAAAAAGTGAGAGCAGAGATAGTGGAGACTGAAACCTCAACAATGGACCAACCAGGCTGATACTTAAAGTTATTGCTTTTGTCTCCCACACTCCCCTTCGAAGTAGTCTTCGACAACATGGCGTCACTGGGAAAAGGGGAAGGCTGAACTGTTTTAAGTTATGACAATTATTGTTAAGACTCCATTATATTGCAAATTCAATCTCTATCAAAGTTGCCACTGTAATTCCGACTGTTTTGGGAAGTTTCATTTGGAGAACATATTTTAATATGTCCTGCATTTGTTTCCCACGAACATTTGAGATTTGAATCTGAACTGAAACTGCCTCTTCAATGGCTACAGCACAGGAAACATTTTGTTAGTTTCTTGCTGTTCCAGATTTTTGAAATACTTTTCCCAACAGCTTTCACATTAGCCAAGTATTCATTTGTTTAAGGAAAATACTTTTTGAATAACCCGAAGGTTTGATTTTGGGACCATTGATTGTTGTTCACAATTGACCGAATTCTTTAGGCAGTACAATTTAGAAGTTTATGGATTGTTTAGAACTTGATAATGTCATAAACAATGAACAGAGTATCAGACTTCAAGATGACTGAGAATGTTCAAAAAGGCAGACACAATTTAATGTGGTTAAATTTGTGACTGTCTTCATACTAATAGCCACCTTGGCAAGGAAGGAATGAAAGAGGAAATGCAGAGATACTTTCAGCAGCTATCATCTCTCGAGTTTCTCCATTCACAGGTAAAGCACACCTTCAGACCACAGACAATCACCCCCTAACTCACCCACCCCACCCCCACAAACCACCCTCCCACCACCCCAAACCTGACCCAGCGGATTCAATCAGTTCCTCAGTCATGAGCATGAAAAGTGAAGAAGCTAACAACAATGAAGAGGAGGTTGTTGTGCTTTTTGTCAGTGGCCTTCCTATGAACATTAAACCACATGAGCTTTATCATTTAAGGGATCTTTTAATCATTTAAGGGATATGAAGGTTCACTGATCAAGCTAACGTCAAAACAGCCAGTTGGCTTTGTTACACGTAACTGCAGTGCGGGAGCAAAAAAATGCTGAATTCATCTAGCCTGCTGCTGTACTTCACGCTCAGATTCGCTGGTATCCTCCAGCTGAAGCAGCTCCAGAAGGACAGAAATCTTGTCAGTTTTGTTAAGTATTTAACTGCCCTTATCCAAGAATTTTGATTTCTCTATGGAGTGATGCACGGACAGACTGAGTTTTGTTTTCAGGTCAGACTTTACTGAAATAGATTTTGGAGAACTGGCTTATTTCCATTCCACTTGGAAGAGATGGAATGGTCATTAAGGACTGTGAATTTAAGAACTTCACTGGTGAACTTTTTTCAACGTGGGAGAAATCACAGAAACCCTAGAAATTATATTTACTGCATGGACTAGAAATTTTGCTGTTATAAACACTGTATACTGTGTGTCAACAACTTGCTTAAATATTGACTGTCAAAATCTTATGAAAGCTGGTAGTGCCATCCAGGTGGTTATCATGAAATGATAAAAGGAGGGAATGAAAAAGTGTATAAAGGTATGAGCAGTATGGAAAGTGTTAAGTTTTGAGTTGCATGACAAAGGCTCAACTACCATGATTTTGACCAGATAAGAGCTTGCAGTAAACAATGAGGCAAGGGTAGTGGCTTAAAGAGGTAGAGAACTTCCATTGTATCATCTCAGTTAACAAGGCGAGGAACATTTATGTCTAATGCCAGTTAAACATCCATTGTGAAATGCCAGATAACTTAATCTTTACTGTTGATACTCGCTGATTTTAACAGTCATTCAATCAATATAGATGTTGCCTTATTTGGATGCAACTCCCTCTGTGTGACTATATAATTCCTTAATTATATATAATTAATTATACATAATCTTCGAGACAAGACCGAGAACGCATGTCTCTGTGCACATGGGCAATTGTTCTCTCTCTCTCTCTCCGGGACCCAGAATGAAGATGAAGAAGGTAAAGCAATACTGTGTCTCTGAGTGTTTGCTTTGACTGATACAGGGATGGGGAAACGGATGACACCAGGTGATATGTCCACTTATGTATTGCATTCAAATGAGTGAAATTTTGAAGGAAACTTTCATAACATAATATTGCAAGGCTATTTAGACAATCATTGGGATTAGTGCTCAAATCATGTCCTAGTGCGTTTGAAGGAAAGCATCAGAAGGCTAGTGCAAAATGAAACACCTCAGCTCTACTCAAATAACCTCACTGCAGGTTTTCATACAAGTTCGAATACAAGGCACACCATATTAATGTTAAAAGCAGCAGGACCCAGATCCAGAGACATTAATCTGGCCTAGTTCTCCAATTATGCTCCCACTCCAACGTAGCATTAAAATCAACAAAATAAGCCTCTTACTACAGTAATCGATCTTACCCACAAAAACCTCTCACAAGTAACTCCTCATCACTGCATTCAGTGTTGAAACAAAGCCAAGCAGATGCAGCCTTTGGTTAAACAGTCTGGAAAGCAGCTAACCAGTTTACTCATCATTTGGGACAAAGTGGCCCTTCTCCCTGACTCCAAATAGCGACTCTCAGGGCTAATTCTAAACCATAATTTCTACGGATTCCAGTCAGCCAATACTAGATACTCACACCACATAGCCCAATAATAACAAAAATGGCAACCACTGACCCCAAATGATTCATCGACTGAAGGAGTAAGGGAACAGCAATTCTCCACAATCTACACCCATCCAATTTTGTAAGGGTGCAATTATTCTGTTCTCCCTTAATTTGACTCGTGTTCCAGAATCCCTTAATGCAAGCACAGCACCACATTTTTAGAGTAATCCATTGTCTTGGCATCCTGTCATCTGATCTGTACTACTTAGCATTATACTTTTAATCACCTTTACATACCTTTGGAAAGCTGCAACCAGGATTTCAATTGTTCAATCTAAGCCCACAATTAGGGTATAACTTCAGGCACATCAGGTCCAACAATCACATTAACTTCACAGAAAGAGATCAGTACCACTGGTCAATCAATTTTACAATGTCCAAGCTGTCACACCTGCACAGGACATTTAACATTTGACCAGTATTCTTCAGGAGCCATCAATCAAGAACAGCAAATGAAAATTCCTTTCTTCATTTATCTACTTAAAACAGATTTACAACACAAAACTGACAATCAACAGCAGTTAGTTGACCCAGGCAAACACCAGTGATTAATAATCACTTTTCACAGTCTGACACTTTTAATGGCTTACTGAATACTTTATGATGGCAACTCAACAAGCCCCCTATTTGGTTTGGACAAGGGCTCCTTCCATTTACACAAGGTTGCATAACAAAGGACATAAAACCTGCAACTTCTGCCCAGTCAAAACGCAACTCAAGCAATTTCTCCTGCTTAGCATTTTTTTTCGGAAGGCTGTTAATATTTGAGCTTCTGTGACATAGGCATCAACACCTTACTGCCTAAATTAATATTTGGTCCTCATCACCATATTTTCCTGAAAACCCTTTAATAGATTAATCAGCAACAATGCAACAGCCTTCTGGGTGTTCAGAATGTGTCATTAAAAACCCAAAGTTGTGATGATGAATAATTGAATTTTTTAAAAATCCATTCAGTGTGGGCGCATCTCTGGCTGGGCCATCATTTACTGCTCATCCCTAATTGCCTATCAGGCAGTGAAGAATCAACCACATTGCTGTTGGCCAGACCATGCAAGGATGGCAGTTTCCTTCCCAAAGGAATATTAATGAATCAAATGGGATTTTCCTGACACCCAACAATGGATTAATGGTCATCATTCAGATGCTTAAATTTTTTTTAATTGAATTCAAAATCCACCATCTACAATGGCAGGATTCAAACCTGGGTCCCCAGAACATTACCTGAATCTCTGTATTGACAGTCACAGTCAGAGATATACAGCACATAAACAGACACTTTGGCCCAACTCATCCATGCTAACCAGACATCCTATTTAAAGCTAGTCCCTGACCAGACATCCTGTTTAAATCTAGTCCCATTTACCAGCATTTGGCCCATATCCCTCTAAACCGTTCCTAACCATATACCCATCCAGATGCCTTTTAAATGTTGTAATTGTACCATCCTCCACCACTTCCTCTGGCAGCTCATTCCATACACACAGCACCCTCAGTGAAAAACCTGCCTCTTAGATCCCTTTCAATTGTTTCCCCTCTCAACTTAAACCTATGCCCTCTGATTGTGGACTTCTGGAGAAAAGATCTGGTCTATTTACCCTATCCATGCCCCTCATGATTTTATAAACCTCTAAAAGGTCATCTCTCAGTCTCTGACACTCCAAGGAAAATAGCCTCACCCTATGCAGCTTCTCCCTATAGTTCAAAGCCTCTAACCCTGCCAACATCCTCGTAAATCTTTTGTGAACCCTCTCAAGTTTCACAACTTCTTTCCAATAGGAGGGAGACCAGAATTGCATGCAGTACTCCAAATATGGCCTAACCAATGTCCTGTACAGCTGCAACATGACCTCCCAACTCCTATACTCAATGTTCCGTCCAATAAAAGGTAAACATACCAAACACCGTCAATATCCTGTCTACCTGGGAGTCCACTTTCAAGGAACTATGAACTACACTCCAAGGTCTCTTTGTTCAGCAACACTGGGCAGAATCTTACCATTAAATATATAAATCCTGCACTGATATGGCTTCCCAAAATGTAGCACATCGCATTTATCTAAATTAAACTCTTAACAGTCACCTGCCTCAGTGATGATATTACTAAACCATTTCCTCCCCTTTAAAGTTTGTAAATGCAATCAGATGAAAGGGTTTTTTTCCAAATCTGCTGGCCCTTCGTGGTATTCCTGGATATGATCTCAAGTTTTTCAGTATGGACAGTCATAAACAGACACCACAGCATACCACCAACACATGGCCACCCACAAACTGAAAATCACAACACCAGGTTATAGTCCAACAGGTTTATTTGGAAGCACTAGCTTTTGGAGTACTGCTCCTTCATCAGGTAGTTGTGGTGCAGCATCATCAGCACAACCACCGGAGAAAAGAGCAGCGCTCAGAAAGCTGGTGATTCAAAATAAACCTGTTGGACTATAACCTAGTGTTGTGAGATTTTTAAATTTGTACACCCCAGTTCAACACTGGCACTCCAAACCATGACCAACAAACTGGAGGAACACTTCATCTTCTGCCTTGGAAGCCTACAACCACTCGACATAAACACTGAATTCACCAGTTTCCAAACCTTCCCATCCCCCACCCCATTCGAGATCCAACCCTCCGACTCAGATCTGCCTCTTGACTTGACCTACCTGTCCATCTTCCTTCCCACCTATCCTCTCCACACTTCTGACCGACCTTACAGCATCACCTCCTACTTTTGCCCATCTATCCCATACCCACCCACCTTTCTCCAGACCATCCCCTCTCTTATTTAACTCTCCACACCCTTGCCCCTCCTTAGTCCTGAAGAAGGGTCCTATACGAAATGTTGGCTCACTTACTCGTCACATGCTGGTCTCTTTCCAGCATCATGCTTTGTCAGCTCCGACTCTTCAGCATCTGCAATCCTCACTTTCTCCTAACTAAAGAGACAAATCCAGAGAAACAGCTTCTGCTTAGCATCATAGATGAAGTTACGAAGTGACATATGGGTTATTGTTTACTGAGTTAGCTAAGCAATCTGTTGCTAAGACACTGGCCATTGTGGTGGTGCAGACCAGCTCACAGGACAGGTTTAGGCACACACAGATACCAGAAGTTGACAGGGGTTGTTGAAGGACTTTGACATAGTAAGTAGTTGCAGAAGGATGGGAAACCAGAGGTCACAAATTTGAAGTGCTAACAAAAGAATTAGATGTGACTGAGGAAACAAAATTGCAAAGCGAGACCTTATAACCTGGAAGAGACTGCATGCAAGAGTACCAAAGACAGATTCAATAACAACTCACATAAAGGAGCCGGATATATATTCAACATGGAAAATTTGTAGGATCTGGGGCAAAGAACACGGGATTAGCACTAATTGGATCACACTGTTGGAAAGGGTTAGAGAGATAGGATTTATACTCATCTTGAGATGCAAAAGTTGATTAGGGACAGTCAATACGGTTTTGTGAAGGTTAGCTCATGCCTTACAAACCTTATTGAGTTCTTTGAGGTGACCAAAATGTGGATGAGGGTAAAGCCATTGATGTGATGTTCAGCAAGGCATTTGATAAGGTTCCCCATGGTAGACTATTACACAAAATTCAGAGACATGAGATTGAGGGTGATCAATGGTTTGGATCAGAAAATTGGCTAGCTGAAAGAAGACACAGGGTGGTGGTTGATGGGAAATATTCATCCTGGAGTTCAGTTACTAGTGGTGCATTGCAAGGATGTGTTTTGGGCCTACTGTTGTTTCTCATTTATATAAATGACCTGAATGAGGGCTTAGAAGGATGGGTTAGTAAATGACACTAAGGTCAGTAGAGTTGTGGATAGTGCCAAAGAATATTGCAGGTTACAGAGGGACATAGATAAGATGCAGGGCCAGGCTGAGAGGTTGCAAATAGAGTTTAATACGAAAAAGTGTGAGGTGATTCACTTTGGAAGGAGTAACAGGAATGCAGAGTACTGGGCTAATGGAAGATTCTTGTAGTGTAAATGAGCAGAGAGATCCCGGTGTTCTTGCACATAGATCCTTGAAAGTTGCGATCCAGGTTTTTAGATTAGGTTAGATTACTTTTTTTTAAAGATTAGATTACCTTCAGTGTGTAACCAGGCCCTTCGGCCCAACAAGTCCACACCGACCTTCCGAAAAGCAACCCACCCAGACCCATTTCCCTTTGATTAATGCACCTAGCAAAGTTAGCATGGCCAATTCGCCTAACCTGCACATTTTTTGACTGTGGGAGGAAAACTGAGCACCTGGAGGAAACCCACACAGACACGGGGAGAATGTGCAAACTCCACACAGACAGTTGCCTGAGGTGGGAATTGAACCTGGATCTCTGTCACTGTGAGGCAGCAGTGCTAACCACTGTGCCACCGTGCCAGGTTGATAGGGTTGTTAAGAAGGCATAAGGTGTGTTAGCTTTTATTGGCAGACAAATTAGTTTTGGAACCATGAGATCATGTTGCAGCTGTACAAAACTCTGGTGTGGCCACGTTTTGGAGTATTGCATACAGTTTAGGTCACCACACTATAGGAAGGACGTGGAAGCTTTGGAAAGGGTTCAGAGGAGATTTACTAAGTTGTTGCCTGGTATGGAGGATAGGTCATATGAGGAAAGGCTGAGAGACTTGAGGCTGTTTTCATTAGAGCGGTGGTGGTTGACAGGCAATTTAATTAAGACATATAAAATAATCGGAGGGTTACGTAGGTTAGACAGTGAGAGCATTTTTCCTCGGATGGCGATGGCTAGCACGGAGGGACATAGCTTTAAATTGAGGGGTGTTAGATATAGGACAGATGTCAGAGGTAGTTTCTTTACACAAAGAGTAGTAGGGGAGTGGAATGCCCTGCCTGCAACAATAATAGACTCACCAATTTTAAGGGCATTTAAATGGTCATTGGATAGGCAAATGGATGAGAATGGAATAGCTTAGGTTAGATTGGCTTCAGATTGGTTCCACAGGTCGGCGCAACATTGAGGGCCGAAGGGCCTGTACTGAGCTTTAATGTTGTATGCTCTACTCTTTCAATGATCAAGCATGAACATTTTGGGATGAATAGGTTCTGTGCTGCATCATTCCTAGCATCCAGGATTATATGCCCTACGTATGAAGTGACTGACATCAGTGAACTAGTAGGAGGTTTCTCCAGCAAATCTGTAATGGTCAGTTAGTCATGTTCACCAAGTGGAACTTGAATGCAATAATGAGCAAAATGAGTTCCTGGAATTGCAAATGTAAGTTTTCAACATCTTTTGCTCAATTCTCTTTGATCTCCAGAATTCCAGTTTAAAAAAAATATGCCCCACATACATGGTTACGATGAAACAATAAGAGACTTTACTTCTTATTTGGATGTGAATGCTCAAAGCAGAGTTATGATCAGATTTGTTCAACTTAGTTGTTATATCTCAACATTCCAACTGGAAAGACAGTTCATAAGATCTCGAATAAAGGACATGTCTATAACTCACAAAGATCACATTTAAAACCCACCAGAGAACTTTTATGGCATAGCTTTTGTGACTGTGGGAAACAACATCTCACCTCAGACCATACAAATAAATTATTCATTCATGAGATGACAGTTTCTCTGGCAAAGCCAGGCAATTTTGAGCCAGCGATGAAGGAAATGTGGGGCAGTTCCAGGTGGTGGAGGTCACAGGTTTGGAAAGTGTTACTGAAATAACCCTACAGCTGTAAATTGCAGCAGTGCATCTTCAGCCAGGGGAATGAATGTAACCAGTACATGGGCTCGTCAGCAGCTTTGATCCTGGAGAACTGCTCTTGTAACCATTGTACTTATGAGACAGGTCTAATGAAGTTTCTGGTCAAAGATGACTGACAAAATGTTGACCATGGGAGAATCCGTTATGGTCATCTCAGAATATCAATGAATAGCATTGAATAAGTATTTTGTGTTGTATCCTCCACCGTGAAGACCAAATAGCATGCCAGTAAGTGACAAACAGACAAACGTAGGGGAGACTTGGAAACAATCATTATCATAGATGAGGTAGTGTTGGGCAAGATAATGAAGCTAGGGACAGAGAAGTCTCCTGGCCCTGATGGAATGTATCCCAAGGTACTAAAAGAGTTGATGGGAGAAATGGCAAGTGCACTGGTGGTAATTTTCCAAAACTTGCTGGACTCTGGGGCAGTTCCAGCAGATTGGAAAACTGCAACTGTGATGCCACAGTTTAAAGAACGGTAGACAAAAGATGGGAATTATAGACCGGATAGCTTAACTTCAGTAGTGTGGAAAATGCTGGAGTCTATTATCAAGGATGAAATAGCAATGCATCTCGATAGAAATCGTCCCATTGGGCAGACGCAGCATGGGTTCATGAGGGGCAGGTCATGCTTAACAAATCTCTTGGAATTCTGTGAAAGCATTACAAGCACAGTGGACAATGGGGACTCAGTGCCGTGCCATATTCCCCGTGACCCCCAAGATAACATAGAACATAGAACAATACAGCACAGAACAGGCCCTTCGGCCCACGATGTTGTGCCGAACATCTATCCTAGATTAAGCACCCATCCATGTACCTATCCAATTGCCGCTTAAAGGTCGCCAATGATTCTGACTCTACCACTCCCACGAGCAGCGCATTCCATGCCCCCACCACTCTCTGGGTAAAGAACCCACCCCTGACATCCCCCCATACCTTCCACCCTTCACCTTAAATTTATGCCCCCTTGTAACACTCTGAAAGGCAACATACATACATAATTGAGTGACCGTTACAATCAGCAAC
Source organism: Hemiscyllium ocellatum (assembly GCF_020745735.1). NCBI lineage: Eukaryota > Metazoa > Chordata > Chondrichthyes > Orectolobiformes > Hemiscylliidae > Hemiscyllium > Hemiscyllium ocellatum. The sequence continues at coordinate 16,512,498 of NC_083429.1, read as the reverse complement.
CATCAACAGTAAAGATTAAGCCATCTGCTGTTATGCAACGAATACCTGACTTTACACAATGACTGCTTTTCTACCTTGTTAACCCATTACCCTTGCCTGCAGCACCCCATTGTTAACGGTAAGTTGTTATCTGATCGGAGTCATGCTCAGAACCTCTTGCTTCATATAACTCAGAACTTAACTCCTTTCCTGCCTGCTTATACCCTATACATGTTCTCACCAGCGGATGTGGTGTACCTAGATTTCCAAAACGCCTTTGATAAGGTTCTGCACAACAGGTTGTTGCATAACAAAGATACTTGCCATTACAGGTAAAGTATTTGCATGGGTAGAGGATTGGTTGACGAACAGGAAGTAAAGAGTGGCGATAAATGAGTGCTATCCTAGCTGGCATTAGTAACTAGCGGTGTGCCTCAGGAATCTGTGTCGGGACCACAATTATTCACAATTTACATAGGTGATTTGGAGTTAGGGACTCCATGTAGCGTGTCAAAGTTTGCAGATGACACCAAGATGAGTGGCATTCCAAAGTGTGCAAAGAACTATGAAACTTTGCAGAGGAACATAGAGGGCAAAAGTCTGGCAGATGGAATACAATGTTAAATAATGTGAAGGCATTCATTTTGGTAAGAGTAACAGTACAAAGAACTATTACTTGATTAGTAAAAAGTTGCAGCATGTTGCGTGCAGAGGGACCTGGGTGTCATTGTGCATGGATCACAGAATGGTTGGACTGCAAATGGAATCTTGTCCTGCATTGCAAAAGCAGAGAGGTTATGCTACAGCTGTATAGAGTGCTGGTGAGGCAACACCTGGAGTACTGCGTGCAGTTTTGATTAAATTAGATCTCAGATTAGATTAGATTCTCTACAGAGTGGGAACAGGCCCTTCAGCCAACCAGTCCACTCTGACCCTCTGAAGAGTAACCCACCCAGACCCATTTCCCTCTGACTAATGCACATAACACTATGGACAATTTAGCATGGCCAATTCACCTGACCTGCACATCTTTGGACTGTGGGAGGAAAGTGGAGAACCCAGAGGAAACCCACGCAGACACGGGGATAATGTGCAAACTCCACACAGACAGTCGCCCAAGGCTGGAATTGAACCTGGGACTTGGTGCTGTGAGGTAGCAGTGCTAACCACTGAGCCACTGTGCCGCCCCTTAGAAATGGGAAGCAGCAGAGGGGGAAGCTTCCGAGTTGTTGAGCAATGCTGCCCAGTTCCACACTACAATACACAGATACCATTGCCATGAAAAGCAAGGAGCAATCTGATGGATCCGTTTTACCACAGAATGAAACAACTCACGTCCTGGTTTTAACCCAGTGGCTTTCCTTCAAAAGTCAGTTTAGAAACCACAATGCTGCAATGGCTGGAAATTTAACCTGGATCTACTGCTTGGAAGGCAGCTATGCTCACCACTATACCACCACTGCCAGTCTCCTTACATGAGAAAGGATGTACTGGTACTAGAGGGGATGCAGAAGAGGTTCACTAGCTTGATTCGTAGTTGTGGGGGTTGGCATATGAGAAGAGACTGAGTAGACTGGGATTGTATTCATTGGAATTTCAAAACATATAAAATTATGAAGGGAGTTGATAAAATAGACAGAGAAATGTTTCCAGTGGCAGTTGAAACTAGGACAAGAGTGCATAGCCTCAAGACTAGGGGTGCAGATTTTGGACTGAATTGAGAAGGAACTTCTTCACCTGGAATCTAGCTGACACTACTTCAGTGAATATTTTTAAAGTTAAGATAGATACATTTTTGAACATTGAAGGATTTAAGAGTTACGAGGAGAGGTTAGGTAAGTGGAGCTGAGGCCATGATCTTTCTTATTGAATGGTGGAGCAGGCTCAAAGGGTCAGATGGCCTACTCCAGCTCATAGTTCTTATGTTTTACAGTGATTAGATTCCCTTTTGGAGGTGTTCTTTGAATGGCATATAAGTGGGAATAACATTAATATCATCTATCAGCCCAAGCTTTAATGCTTTCCACGTCTTGTTTGTTGGTAATGACTGCTTCAATGCCACACAAATTTCAAATGGAACTGAGCATTATTCAATCAGCAGTGAATATTCCCACTTTTATTCTAAAGGAGGGTAGATCATTGATGAAGCAATTAAAGACGGTTGGCCTGAGGATCATGCCCAGAGGAATTCCTAGGATAGAAGACAATTGCCCTAAACACTCATTATCACCTTATTTTATACGAAATATGAATCCAACCAGCATACAGCACAACCTTCACCGTCCAAAGTTCGATTTTGTTTGCTATTTGATGGTATGCTTGGTTAAATACTGCCCCATTGTCAAATTTGGAATCTGGAATCTGCTTGGACCAGAGCTACATTGGGGTCTGAAACAAAGTGGTCCTGCCAGGTCCTTTGATCAAACATTGATGATGAGGTAATTGGTGAGTAGGAGACATTTATAAGCACTGTCAATGATATCTTCCATCACTTCACTGATGATTATTACAAACTGGATGAACAATAATTGTTACGCTTGATTTGTCCTGCTCTTTATGGATAGACATAACAAGCACTTTTCACTTGTCAGGGACATGTCAGTATAGTAGTTTACTGGAACAGCTTGACCGAGACCAACTAATTTTGAAATGCAAGCCTTACAGCATTACAGCTGGATGTCATTAGGGGTAAAAACAATGACTGCAGATGCTGGAAACCAGATTCTGGATTAGTGGTGCTGGAAGAGCACAGCAGTTCAAGCAGCATCCAAGGTGCAGCAAAATCGACGTTTCGGGCAAAAGCCCTTCATCAGGAATAAAGGCAGTGAGCCTGAACCGTGGAGAGATAAGCTAGAGGAGGGTGGGGGTGGGAAGAAAGTAGCATAGAGTACAATGGATGAGTGGGGGGAGGATGAAAGTGATAGGTCAGGGGGTAGAGGGTGGATTGGATAGGTGGAAAAGGAGATCGGCAGGTAGGACAAGTCCGGACAAGTCATGGGGAATAGTGCTGAGCTGGAAGCTTGGAACTAGGGTGATGGGGGGGGGGGGGGGGGAGGAGGAGGAGAGAATGAGGAAACTGTTGAAGTCCACATTGATGCCCTGGGGTTGAAGTGTTCCGAGGCGGAAGATGAGGCGTTCTTCCTCCAGGCGTCTGGTGGTGAGGGAGCGGCGGTGAAGGAGGCCCAGCACCTCCACGTCCTCGGCAGAGTGGGAGGGGGAGTTGAAATGTTGGGCCACAGGGCGGTGTGGTTGATTTGTGCGGGTGTCCCGGAGATGTTCCCTAAAGCGCTCTGCTAGGAGGCGCCCAGTCTCCCCAATGTAGAGGAGACAGCATCAGGAGCAACGGATACAATAAATGATATTGGTGAATGTGCAGGTAAAACTTTGATGGATGTGGAAGGCTCCTTTAGGACCTTGGATGGAGGTGAGGGAGGAGGTGTGGGCGCAGCTTTTATAGTTCCTGCGGTGGCAGGGGAAGGTGCCAGAATGGGAGGGTGGGTTGTAGAGGTGTGTGGACCTGACCAGGTAGTCATGGAGGGAACGGTCTTTGCGGAAGGCGGAAAGGGGTGGGGAGGGAAATATATCCCTGGTGATGGGGTCTTTTTGGAGGTGGCGGAAATGTCGGCGGATGATTTGGTTTATGTGAAGGTTTGTAAGGTGGAAGGTGAGTACCAGGGGCGTTCTGTCCTTGTTACGGTTGGAGGGGTGGGGTCTGAGGGCGGAGGTGCAGGATGTGGATGAGATGCATTGGAGGGCATCTTAACCATGTGGGAAGGGAAATTGTGGTCTCTAAAGAAGGAGGCCATCTGGTGTGTTCTGTGGAGGAACTGGTCCTCCTGGGAGCAGATACGGCGGAGGCAGAGGAATTGGGAATACGGGATGGTATTTTTGCAAGAGGTAGGGTGGGAAGAAGTGTAATCCAGGTTGCTGTGGGAGTCGGTGGGGTTGTAAAAAATGTCAGTATCAAGTCGGTCGTCATTAAAGGAGATGGAGAGGTCCAGGAAGGGGAGGGAGGTATCAGAGATGGTCCAGGTAAATTTAAGGTCAGGGTGGAATGTGTTGGTGAAGCTGATGAATTGCTCAACCTCCTCGCGGGAGCACGAGGTGACGCTAATGCAGTCATCAATGTAGCGGAGGAAGAGGTGGGGAGTGGTGCCGGTGTAATTACGGAAGATCAACTGTTCTACGTAGCCAACAAAGTGACAGACATAGCTGGGGCCCATATGTGTGTCCATGGCTACCTCTTTGGTCTGGAGGAAGTGGGAGGATTCAAAGGAGAAATTGTTAAGGGTGAGGACCAGTTCGGCCAAACAAATGAGTGTGTCAGTGGAAGGGCACTATTGGGGACGCCAGAAGAGGAAAAAACGGAGGGCTTGGAGGCCCTGGTCATGGCGGATGGAGGTGTAGAGGGATTGGATATCCACAGTGAAGATGAGGCATTGGGGGCCAGGGAAACGGAAGTCTTGGAGGAGGCGGAGGGCGTGGGTGGTGTCTCTAACGTATGTGGGGAGTTCCTGGACTAGGGGGGAATAGGACAGTGTTGAGGTAGGTAGAGATGAGTTTAGTGGGGCAGGAACATGCTGAGACAATGGGTCGACCAGGGTGGTCAGGCTTGTGGATCTTGGGAAGGAGGTAGAACCGGGCAGTGTGGGGTTCTCGGACTATGAGGTTGGAAACTGTGGGTGGGAGATCTCCTGAGGTGATGAGGTTCTGTGGGGTCTGGGAGATGATGGTTTGGTGATGGGGGGGTGGGATCATGGTCGAGGGAGCAGTAGGACGAGGTGTCTTCGAGTTGGCGTTTGGCTTCAGTGATGTAGAGGTCAGTGCGCCAGACTACCACTGTGCCCCCCTTATCCGCTGGCTTGATGGTGAGGTTGGGATTGGAGCAGAGGGATTGTAGGGCTTGTGGGTCATTAGGGGTCACAGGCTTGCTCTATCCAGTCACATTTTGATATAGCCATAGAGTCATCGAGTTGTACAGCATGGGAACAGACCCTTTGGTCCAACTCTTCCATGCCGTCCACATACCTCCCAACCTAATCTAGTTCCAGAATAAAAATAAGAATTCCAAAGATCTTTGTCGAATTATACCACAAGATTTGTTCACTGGCAAGAGGGAGAAAACCAATATTTAGTTTAATACCATATTCAAAAGTACAATTCTAACAGCACTGTGAGCATTACACTGAATTATTAGTCTAGGTCATGCACTCAAAACTATGGAATTAAATTTGAACCCACATCTTCTGATTCAACATCAACAATCATAACCAGTGAAATGATTTTGGCTGAAGGCTTACTTCTGCTGTGGATCATCCACTCAGCACTCCTGGCTGGTGATGGTTGCAAATAGTTCTGCCCGGTTTTATGCACTTTGGAATTTACATAAATCAAGACAACATCCAGCTTTTACTTCAAACTGCAGGCAGTATCCAGGCAGTGTAGGAGCTACAAAACTACAGCCATACCAAATACCCTCAAAGGAAAGCTGCAAATGAGCAGCAGTACCCGACAACTACAACCTACAAAGTTAGAACATCGGATGGCCAACTGCTGAGCCCAAAACTACTCCCAACAAACAAAATCAAGTGAAGAAACCTTCAAAAATAACATACTAACTGGAGCTTATTGGAGTGCATAACAGTCTCAAAAGATATACACATGTATGGAATGAGCTGCCAGAGGAAGTGATGGAACAATTACAACATTTAAAAGGCATCTGGATGGGTATACGAATAAGGAGGGTTTAGAGGGATATAGGCCAAGTGCTGGCAAATGGGACTAGATTAATTCAGGATATCTGGTCAGCATGGACAAGTTGGACAAAGAGATGTACAACATGGAAACAGATCCTATGACTGGAATTGACTGTATGTGGAAGGAGTCAGATAAGTTTGCAACCAAAATCAAGTTCTAAGGTCCAAAGAAAATGCCTATCTTGTGCAAAGGACGCATCATAACTGAAGAAAATTAAAGCTCTTCACTTTCTTGCATATGGGTTACATTTAAACCTACAGTCTACTTCGGATTAATGTTAAGCAACTGCAGAATTTCTTAAAAACCAATTTAGAATTCCTGAACGACAAACGCTGTTAAATCGAATGGTCACAGACGGTACAGAAATTTGAATGGGGGTAAAGAATGAGGAGGATAGCCTCAGATTACAGCAGGATATGGATGGGCTGGCCAGATGGATTGATCAGTGGCAAATAAAGTTCAAACTGGACAAATAGTGACAGTTCTTGACATCAAAGCCGCAATTGACCGAGTGTGGCATCAAGGCGTCCGAGCACAATGGAATCAATGGGTATCAGGGGGCAAATTATACTGGGATTGGAGTCATATGGAAGATAGTCATGGTTGTTGAGGCCAGTCATCTCATCTCCAGGATATTTTTGCAGGAGTTCCTCAGGATAATGTCCTAGGCCCAACCCTCTTCAATTGCTTCATCAATGACCTTCGTTTTAACGTAAGGTCAGAAGTGGGGATTTCTGCACGATTGCATAATGTTCAGCACCATTCACGACCCCTGAGATACTGAAGCAGTCAGTTTTCAAATGCAACAAGACTTGGCAATATCCAGGCTTGGACTGACAGGGCACAAGCAATTTCCATGCCACAGAAATGCCAAGATATCACCATCAGCAATAAGAGACATTCCAACCACTACCCACTCATAATCGATGGAATCAGCATCACAGAGTCCCTCTCTCTCAAGGCTGACATCGACAGAAACTCAACTGGACTCACCAAATAAAAACAGTTGCTACAAGAGCAGGTCAGACGCTAGCAATGTTGCACCAATAACACAACTCCGACTCTCCAAAGCCTCACCATCATCTGCAAGGCACAAGTCTGATGGAATATGCCCCACTCGCCTGGATAGGTTCAGCTCCAACAATGCTCAAAAAGCTTGATACAAGGACAAAACAGCCCATTTGATTGACACAAACATTCACTCCCTCCACTACTGACACTCAGTAGCAGCAGTGTGTACTATCTACAAGATGCACTGCAGATCGTCAGACAGCAACTTCCAAACCCATAATCACTTCCATCTAGAAGTACAAGAGGAGCAAATACATGAGAGCACCATTATCTGCAAGTTTACCACCAAGCCATTCACCATCCTGACTTATAAATATAATCCATGTTCCTTCACAGCTGGGTCAAAAATCCTGAACCTTCTTCCCTAATGGCATTGTGGGTCAACAGGTGGTTCAATGCAGCAGCTCACCACAACTTCATAAGTGCAGGGAAGGGGAACAAATGCTGCCCAGCAAGTGTCGTGCACATTCAACAAATGAATAAAGAAAGAGATGTTATACTTGGGAAGGACAAACAAGGCACTGGGATGCAAGATAAATTTTAGGACAGTGGGAACAATCAAGAATTGGAGTTTCACAACAGTGGGTAAAGACGCTAAGAAAGCATTTGGCATGCGTGCCTTTATTAGCCAAAGCATAGAGATTATGAGTAGGGATGCTATGCCAGAGAGATGTAATAACACTGGAGACGGTGCAAGGGAAATTTACGAGGATGTTGCCTGGAGAGTTTGATTTACAAACAGCAAAGAACATGACAGCACATTAATGCCCTTCAGCCCTAAATGTTACACCAGCCTATGAAATCAATCTGAAGCCCATCTAACCTACACTCATCCATTCTCATCCATATGTCTATCCAAAGACCATTTAAATGCCCTTAAAGATGGTGAGTCTACTACTGTTGCATGCAGTACGCTCCACACCCCTACTACTCTGAGCAAAGAAACTACCTCTGACACCTGTCTTATATCTACCAGCCCTCAATTTAAAGCTATGGTCCCTCGCGCTAGCCATCATTATCCAAGGAAAAAGACTCTCACTGTCCATCCCATCTAACGCTCTGATTATCTTATATGTCTCAATTAAGTCACCTCTCAACCTTTTTCTCTCCAAGAAAAAAACAGCCTCAAGTCCCTCAGCCATTCCTTATAAGACATTCCCTCCATACCAGGCAACATCCTAGTAAATCTCCTCTGAACCCTTTCCCAGTTTCCACATCCTTCCTATAATGTGATCACCAGAACTGTACGCAGTACTCGAAGTGCAAACGCAGCAGTTTAGCACAGCTGCAGCCTGACTTCGTGATTCGGACACTAATTGTTCTACTAGTAAAAGCTAACACACTGTATGCCTTCTTAACAACCCTATCAACCTGGATGGCAATTTTCAGGGATTTATGTACAAGGACATAGAGATCCCTCTGCTCAGTTACAGTACCAAAAATCTTAGCGTTACCCAGTACTCTGCATTCCAGTTACTCCTTTCAAAGTGAATCATCTCACACTTTTCCACATTATACTCCATTTGCCAACTCTCAGGCCGGCTCTGCAGCTTATCTATGTCACTCTGTAACCTACAACATCCTTCGCACTACCACAATTCTACCAACCTGAGGGTCATCCGCAAATTACTTAATGCATCCTTCTACTCATTCATCCAGGTTGTTTAAAAAATGACAAACAGCAGTGGACCCAAAACAGATCCTTGCGGTACACCACTCATAACTGAACTCCAGGATGAACATTTCCCATCAACACCACTCTTTCTTTCAGCTAACCAATTTCTGATCCTACCTACTAAATCACCCTCAATCCCAGGCTTCCGTATTTTGTGCAATAGCCTACCATGGGGAACCTCATCAAAAGTGGCAGATGGATTTTAATCCAGACAAATGTGAGGTAATGCATTTAGGCAAGACTAATTCTAGATGGAATTTTACAATGAACGGAAGAGCCTTGGGAAAAGTTGATGGGCGGAGAGATCTGGGAGTGGGTCCATTGTATCCTGAAGGTTGCTGCACAGGTGGATAGAGTAGTCAAGAAGGCATATATTGAGTATCAGAGCTGGCAAGTCATGTTAAAATTGTACAAGACATTGGTTGGCTCATATTTAGAACACTGTATACAGTTCTGGTCGCCACATTACCAAAAGGATGTGGACACTTTGGAGAGGGTGCAGAGAAGGTTTACGAGGATGTCGCCTGGTATGTAAGGTGCTAGCTATGAAGAGAGGTTGAGTAGGTTAGGTTTATTTTCATTAGAAAAAAGGAGATTGAGAGGGACCCTGATTGAGGTTTATAAAATCACGAAGGGTATACACAGGGTGGATAGAGACAAGCTTTTTCCCAGGGTGAAGGATTCAATAACAAGATGTCACGCATTCAAGGTGAGAGGTGGGAAGTTTAAGGGAGATACATGCGGCAAGTACTTCACACAGAGGGTGGTGGGCATTTGGAATGCGTTGCCAGCAAAGGTGGTAGAGGCAGGCACAGTAGATTAATTTAAGATGCATCTGGATAAATGCATGAGTAGGTGGGGAATAGAGGAATGCAGAAGCTTAGGAATTGACCAACAGGTTTAGGCAGTACATTTGGATCGGCTCAGGCTTGGAGGGCTGAAGGGCCTGTTCCTGGGCTGTAAATTTTCTTTGTTCTTTGTAATCCATACACACCACATCAACCACTTTACCCTCATCCACCTGTTTGGTCACTTTCTCAAAGAACTCAATAAGTTTTGTGAGGCATGACCTACCCTTCACAAAACCATCTTGACTATCGCTAATCAACTTATAAATCCTCTCTATTATAACCTTTTCCAACACTACCCACAAGCAAACTAAGGCTCACTGGTCTATAATTAACAAGGTTGTCTCTACTCCCCTTCTCGAACAAGGGAGCAACATGTGCTATCCTCCAGTCTTCTGACACTATTCCTGTAGACCATGACAACATAAAGATCAAAGCCAAAAGCTCAGCAATCTCCTCTCTGCTTCCCAGAGAATCCTACGGTAAATCCCATCCGGCCCTTATTTATTTTTAGATTTACCAAAATTGCTAACACCTCCTCTTTGTGAATCTCAATCCCATCTAGTCTAGTAAGCATATTAGGGAACTGGAACTGGAGCTAAATGAATTTCAGATCATTTGGGAGGCAGGAATTATTGAGAGGAGTCTCAGGGTGGTACTCACATCTCAGGTACAAGAATGTAGATGGCTTACCATCAGGGGACAGACAGGAAGCCGGCAGGCATTGCAGGGATTCCCTGCGGCCGTTTCCCTCAAGAACAAGTATATCACTTTGGATATGGTTGGGGGAGACGACTTACCAAGGGTAAGCAATAGGGTACAGATCTCTGGCACAGTCTGTCCCTGTTGCTAAGAAGGGAAGGGGGAAGAGCAGCAGAACATTATTCATTGGGGACTCCACAGTTAGGGGACAGATAGGAGGTTCTGTGGGAATGAGAGACACTCACGGTTAGTGTGTTGCCTTCCAGGAGCCAGGGTTCAAGATGTCTCGGATCGTGTTTTCGGGATCTTTGACGGGGAGGGGGAGGAGCAGCCCCAAGTCGTGATCCACATAGGCACTAACAACATAGGTAGGAAGAGAGATGGAGATTTAAGTTAGAAATTCAGGGAGCTAGGGTGGAAGCTTAGAACTCGGATAATCAGAGTTGCTATCTCTGGTTTGCAGCCCGTGCCACGCACTTGCAAGGTGAGGAATAGGGAGAGAGAGAGGAGTTGAACACATGGCTACAAGGATGGTGCAGGAGAGACGGTTTCAGATACCTGAATAATTGGGGCTCACCTGAACCAGAGAGGTACCAATATCCTGTTTGGGTGGGGGGGTGGGATTTGCTAATGCTCTTCGGGTGGGTTTAAACTAATTCAACTGGGGGATGGGAACCTGAATTGTAGTACGAGTATACAGCAGGTTGAGAATAGTGAGGTCCGAGAGTAGGGTTTCAAGGACGCATGAGGACATCAGCAAGCAAGAAGTTGGTTTGAAATGTGTCTACTTCAACACCAGAAGCATCAGGAATAAGCTGGGTGAACTTGCAGCATGGGTTGGTACCTGGGATTTCAATGTTGTGGTCATTTCAGAGACATGGATAGAGCAGGGACAGGAATGGTTGTTGCAGGTTCCAGGATTTAGATGTTTCAATAACAACAGAGAAGATGGTAAAAGAGGGGGCATGTGGCATTGTTAGTCAAGGACAGTATTACAGTGGCAGAAAGGACGTTTGAGGACTCATCTCCTAAGGTAGTATGGGCTGAGGTCAGAAACAGGAAAAGAGATACCAACCTGTTGGGAGTTTTCTATCATCCTCCAAATAGTTCCAGAGTTGTAGATGAAAGGATAGCAAAGATGATCCTGGATAGGAACAATAGCAACAGGATAGTTGTTCTGGGGGTCTTTAACTTTCCAAATATTAACTGGAAATACTATAGTTCCAGTACTTTCGATGCATCAGTTTAGGTCAATGTGTGCAGGAGGGTTTCCTGACACAGTATGTAGACAAACCAAAAAGGGGCGAGACCAGATCTGGTACTGGGTGATGAAGGCAGCTAGGTGTTAGATTTGGAGGTAGGTGAGCACTTTGGTGATCGTGACCACAATTCGTTTATGTTTACTTTAGCAATGGAAAGGGGTAGATATATACTGCAGGACAAGAGTTATAGCTGGGGGAAAGCAATTACAATGCGATTAGGCAAGATTTAGGATGCGTAGGATGGGGAAGGAAACTGCAGGGGATGGACACAATTAAAATGTGGAGCTTATTCAAGAACCAACTACTGCATGTCCTTGATAAGCATGCATCTGTCAGACAGGGAGAAAGTTGTCAACCACAGGAGCTGTGGTTTACTAAGGAAGTTGAATCGCTTGTCAAGAGGAAGGCGGCGATATATGTGAGGGTGAGATGTGAAGGCTCAGTTAGGGTGCTTGAGAGTGTAAGGTTAGCCAGGAAAGAGCTAAAGAAAAAGTTAAGAAGAGCCAGGAAGGGACATGAGAAGTTGTTGGCAGATAGGATCAAGGAAAACCCTAAGACTTTCTATAGGTATATCAGAAATTAATAGAATGACTAGAGTAAGATTAGGGCTAATCAAGGACAGTAGTGGGAAGTTGTGCATGGAGTGATATTAGGTAGGCAAAGTGCTAAATGAAGAGAGATTGGACAGACTGGGATTGCTTTCCATAGAGCAGAGGAGATTGAGGGTGGACATGATTGAAATGTATAAGTTTAGAAGGGATATTGATAGGGTAGACAGGAAGAAACGTTTCCCTTTGATGGGGGGGGGGAAAAAAAAAATCAATAACCAGAGGGCATATTATTAAGATAACCAGAGGGAGGTGGGAGTACCTTGTACTCATAGTATTTAGATGTGCACTTGCAATGGTAAAGCATTTGGCTATGGGCGAAATGCTGGAAAACGGGATTAAAATAGTTCGATGATTCTTTTTGATTGACACAGACTCGATGAGCCAAAGGGACTTTTTATTGTGCTAGTAACATCTATGACTCAGACTCTATGACAATGTAGAATAATAAGGTAAGAGGTCAGGACAATAGGACAGAGAAGAACAATTTAAATTTCAGATATTGAAGGTGAATGGCTTGAACCTGTTCATTGAATATCACGGCAAACTTGCAATAAAGTTTTATGGGCTCCAAAATCTAAATGGATACAGCGATTAGATTAGATTACTTACAGTGTGGAAACAGGCCCTTCGGCCCAACAGGTCCACACCGACCCGCCGAAGCGAAACCCACCCATACCCCTACATTTACCCCTTACCTAACACTACGGGCAATTTAACATGGCCAATTCACCTGACCCGCACATCTTTGGACTGTGGGAGGAAACCGGAGCACCCGGAGGAAACCCACGCAGACACGGGGAGAACGTGCAAACTCCACACAGTCAGTCAGCCTGAGTCGGGAATTGAACCCGGGTCTCAGGCGCTGTGAGGCAGCAGTGCTAACCACTGTGCCACCCACAGATATGGAGATAAATTCCAGTATTAAATGCATTAAAGACACACCTGTTTAGTTCTTGCACAGGAAAAACTGCAGGTAACAAGGAATGTGATGCTTAAATTTACGTAATGATCAAACAATGTGTGGGAAAGGCTTCTTCAAAATATAGACTGATTCCTCAAATTGGATCAAGGGGACAACTTCTGAAATCAGTGCAAGAAATAACAACATAAGGCCGGTGATCCCTGGATCAACAGCTTTAAACTCAGATTTTGACCTCCTGACTAATTCTTTTCACTGATCCACCTTTACAGTACAGAGAGTACCATTCGGCATTTTGGGCCTGTTAAGCACCTTTGAAAAGAGTTGAAATAAAGTTCAAGTTTTCAAGATCGTGAACTGTAATTGTTTAAAAATAACTCTACTGCTTAGTATACATTATAGAATACACAGTATGGGAATAATGCATTATTAACCAGACACAAATGATATGTAGATTACCCTAATGATGTAATGTACAAAGAAAAAATTAAACACTCAGGTTATAACAGGGCATACTGTATATAGTGCTTACACTAAAAAATGACAAAGAGGAATCAGTATGTAAAAAAAAAGCAGGAATAACTGCAATAAAATCAAGTTGAAGTCCTGGTTTTCTCCTACAGTTTGAGATTGTACTCCAATCATTTGTACTCATTGTTTTTTGTCATCATTACTTCCCTGTGAATCAAAGTGTATTCCACCATTTAACTCATACATCTCCTTTAAATGTTCCCCTTCCCACCTTAAACCTGATAGCATTTTTTCCCAGATGAAAATGTGAGTAACTATCCACACTTCTCAAACTGTTATATACTGCTATTAACTTGCCTCTCAGTCTTCAACACCCCAACAAAAACAATCCAAGTTTGTCTGATCTTTCTTTCAGGTAAAGATCTTGGTAAACTTGTTCTGCACACACTCTAAAGCCTCCATATCATTAATGTGGTGACCAGAACTGTGCACAATATTCCAAAAGTGACTGAACTAAAGTTTTACACAGCTGCAACATGATTTGATAATGTTTATATTCAAAGCTCCAACTGATGAAGTCAGGCATGATAAACATTTTCTTAACCACTTTGTCAGCTTGTGTACATGTAGTCACTTTTAAGAAGTTATGGACTTGCACAAGATCCCTCGGTATATCAGTGCTTCCAAGAGTCCCTCTGTTTACTCTTTACTTTCCTCCTGTATTTGACCTCTCAAAATGCATCACCACACACTTGCCCTGATTAGGCTCCTCCAGCCACTTCACCACCCAATTTTCCAACTCATTCTTCAGCCTTCTAACTCTGCCCATTTAAACCCTTTTCCTCCCTTCATCCCATCAAAATTAAAAGCCTGCAAATTAAAGAAAGGGGTGCGATAAAGGGTGAAAGAGGATTCTGAGTAATCCAAGATGAAGGACGGGAAAAATTTCCGGCTGTAACAGCTGCTCCTTTTTGGAGGTATTTTAGGTGCTGGAGGTGATTTCCTCGAATTCCAGGAGCAGCAATTACTGTTTTATATGCTGTTGCATTGTTTTGGAATGTTGGGGAAAAACAATTTCAAAACAACAGAAGTTTTAAAAGGGAGAAGAATAGACAAAGGAAGCACATGGTGAGGTCAGTGCAGGAAAGAGAGAAGAGAGAAAGAAACTGACCACAGTGTACCCGCACAGTTACTGCGTTTGCTGACTGAATTCATGTATCGCTGGACATCGGGGTACGTCTGCGAAAATTAACAAACAGTGAAATTCACTACTGATCTTGGAGGAACTTGTCTGGAAGAGGTCTCAGCACAGAAGCAGATAAGTGAACAGTTTAAGTGTGGCCTACAGAAAGTCTGCAGTAGTGAGTAGAGTGGGTTCTTTCTTGATTATATGTTTTTTTTGAGATAGTGAGGAAAGAGATCAATATGAGACTGGTATAGTTGAGAACAGAAGCAAGTCAAACAGTCAGAGCAGGCAGAGATAAGGTAGGATAGATAAATTAACTGCATTTATTTCAACGCAAGGGACCTAACAGGGAAGGTAGATGAACTCAGGGTATGGATAGGAACATGGGACTGGGATATGTTAGCAATTACAGAAACATGGCTCAGGGATGAGCAGGACTGGCAGCTTAATGTTCCAGGATACCAATGCTATAGGAAGGATAGAAAAGGGAGGCAAGGTGGTAGTGGGGGGGGGGGGGGGGGGGGGGGGAGGGTGGCAGTTTTGATAAGGGATAGCATTACAGCTGTGCTGAGGGAGGATTTTCCTGGCAATATATCCAGGCAAGTTATTTGGGTAGAACGGAGATATAAGAAACGGATGATCACCTTACTGGGATTGTATTATAGACCCCCTAATAATCAGACGGAAATTGAAAAACAAACTTATAAGCAGAACTCAGCTATCTGTAAGAACAATAGGGTGGTTATGGTAGTGGACTTTAACTTTCCAAACATAGACTGGGACTGCCATAGTGTTAAAGGTTTAGATGGAGAGGAATTTATTAATTGTGTACAAGATGATTTCCTGATTCAGTATGTGGATGTACACTAGAGAAGGTGCAAAACTTGACCTATTCTTGGGAAATAAGGTAGGGCAGGTGACTGAGGTGTCTGTGGGGGAGCACTTTGGGGCCAGCGACCATAATTCTATTAAATTTAACATAGTGATGGAAAAGGATAGACCAGATCTAGAAGTTGAAGTTCTAAATTGGAGAAAGGCAAGTTTTGACAGTATTAGGCAATAACATTTGAAAGCTGACTGGGGGCAGATGTGTGCAGGTAAAGGGATGGCTAGAAAATGGGAAGCCTTCAGAAATGAGATAACGAGAATCCAGAGAGACTATATTCCTGTTAGGGTTAAAGGAAAGGCTGGGAGGTGGAGGGAATGCTGGATGACTAAAGAAATTGAGGGCTTGGTTAAGAAAAAGGAAGCATATGTATGGTTTAGACAGGATAGATCGAATGAATCCTTAGAAAAGTATAAAGGTAGTTAGAATATAGTTAAGAGGGAAATCAGGAGGGCAAAAAGGGGACATGAGATAGCTTTGGCAAATAGAATTAAGGAGAATCCATAGGATTTTACAAATATATTAAGGACAAAAGGGTAACTAGGGAGAGAATAGGGCCCCTCAAAGATCAGTAGGGCAGCCTTCTGTGGAGCTGCAGAAAATGGGGGAGATACTAAATGAATATTTTTCATCAGTATTTACTGTGGAAAAGAATATGGAAGATATAGAATGTCAGGAAATAGATAGTGACGCCTTGCAAACTATCCATATTACACAGAAGGAAGTGTTGGATGTCTTGAAATGCATAAAAGTGGATAAATCCCCAAGACCTGATCAGGTGTGACTTAGAACTCTGTGGGAAGCTAGAGAAGTGATTGCTGGGCCTCTTGCTGAGATATTTGTACCATCGATAGTCATAGGTGAGGTACCAGAAGACTGGAGGTTGGCTAACGTGGTGCCACTGTTTAAGAGGAGTGGTAAGGGCGAGCCAGGGAACTTTAGACCAGTGAGCCTAATGTCAGTGGTGGGCAAGTTGTTGGAGGGAATCCTGAGGGACAGGATATACATATATTTGGAAAGGCAAGGACTAATTAGGGATAGTAAACATGGCTTTGTGCATGGGAAATAATGTCTCACAAACTTGATTGAGTTTCTTGAAAAAGTAACAGAGGATTGATGAGGGTGACAGCAGAGTGGTAGGGGCAACTTTTTCACACAGGTGATGGTTCATGTATGGAATGAGATGAAGTGGTGGAAGCTGGTACAACTGCAACATTTAAAAAGGTACTTGGACATGTATATGAATAGGTTTGGAGGGATATGGGCCGGGTGCTGGCAGGTGGAACTAGATTGGGTTTGAATAACTGGTCGGCATGGACGGGTTGGACCAAAAGGTCTGCTTCCATACTGTACATCTCTATGACTCTATGAGTAACAAAAACAACATATCTAATCTAAGTCCTGTGGGAACTATACTGGGTTCTCAAATGCAAAGTTCTAACCAAATAAGCAAGAAGTCAAAACATATATCATCAAAATCAGAAACCATATCTATTCCATTGTCCATTTCCTTCAGGACATTCCCTACACAGCCCTTTCATCTTACAGGGGTCGTAGGCTCAACTACCTTGAACAGTCTCCACCTCCCTGCTAAAATGGTGGGACTCTTGAACTGAGTCTTCACCCTATGGACACTCCAGGCAAGCATGATCTTAGTGCCCACAGGAGCTTACAAACCTAAATAACTGATTACTACAAATTTGTTCTGCACAAGATACTGAATTTGAGAAGAAATCATCAGTAACAGTCATACCAAAGTTTGTGTACTCAGGTATGGACACCAACTTTTACAGGTCAAGTAATAATGTGGTGCAACATCTGAAAAGAGAAGAGCTTCACTCTGGCTACTGAATGCCACAACTTCCTATGTTTTGTTGGCAATGAACAAAATAGAATCAGATTCATTATCTGGGATATTTTTATATTTCAAATCAGTGCCCAGATTTCACATTGAGAATAAGAGAATAGATGTTAAATGAAATTTTTGGAACTAACTGGTTAGAAGAAACCTGGTAATAAAAGTAGATTGGTTATTCAAGTAGCTGAGCTCATTCATAGTCAAGAAAAGAAATAGAATCTTTCAGTGCCTAACCATGAAAAACAGAATTAACTTCTCACATCTTGGTTATTTCATGCTTTAGAAGCATTTGATTGGTTTTACTTGCTATTCCATTACCAAGTGATAGCAGCGGCTTTATAAAGTGCTTGAAAAATGAAGCCAGGAATACACCCCTAGGATTAATCTCACATTAGAAATATAGGAGGAGAAAAGTCTGAATGTATTTCATTCACAACTGACTACATGATTTGTAGCAATTTCCTAGCTATAGAATTTGAAACTATATCAATTATACTGACAGTCCCTTTTGGACAGAAGAATGAGCCAGAAGAGGCACGCTAACCTTCACTAGATGCCAGTTAGCCGTTTCCATCCAACACTGATCATCATCTCATACAGTAAGTCAGTGTAGAGTACTCTGTATCCATCTGAGCTGAAGAACTGCTATCTAAGCTATCACTGTGTATCAAAGCATTAGAGGAGTGAACAGCATTTCAGCTATTAATCTATTAACTATATGGCAACGCATCCAACAGTTACAACATTGCCGGTGATCCAAATTGAACCGATTAATAATGTACAGGATAATTTTAGAGACAAAGCATCAAAAGTCCTAAGATGAGTGCACAACTTTCCATTTCTGGCAAGAGTCTTTACTGATGGAGAAGATTCTATTGAATCTTTAATGTATAATAGGATGGGCATTTAGTCTTTACAAAGCAGCAGCTCCACTGCCTATGTTTGTATGCACAAATGCTCTTCAAATACAGGTTGACTAGAAAAATAAAGAGACACTAATTAACACTGGCATGAAAATAGACTTTGAAGCTAGACACTAGTAATGTTTCAATCTGCGAATAAATTCCAACTTCAAAACCTGTCTGTCAGGGGTTCAAAACATTCACCCATGGCTCCATAGCAGTAACCACACCAAATAAACCAAAATAGGAAATCCAGCATTAGTATTCATGATGGTTTGGGAAAGCTGTACTTACACTACCTGTGGGCAGGAGACAGGGAGTCAATGGAGCCTTCATTCACCGACACTGTCCCTCTCTAAATTTTTTTGTTCAGGCTACCTGCTGTTAATATTGCAGAGGAATAGCTCAGGGCAGAGTCCTGTGTGGGGAACCTGACATGTCTATTTAAATGCTAGGTAACCACAAGTGCATGGTGACATTTGTTCAGACTTTTTTTTAAAAAACTAGAGTGGCAGAAAGATCTTTGAAATTTTGTGCAATGAAGACTTTCCCTTAGTGTCAGGAGTTCGTCATCTCACAAACTGACCACCTCCATTTATGCCTGATGGGGTGGTGGACACTATTTCACTATCAATTTCCAAAAGTTCTTGAATAAATATGCACAAGAAAAAGACAACTGCAAGGGTTTAAGGTAGCACAGAGGAGAGGAATAGTCTAGACTCTCTTCAAAAGATGGTGCAGAATCAGTGGGTAGAATAGCCTCGTTCTATGCGAGCAGTCAGCAATACAACTCTCAAACCTGTTCCACCACTAAATAAGACCATTGTTAAACCTCCACTATCATATATTCTCAAACACAGTACACAGTAATGCCTGGAAAGATTTGGAGACATGCAAGAACTGTTGCTTCGTAGCAAACTCCTTAATATATAATTTACGAAATGTCAAGAACCTATTTCTGCTGCTTCACCATTCCTCCTAAACCAATGGTTTCAGTCAGTAAAGTTGCTCATATGCAGATGGAGAAGCTGAGGTTAGCAGCACATTTGCTGGAATCTTTAACAATGCCACCACGCTATCAGTGTCCTAGCAAAATCCTTTAACTCTTGTTTATTTTTATTTTAAATGGCACACACATGTAACAGCAGAAAAAGCAATTTGCTTTCTCATGCAGCTATATTATTACACCTTTTCTGGTCTGGAGACGTACAAATATGTAGAAAAAAAAGAGTATAGTAGAGTGATAGTTATCGAAACAGGCTAGCAAAGCCTACAGAAAAATATCTACATTTATATAGACCTTTCACAAACTCAGGATATTCCAAACAGCTTTATAACCAATGATCCTTTTGGTTATAATGTTAGGAAAAAAAAGTCATACCTTCCATCTTCACCCAGCAAGGAGGTGGCATGAAAACTGTCAGATTGCTCATTAATGTCTATCTGAATGTACATGGAACACAATTTCCACATTTTTCTGCTTGGTGGAGGGATCATGAGTTTAAGGTAAGTGGCAGGAAGCTTAGAAATGATGTAAGGAAACATTTCTTTCCCCAGTGAATGTTGATGAGAATTTGGCTGAAAGGCTGATAGACACAGAAAATTTCATAGCATTTAAGTCGTATTTAAATCTGCTTGTGATATCAAGACATGCAGGCCAATTTCTGGAAAACTGGATTAGAATAGTTAGGCTCTTGATTTTGATCAGCGCACAGTTGATGGGTCAAAAGGTCTTTGTTTGTGCTGTAAAACTTTATAAATCTAAGTTTGGGAAATAGGATGAATTAGAGAAACTATTTCAGCTGGTTGAAAATGTGAGGAATATGGGACATCTGAAAAAGTGGCTGAACAGAAATGGACAGCAAAGTTCAGTACCCATGGGAATAGCCTCAACCGGGACCATGGGTTCATGTCAATACACGCACACGGACACACACACACACAGACACCCATGCAGATCCTTCCTCATACACAAGCTCTATCTCATATGCAAACACATACACCCTCTCAGACGTACCCCATCTGACACACACACATTTAACCAAGCTTACACACACTCACATATCATACTCTCACACCCACACGCATGCACACTCAATCTGTCACTCCTACACATGCACAAACATAAGCTTATGGGGTGAATTTGTTTTTGCAGAATTACATTTTATTTTGCTCAAAAACTGCAAGAATCCACGTAAAACTCTAAAACAATACACAGAGTTTGTCAGTCTGACATAGCACTGGGACACAGACAGACTCCACGGTGGGCAAGGTGGCTCAGTGGGACCTGGGTTTAATTCCGGCCTCAGGCGACTGTCTATGCGGAGTTTGCACACTCTGCCCATGTCTGCGTGGGTTTCCTCCGGGTGCTCCGGTTTCCTCCCAAAATCATAAAAGATGTGCAGGGTAGGTGAATTGGTCATGCTAAATTGCCCATAGAGTTAGGTGCATTAGTCAGGGGTAAATATGGGGAATGGGTCTGGGTGGGTTACTCTTTGGAGGGTCAGTGTGGACTATTTGGGCCAAAGGGCCTGTTTCCACATTGTAGCGAATCTAATATAAAAAAATGTAGGAGAATGGGTCTGAGTGGGTTACTCTTCAGAGGGTTGGTGCGGACTTGTTGGGTCGAAAGGCCTGTTTCCATATCGGAGGGAATCTAATCTAATCCACGCCCATTGTTTAAAGAGCTGAGCTATCTTGAGAATGTAATTTAAAAGAAGTGCTGGGATTTACATATCAAAGAACAGAAACCAGCATATCCCATTATAAAAGATGAAAGTTTTAATCTGAGATTGCTTACTGAATCACATCTCCATGACAGAGGACTCCTTTGGCTATAAATTCTGTGAACATGATCTTAACCTCCACAACCACCTGATGAAGCAGCAGCGCTCCTTTATTATTATTAACATTTATTATGTATTACCATTGAAATGTAAATGCAATACAATAACTTTTATGGCTATACTTGGACAGCCAAATATATATTCGTTATATTCTTTATGGGGAAATGACAAAAGAAGATTAGATATCTGATAAAGTCTACTAGTTAGTCATGGCTCAGTGGTAGCAGTACTGACGTGATTAAGAAGTCATTGTATCAAGCTCCACTCGAGACTTGAGTATATAATCTACTTTAATATTTCATGGAAACAGAAACTTAGAAAATAGGAGGAGTAGGCCATTTGGTCTCTGAGTTATGATCATGTTTGCAAGTTTTGAGAAGATTTGCATCTCCGGTTGAGGTTCTGGATGCAAGTTTGCTCACTGAGCTGGAAGGTTTGTTTTCAGACGTTCCATCACCATACTAGATAACATCATCAGTGAGCCTCTGGTGAAGCTTCAACAGAGGCTGACTGATGATGTCACCTAGTATGGTGACGGAATGTCCGAAAACGAATCTTCCAGCTCAGGGAGCAAACTTACATTCATGACCAGTTTGTTCATTCAATTCAGTATCCTGTTCCTGCTTTCTCCTCAAACCTTTTGATCCTAAGAACAATAGCTAACTCCTTAAAAGCACCCAATATTTTGGCCTTAAGTGCTTTCTGTGGCAGAGAATTCCATGAGCTCACCACAAGCTGGGTATAGAAATTTCTCATCTCAGTTCCAAATGGCCTACCCAATAACTGTATACAGTTCTGGGCTCCCCAATCATCAGGAATATCCTTACTGCGTCTACGTATTTCGGCCTGATACAATTTTAAAGGTTCTAGAAAATACGCCCTCATTCTTCTAAACTCCAGTGAATACAGTCCAAATTGATCCAGTTTCTCTTCATACATCAGTCCTGTTATCTCAGGAATCAGGTTGGTAAAGCTTGTTGCTCTCCAAAGCCCTAGAAAATCCCTCCTCAGATAAGGAGGCCAAAATGCAAATTATACTGCAATTGTGGTCTCACCAAAGCCTTAAGAATTGCAATAAGACATTTCTGCTCCTGTACTTTCATCCTCACACTATGAAGACCAACACACCATTTGCCGTCTTCATTGCCTGCTGCACCTGCATGATTACTTTCAGCACTTGCTTTCTGACAATACTGAGCAACTATTGTACTATTGGAAACGCTAAGTTTTGGATGAAACTTTAAAACTCTCGAATTGTGATAAAGAAGAACATAATCTATCTTGACCAACACGTCTTGTGCAACCAAAGTCACTGAAAAATAGACTGTCATTATTTATCTCATTGTAAGATTTCCCCAAACAATAACAAACGAATTGGCTACTGCACCAGGAGTCAAAAATGTCATTAACTGTCAAACAGTTGAATTATTGGCAATCCAGTTTGGAATGTCGATCAATATGCATTCAGACAAAGCTAATTCTGGCATAAACAAGGTCAAGCATTAGTTTCCCAGTCGATACTTCTGCGTATCAAGTTCATGGAGGAACTCCAAAACTTTCCAAGAATTTCACAGGCAGTTGCCAAAAGACCGGATTCTCAATCTTCAGAAACATTTGTTTTCTCATGGATTCAAAAGTTATTTCAAATGAAATACCATACACGAGCTAGGAACAGAAACATAAAATCTTTAGCACAGGTGGTGGGTTTTTGGCCCTGCCACAAGCTGAATTTACAAAAGCATCGAGGGTGCTCTGAGACTGAATTTACAAGTTTTAATTTTCTGCTTTCCATTCCAAAGTCTTCAAATCCTCTGGAATAGAAATAAAGAAAATGATTGGCACAAAAAGAATGATGTTTTACTCAAGAGAACCAGCTTCATGTGATCTCTTGCCAAAGAATGGAACCTGTGCACAAGTATTCCAGTAAAATTAATTTGGCAACTATCCATCAGGAATTGATCTCATATGACCACGTTTCAGGCAGCAATTAAACATGGACTGCCCCTTTACAAAGAGGT
The DNA here is from genome assembly GCF_020745735.1 of Hemiscyllium ocellatum. Taxonomy (NCBI): domain Eukaryota; kingdom Metazoa; phylum Chordata; class Chondrichthyes; order Orectolobiformes; family Hemiscylliidae; genus Hemiscyllium; species Hemiscyllium ocellatum. Next base: position 16,489,507 of record NC_083429.1, on the reverse strand, counting down.
AATTTTGCACTGTTTGGCTTAAGCATGGCTGTGAATTACAAATTTTCCACCTGATTACCAAAAAAAGCTGATGGAACTGCTCGGTCAGAAAATAGGCTGCGTCTAGGTAACTTCAGGAAGTTCAAACAAGCACCAGAAACTGAACCCATTCCAGAAATGCTCCACACTAGCTTTTTGTCTCTTTACTCATTGGTTATAATCATTGGATTATTTGCAAAACAGAAGGCTTTTCAGCTCATCACACCCATTTAGGCTCGACACAATGGCAACTCTGTTGACCCCAATTCCCTGCATTGTACTTCCTAGCTCTGCACTTTATTTTCTGCTTATCAAAATCGGAAGCCCCGATTATATGTACTCACTTCATGAATACTTCTATCAAATCTCCTCAAATTTTTTTTTCTCTCTAAGGAGATCAACATCACAGATAAAATCTATCCACATAACCAAAGTCCCTCATTCATGGTAATATGCTTGTGTCTGTAAATCTTTTTTCTGCACACTATAAAAACTTTAGATCTTTCCTAAAGCAGTTGCCTGGAACTGTATGCAACTACTCCAGTCTAAGTGGAAAACAACAAAGTAACAGACCTTACTTTTCAACTCTCAATTTGTTGGCCGCTAAAAGCCAGATTGATGGGCTCAGCCATGTCCAAATTCTACACACTCTTCTCTGAGAGAGAAGTAGCAGGTTCAAACCTTGTGCAACTCACAAAATAATCAAAGCTGGTATTTTATGCAAAGAAGCAGTGCTGTACAATTGAATATCCTCTCACATGAACATAAAAGTTTCCTATGGCAATATTCAAAGAGATGGAGAGTTTGCCCATTTTCCTGGCCAGTATTCATTCCTCAACAAAAGGGAGCTGGTCATTTATCTTATTGCTGTTTGTGCCCCTTTACTGTTCATAATTTGGCTGCTGTATTTCTCACATCACAACAGTAACTATGCTTCAAAGACTCTTCACGGGCAATGAAGAGCTTTAAGATATCTGTCAAAGGCTCTAGAAAATGCAAGTTATTACAACTGTGCATTCACCTTAAAGCAGTTACAAGCATATAGGTGCCACAAGCTGCATTGAATGAAAGGTGCAAAGCACAGTACAATCTCATGCAAATGTAGCTCTACAAATTCACTGGAAGGTTCATTTGCCCATTCCTGCAAATCAATTTATTGTGTTGTTGTAATACATTGGCACTGCCTGGCATTTGTGGAACTGTAATGGTAAAGCATAGCATATTCGGCCCCAAACAGGGTCTCAATAACCAGCACACCACAAGTAACAAAAACCTAAACAAAATAATCTCACATCAATATGTTTTCACTCAAGTTACGATCAGCCACTTGGCATGTTCAGTTTCTTAGCAAAGGAGATGCAAGGCAGCAATTGCACAGAGCACTCCTCCATAAACACCAAACATTTGGCTATAAGTAGATCAACGGTAGACCTGAACAGCAATTAAGATAGATGAGGAAGTTGGCACTCACCTCCTGCAAAGTACACTCAATCTAATAATCAGTTCTTTAAGTTAGAAATCCAACAAACACCTAATTAATTCCAGTAACTACTACACAGACTAAAGCAGTGAGGCACAAGTTTAATGCAGGAGCTAAGGAACTCCAGTTGCCTCCTGACCCAGTGTTGGAGTCCCACCTGCTCCAAAAGGTGTATTATAACACTTCTGAACAGGTGATCTCAATCAGGTTAATGAAAAATATATACAGACTTCATTCAATAAGGAGTAAGGGCTCTTCTGCTGCAAAGATAATGGTCCCACCTCTGGGCCAGAATTAGTCCAAGCCTGGGTTCATTGCAACTTGTTCCGACGATGTCATAACATGAACAGATTTATTAAAATATACCTAATAAAAAAAATTAAAGTAGTTTGTAAGTCAAGCCACTTGAAAAAGGAAACTGCCACAATGCAGAAATCATATCCTTGCTGAGAACATCCAACTTTAATTGGGTGGAATAACTTGAAAATGATAAAACTCTCAACCTGCAGAATCTTATTCTTCACAGGGTTGAGTATTTTATTAACTGACAAAAGATGTCAGTTAAGCTGGAAGAATATTGACAAACCTAAAACTTCGATCAAATTAACATCATCTGTATTCTCAATATCCTGAAAGACAGTTAAGATCATTCTTGGTTATGACTAAAATGATTTGGTTGCAATACAAAGAAGATGTGGTACATCAGTTTGCTTACATGCACAGCAGAGACACGAGTCTCTTTCCTGCATTGTTACCAGCAAATCTTTATTTTTCAAGCAGTATTCTGACATTGAGAAGATTAAAATTTGTTGCCAGTCTCCATTCCTGTTCCACCGATCCTACTTTCACTACCTTAAAAACAAAAGAATAGTTTTAAGATTCAACAGACTGGCTTGTTACTCCTAAGGTACGAGTGGGTGTGGAGGAGGCTGCAGCTTATTATTTGTACCGCAATGTGTGAGCAAATTCCAGGAATCAACAGATGATATTCTCACGATTTGAGAAATGACTATAGCATGTGGAGGCGAGGGGTGAACAGAAAACAGAAGATGTGACAGTCTGTCAGTGAAGGGAGGACAAGCATAAAAGTTGATTTAAAAATGGGTAAATGTTCATTGAGGCACTAGAATAAACATGAATTCCAAATCTATCTAAAATTATAATCTGATCTGTGCACTGTGCAGAGTACAGTTCTCTGATAATATAATTTCAACAAAATGCTGAATGTGAGATTCAGGAAAAAAGTGCAATCCACAACACGGAAATAGACCCTTCAGTCTAACTTGTCCATGCCAACTAGATATCCTATATAAATCCAGTCCCATTTGCCAGTACTTGGTCCATAATCCTCTAAACTCTTCCTAATCATATACCCATCCAAACACCTTTTAAATGTTGCAATCATACCAGCCTCCACCACTTCCTCTGGCAGCTCATTCTCTATACATGCCACCCACTACATGAAAAAGTTGCTCCTTAGGTCCCTTTTATAGCTTTCCCGTCTCACCCGAAACCTATGCCCTCTAGTTCTGGACTCCCAGGGAAAAGACCTTGTCTATTTATCCTATACACGTCCCTCAAGATTTTATAAATCTCTACAAGGTCACCTTTCAGCCTCCAACATTTCAGGGAAAAACAGTCCCAGTCTATTCAGCCTCTCGCTTTAGCTCATATCCTCCAAACCTGGCAGCATCCTTGTAAATCTTTTCTGAACTCTTGAAAGTTTAATAATATCCTTCCAATAGGAAGGAGACCAGAACAGCACACAATATTCCAAAAGTAGCCTAACCAATGTCCTGGATAGCCGCACATGACCTCCCACCTCCACTACTCAATGCTTTGACCAATAAAGGGAAGCATACCAAATGCCGACTTCACTATCCTATCTACTTGTGACTCTACTTCCAAGAAACTATGAACCTGCACTCCAAGGTCTCTTTGTTCAGCAACACTGCCCAGGACCTTACCATTAAGTGTGTAAGTTCTGCTCTGATTTGCTTTTCCAAAATGCAGCACCTTGCATTTATCTAAATTAAACTCCATTTGCCACTCTTCAGCCCACGGCCCATCTGATCAAGATCAACTCAGACTGATCTCTTTCCTCGCTATTTCCCTGCCCACAACACCCCATCCCCTTCCACTTTAAATCCTCCTGAGCAGCTTTAGCAAATCTCCCCACCAGTGCATTAGTCCCCTTCCAATTCAGGTGCAATTTGTCCTTCCTTCTACAGTTCTCCTCTATCTCAGAAGAGGTTCCGTAGATCCAAAATGTGAACTCTTCTCCCATGCACCAGCTCCTCAGCCATGCATTCATTTGGTCTATTCTCCCATTCCTACCCTAACGAGCTTGTGGATACTTGGGAGTAATCCAGATATTACTATCCTTGAGGACGTCCTTTTTAAGTTCCTGCCTAACTTCCTATATTTTCTCCTCAGGTTCTCAACCCTTTCTCTTCTTGAATCTTTAGTTCCAATGTGTGCAACAACCTCCTGTTGGCCACCCTCCCCTTTGAGAATGTTCTGCACCCTCTCCAATCCTGGCACCAGGGAGGCAACACACAATTCTGATTTCTCGCTGTTGGCCGCAGAAACATCTCTCTGTGCCTCCGACTACACAGTCCTTTATTGGAATTGATCACTTTCAACCTGATGCAACCCTCATTACATTAAAGCCAGTCTTGGTACCAGTTGTCAGTGCTACATTTCCCTGGGAGTCCATCACCCTCTACATTTTCCAAAACAACATACTTGTTTCAGATAGGGATAACCACAAGAAGCTCCTGTACTACCTGCCACCCTCGCCTCCCTTTCCTGGAGGTAACCTGACGATATCTCAGTTTATCTCCCTTCCTGTAACTGCCATCCATCACACACTCTAGCTCCTATAAATTGCTCAATGCCTCTAACTGTTGCTCCAGCCAATCCATGCTACCCAATAGGATTTGCAACCAAACACACTTCCTGCAAGCACAATCATCAATAACATAGAAACTCTCCCTAATCTCCCAAGTCTGACAGGAAAAGAACATCACTCCACTAAAGGCCATCCTTGCACCGTAACAATTTACAGACCGAGAAAACAGCACAGCCTGTCTGCTCTAACCACACTGCTCCAGGCTAACTTAATAGCTATGTTTTCAAAGTTTAGTCAAGAGACAGATCTCAATAAAAATACAGAATCAAAAAAGAACCTACTCTACTCATTATTGTCAACTTTCAAAACAAACAGTAAGGTTAAACTTTGCTGATCATCTGCTGTGATTTTACCCACCCAGGTTTCTCTCTGGTCAGCTGTGAATTTTGCTTTTGTTTATTTTTCTTTTAACTCTGATGTCCAGAGATAGTTGAAATCAAACACCAAAAGCCATCAGCTGTGCATTATCACTGTTAGGTCAGTTTGACTCACTTCCCATGTGATCACTGCCTTTGTCTCTCTTCCTCGTTTTTAAAGTGCTGTTGTTTTTTCCCCAAAGTTCCAAAACAATGCAACAGTTTATAAAATACCAATTACTGCTCATAGAATGTGGAAATCAACTCCAACACTGAAAATGCCTCAAAAAGACTCTTACAGTCACAATTTGATCCCATCCTCCATCTTGGATTACCCACAATCCTTTCTTCCTGTACATTAAGGTCAATACCATCAGGGCATTAGCTTAATCACCCAAATCTTAACCAGGACTAAATTTGCATTCACTCTGACACATTCAACTTTTTCATTATGGTTGTCAACCCAGAGAGTTTGGCAGATTAAATAAATAAAGGATAAGTTGTTGGAGGGAATCATGAGGGACAGAATTTACACATATTGGGAAAGGTAAGGACTGAATAGGGATAGTCAACATGGTTTTGTGCGTGGGAAAACACATTTCATGAACATGATTTTTTAAAAAGTTATAAAAGGTTTGATGAGGGCAGAGCGGTGGATGCGATCTATATGGACTTCAGTATGGCGTTTGACAAGAATCCCCCTGGGAGACTTGTTAGCAAGGTTAGATCTCATGGAATACAGGAAGAACTACCCATTTGGAGACAGAACTGATTCGAAGGTAGAAGGCAGAGGGTGGTGGAGGGTTGTTTTCAAACTGGAGGCCTGTGACCAGTGGAGTGCCATAAGGATCAGTGCTGGGTCCACTACTTCTCATCATTTACATAAGCGATGTGGAAATGAACATAGGAGGTACAATTAGTAAGTTTGCAGATGACACCAAAATTGGAGGTGGAGTGGACAGTGAAGGTGGTTACCTCAGATTACAACAGGGCTTTGATCAGATGGGCCAGCCAGCAAACAAGTGGCAGATGGAGTTTCATTTAGATAAATGCAAGGTGCTGCATTTTGGGAAAGCAAATCAGAGCAGGACTTCTACAATTAACCTAAGTTCCTCGGGAGTGTTGTTGAACAAAGAGACCTTGGAGTTCAGGTTCATAGCTTATTGAAAGTAGAGTCGCAGGTAGATAGGATAGCAAAAAAAGCATTTGGTATGTTTCCTTTTTTGGTCAGAGCATTGAATATAGGAGTTGGGATGTCATGTTGCAGCTGTACAGGACATTGGTTAGGCCACGTTTGGAAATTTTTTTTATGAATCACCCAGTGATATCACCAAGATCTCTCTGCTTAGCCACATTACTAAGAATCTTACCATTCGTCCAGTACTCTGCATTCCTGTTACTCCTTCGAAACTGAATCACTTCAAACTTATCTGCATTAAACTCCATTTCCCACCTCTCAGATCAGCTCTGCAGCTTATCTATGATCCTCTATAATCTGCAACACTCTTCCACACTGTCAAAAGTCCATCAAATTTAGTGTCATCCGCAACTTTACTAATCCATCCTTCTACGCCCTCATCCAGGTCATTCATAAAAATTGACAAACAGCAGAGGCCCAAAAAAACAATCGTTGCAGTACACCACGAGTAACTGAACACCAGGATGAACATTTCCCATCAACTACCATCCTGTCTTCTGTCAGCTGGCCAATTTCTGATTCAAACCGCTAAATCATCCTCAACCCCTATGCCTCCGTATTTTGTGCAACAGCCCAAACCTTATCAAACGCTATACTGAAATCCACATACACCACATCAACCACTTTACCCTCATCCACCTGTTTGGTCACCTTCTCAAAGAAGTCAATAAGGTTTGTGAGGCACGAACCACCCTTCACAAATCTATGTTGACTATCAACATCGACTCTGTCCAGGCCATTCAGTATTCTGTATGTTTCAATTAGACTTCAATTGCCCTCATCCTTCTAAACTCCACTGAGTATAGACCAAGAGTCCTCAAACATTCCTCATATGTTAAGCTTTTCATTCCTGGGACCATTCTGATGAACCCCTTCTGAACATGCTCCTCAGCCACCATATCCTTCCTGAGGTATGGAACCCAAAACTCCGCAAAATACTCCAAATGTGGGCTGACCAGAGCCTCAGAGGCACATTCCTGCTTTTATATTTAAGTTCTCTTAAAATAAATACCATCATTGTATTTGTCTTCCTAAATACAGACTCAACCTGCAAATTCACCTTCAGAGAATCCTAGACCGAAACTCCCAAGTCTCTTTGCACTTCAGACTTCTGAATTTTCTCCCTATTTAGCAAATAGTCCATGCCTCTATTTCCTGCCAAAGTGCATGACCTCACACTTTCCCATGTTGTATCTGATCTGCCACATCTTTGACCATTTTCCTAAACTGTTTAAATCCTTCTGCAGCCTCCCCACCTCCTCAATATTACCTGCCCCTCCACCTATCTTTGTATCATTTGCAAACGGAGCTAGAACTTCCTCAATTCCTTCATCCAGATCATTCATGTATAAAGTGAAAAGTTGTGGTCCCAACACTGAGCCTTGCAGAACAAGCTGCCATTCTGAGAAGGACCCATTTATCCCCACTGTTTCCTGCCAGACATACAAGCTTCTATCCATGCTAGCACCTTGCCTCTAACATCATGGGCTCTTATCTTTCTTAGTCACCTCCTGTGCAGCATCGTGTCAAAGGCCTTCTTGAAGTCCAGGTAGATAACATCCATTGGCTCTCCTTGGTCTAATGTGCTCGTTACTTCCTCAAAGAATTCTAGAAGATTTGTCAGGCATGACCTCCCCTTGGTGAAACCATGCTGACTTTGCCCTGTTTTACCATTCACTGCCAAGGATTTAGAAATCTCATCATTCATGATGGATTCCAGGATCTTACACATGACCTAGGTTAGGCTGAGAGGTCTATAATTTTCCGTCTTTTGCCTTACTTCCTTTTTAAACAGGGCTGTCATGTTAGCAATTTTCCAGTCCTCTGGGACCCTCTCTAATTGGGGCGACTCCTGAAAAATTACCACTAACGCCTCCATTATCTCTTTTGCTATCTCCCTTAGAACTCTAGGATGTAACCCATCTGGTCCAGATTATTTATCTACCTTCAGGCCATTCAGTTTTTCCAGCACATTCTACTTGGTAATGGCCACCATACTCAGCTCTGCCCTCTCACTCGAATTTTTGGGATATTACTCATGTCTTCCACCTTGAAGGCTGATGCGAAGTAATTATTCAGTTCCTCAGCCATATCCTTGTTCTCCACTACTATCTCTCTAACATCATTTTCCAGCAGCCCAATGTCCACTTATACATTCTTCCTTTATATTACTAGCTAGTTTATCCTCATACTTAATCTTCTTCCTCCCTTTTTTTTTGACCACTGTTAATCTTTGTAAGCTTCCAAATCTTCTGGTTTCCCTCTGCCACATTTTATGCTTTCTCGTTTGCTTTTATGCTTCCCCTGACTTCCCTTCTCCTCAGTATAAATCTCTGCTATATCTCTTGAATTACTCTCAAACACTTGCCTTTTCTGTTCCACTGTCTTTCTTGCTAGGCTCCTCTCCTGGTCAATTCTGCACAGCTTTTTCCTCATGCCTATGTAGTTGCCTTTGTTCAGCTGAAACACTATTACCTCTTGATTCTATCTTCTCCCTCTCAATTGCAGAGTAAATTCAATCATATTATGATCACTGCCACCAAAGTGATCTTTCACCTTAAGCTCCCTTATCAAATCTTCCTCACAGCACAACACTAAATCCAGTGTTGCCTGTTTCCTAGTGGGCTCCGCCACAAGCTGCTTCAAAAAGCCATCTAATACACATTCCACAAATTCCTTTTCTTGCAATCCACTACCAACCTGATGCTCCCAGTATACCTGCATATTGAAATCACCCATGATCACTATAACTTTGCCTTTCTTACATATCTTTTCTATCTCCTGAAATATCTTGCACCCCAGCTCTTGACTACTGTTTGAAGGCCTGTGCATAAATCCAACTATGGTTTATTTACCTTTGTGGTTCCTCAATTCTACCTGCACAGATTTACATCATCCAGCACTACTTTGTTTCTTAGCATTGATTCAATTGTATTTAATTTCCTATTTATTATTCATATCAGACAGTTTCCCAGTTAATCTTCATTTGCATCTCTCCAAAAATCATAATTTGATAAAAAGGAACCCATTACTTCTACTATGCTTTTCAATAAGATCACAGCTCATCTGACTGTAGCCTTCCCCTTATTTTCCTGCTGCCCAATAGATCAAAACTCTGTCCAATTCAGCTTTGAGTATATTCAATGACACAGCCTCCTCTGCACTCTGAGGGAAGGGAATCGCAAAAACATACCACTATCTTAAATGAGAAGTATCTGACTTTTAAATTCAATATCTTACCTATACATCAATGAACCATTCTACAAAGACTCACCAGTTTCCCTTTGTAGGCAACAACAGTAATTTAAGAATCCCACTCTGCACTACTTCTGCTCTCCATGGTCTCAATCACTATTCAAAGCCTATTTGTACTGAACACAAAGATCTACACTGCACAAAGAGGTTTCATTGAATCTCAGAGTCCAGGCTTCACAATATGCTCGAGTAAATTGAAGAAAGCAATAAATAAAAAGAACTTAAGAATGAGGAGTAGGCAATTCATCCGCTCGAGACAATTTTACCATTCAATATGATCATGGTTGATCTCAACTCGACCTCAACACCACTTTCCTGCCTGTTCCTCGTTACCCTCCGACCAACTACTAATTAAAAACCTTATCTGACTTCTCAAATTTACTCGAAGTCCCAACATCTATCGCACTCTGGGGTCATGAATTCGACAGATTCATAAACTTTTGAAAGAACTAAGCACTTATCTCTGATTTAAATCTGTTACCCGTATTGTAAAACTATGACCCCCTCACTCTCAATTGCCCCACAAGAGGAATCATTTACTCAAGATCTACTTTGTCAACTTCCTGATCTAATATACCTCAATTAGATCACCTCTCAACCTTCTAGCCTCATAATCCTGCATTTACCATGGCTAAAGATGTGTTGCTGGAAAAGTGCAGCAGGTCAGGCAGCATCCAAGGAGCAGAAGAATTGACGTTTCGAGCATGAGCCCTTCTTCAGGAATGAGCTCTTTACCATGGCTAACCCATGTAAACTGCATGCCCCTGGCCAAAACACCTCACCTGCACATCTGTGGACTACAGGAGCAAACCTGAGAACGCAGGGGGGACCCCAGCAGACAAGCTGAGAACATGCAAACTCCATACAGACAGTCACCCAAGGCTGGGATTGCATCAGGGTCCCTGGTGCTGTAAGACAGTAATGTTAACCAATGAGCCACCATGCCACTCATTTCATAAAAACCTTAACTTATATGAGATTGGCACTCTTCAGAAAATCTTGCCTATTGTGCCTTCTACTTTGTACTGAGCGATTGAGTGCTGCGTCAGTATCAGCTTTTGGTTACCCAACCATCTGTTTTTTGATTCTGTGTTAACTTCTTTCTCCGATTAGGCACCTGCAAAGAACCTGAAAACATTCAAAGGTTCTACATAAATGCACATTGTTTCTAAACGTGACACAGAACCACGACAATCAATTAAACACTCCAGTAACGACACTGGACGTGAAGGTTTTAAATTCAGGATTCTGTGAAGGTTAACATGCTGGTTCAGAAGGCAAGTTAAGAAGTCAAATAAAATGTCAGCATTCATCTTTGGGTGGGCAGAAACGAGAGCAAGATGTACTGCTGCGATTGTATAAGGCTATAGTCAGATTGCCTTTGGACTAGTGTGAACAGTTTTGTGCCCCATATCCAAGGAACGAACTAAAGCTACTCCTTGGAGAAATTTCATAAGAATGATTTCGAGAATGAAATCATGTAAAGAGACAGTGAAGATTCTGGGTCTGTATTCAATAGATGTTAAACAGATGAGGGAGGATCGCACTGAAACCAAAAGAATACTGAAAGGCTTGGATAGAGCGAATATGGAAATGATGTTTCCACTATTATGAGAAACTGGGATTCAATGGCACAGCCTCAGAGTGAAGGGTCAATGAGTTAGAACTGAGGTGAGAAGGAATTTCTTCAGCTAACGGGTGGTGAATCTGTTGAATCAATAACACTGAAGGCTATGGAGGCCAAGTAGTTGATTGTACTTAAAACAGTTATACAGGTCATTGATTAATGAGGGAATCAAGGGTTATTGTAAAAAGACAGGACAACAGGGTTGAGAAAAATGTCAATCATAATCGAATAGCAGAGCAGACTCGATGGACTAAATGGCCCAGTTCTGCTCCTGTGTGTTATGGTCTATTTCAACACAACATGGAACTTTCTAAACTTCAATTGCTATTACTACAGTGCCCCAGTTCACCATATTTTTTTAAAACATCCTTGAGGGCACAAGAATTAAAACATTAAAATCCAATGTATTGCAGTCACTGCCATTTGCCATTAGTTCTCAAGACAGGAAGAGATCGATCACAGTTTTGAATGGTTTTATCATTGCAACAGAATACTACATCAAAACTTAAAATAACAAAGGACACCAATGTTGTGACACCTATTTAACTGAATTATGGGGATGGTTATAATCTTCACCTGAATAAATATTTAATCTTAAAAGCACACCAATTATTTCAGTTACTTGCTTGTCACCAGTGCAAGCTTAGATTTCAGGTGGTACTCAGCAAAAAGTAGGTGCCTTGTACATGTCCTTGTTGTGTTACCAAAATATCTAACATCTGAATATGTTCAGGCTCTTAGCAGCTGTAAACACATGACAAAAAATTTACAAAGGAAGCAGCTCGTCTGGTTAGCAGCACAGTTCCAAGGCAAATCAGATGTTGGTTACGGAGGAGCACTGAGCTTTCCTACTGTTCCTGTTCGAACTGGTTTCACAGCTCACCCAACAATCAGCTTTAAGACAAACTAGCCAGTCAAGTTCACACATAAATTACAATCTCTGTCGATTCTTGTTGTAACAAATAAAGGTCAGCATATCAGAGAGAAGTAAAAGGCTATGAAGCTACCAGAGCATTGAGAGGCAGAAGTCAATAATGCTGTACTGAAGGGACAATGCACAGTATTTCTTCCACTCAATCACTCCCAGTAGCCAGTCCGACTGGCAGCCTGCTTACATTTTGGCTTCAAAATTCCAAACACAAACATGTTATGCATTTCCCTTTATGCACATGTACATTCAACAAAGCTTACAGACCTGAAACCTGGATCCGGTTACAGTGTATCCAATGCCAGAAAGCTCCTCACTGTCACATTCTCCTGCAAACACAGAGCAGTTATATCAGCAGAGGCCAACCGGAAGCAGCTTTCAACTCTGTTCCCTGGTTACACATATATGCAAATTTAATCCCTAGGCAGCACTTACCTCACTGTTTAAAGAGTAATGCTGCACCAGGCAAGCCAGGCTTTCATCACTGACGGCATGAGACTCCATAGTATTAACAGGCTCGCAAGAAAATTCCAACACATTTATTACTCAACCTTATTTGATTTCATCATAGATAACTGGTGTCACTGGCAAGGCCATTTTTTATTTCTTGTCCCTGATTAATCTTGATAAGTTGGCAATGGGCCTTATTCTTGACCACTCAGTCCATGTGGTAGAGAAAGCTGTTATGTGGGAATTCCAGTATTTTGCTCCTAAAATATTCAAAGAACAGTGATATAATTCCATGTTACATAAGTACGTGCATGGAGGGGAACTTGCAGGCAACGTTCCTCCCTTGCAACTGCTGCATTTGTCTTCCAATTGGTTGAGGTTGCAGGCTTGGAAGATGCTGTCAAAGCAGCCTTGGTGACTTGGAGCAGCATGGTGGTTCAGTGGTTAGCATTGCTGCCCGACAGTGCCAGGGATCTGGGTTCAATTCTCAGCCTTGGGTGGAGTTTCCACATACTTCCAGTGTCTGCATGAGTTTCCACTAGGTGATCTGGTATTCTCCCATAGTTCAAAGATGGCTTTGCTAAATTGCATTGTGTCAGGAGATGTGCAGACAAGGTAGATTAACAGGGTAAATATGGGGTTATTAGATTAGACTGGATTAAATTAGATTACTTACAGTGTAGAAACTGGCCCTTTGGCCCAACAAGTCCACACCGACCCATCGAAGCGCAACCCACCCATTCCCCTACATTTACCCCTTTACCTAACACTACGGGCAATTTAGCATGGCCTATTCACCTAACCTGCACATCTTTGGACTGTGGGAGGAAACCGGAGCACCCGGAAGAAACACACGCAGACACGGGGAGAATGTGCAAACTCCACACGGTCAGTCGCCTGAGTCGGGAATTGAACCCGGGTCTCTGGCGCTGTGAGGCAGCAGTGCTAACCACTGTGCCACCGTGCCTCTCACCGTGGGATGGGATGGGATGGGCTTCTTTGGTTTTGATAGTGTAATGCATCTTAGAAGACATTAGAGATGCAGTCATCCAGGCAGGTGGAAACTATTCCTCCAGGCAAGTGGAAACTATTCCACTAAACTCCTGACTTAGGCCTTGAAGATGGTGGACAGGCAGTAGAGGGATAGAAGGTGAATTACTCACTTCAGAATTTCCAGCCTTCTTGTAAAGCACAGCATTTGCATGCCCGTCCAGTTCAATTTCTGCTCAATGGCAACCTCCAGGGCTTTTGTGATGGTGACAGTATTACAATTGAAACTAAGGATTGATGGTTAGATTCTCTCATGGTGCTGATGGTTATTGCTTGCCTCTTGTGTGGCACAAATGGCTAATTAGTAACCTTGTTTTAAAAGAACCGTTAGGGACCAGTGACCACAAGATAGATTGTTACATTATGATTGGAAATAAGGTAGTTTAATCTGAATCAAGATTGTTAATTTGAAGGGAAATTATGAAGGCACGAGGTCAAAAGTCAGTCAACCGTGGTTGAAGAAAATCTACAAAAGTTTATATTAAAAAAGCTTCTGGAGTAACCAGAAATAGAAGTATGTCTCAGGACTGGGAGGTTTACCAAATACAACGAAGGAGGACCAAGAAACTGCAAAGGGAAGAGATGAGTAGAATATGAATGAAATCTAGCAAAGAACCTGAAAATAGAATGTCACAGTTTCCATTGGTATATAAAAAAAAGAAACATTTAGCGCAGTTAAATATGGACCCCTTTATAGGCAGAGTCAGGAGAATTTACTGCAGAGAACAGAGAATTAGCACAGAGGCGAAGGGATTATTTTTGTCTCTTTTCACTGAGGAAGATACAAGAAATCTCCCAAAATTACAAAGCCAAGTGACTGGGGAGAATGATAAGTCGAGGGAAAGAAGATTGTTAGAAAGAAGGTTGTACTGAAGAAATTAAAAGGGGCTGAAAATTGAAGTCAGCAGGAACTGATATTCTACATTGCAGAGATTTGCAGGAAGTGGTTATAGTGATCAATGCGCTGGTAATCATTTTTTCAAAAGTCTAGATTCTGGACTGCTTCATGCAGATCAGAAGCTAGCAAATTTTACTATTTAAAAAGACAGAGAGAGAGTAAATAGGGAATTACAGCCTTATATCAGCCTTCCCGTTGTAGGGAAGTCATGCATCAGTGGGTGACACGGTGGCACAGTGGTTAGCACTACTGCCTCACAGCGCCAGAGACTCGGGTTCAATTCCCAAGTTTGCACATTGCATGTGTTTCCTCCCACAGTCCAAAAATGTGCAGGTTAGGTGAATTGGCCATGCTAAATTGCACCTTAGTGTTAGGTGCAGGAATAAATGTAGGAGAATGGGTCTGGGTGGTTTGCACTTCGGCAGGTCGGTGTAGACTTGTTGGGCCGAAGGGCCTGTTTCCACACTAAGTAATCTAATCTAATTAGGAAAATGCTAGAATCTACTATGAAGGATGCGATAAATAGATACTTGGATAATAATGATTTGAGTGGGCATGTTCAGAATGACTTTGCAAATAGGAAATTTTTTTAACAAACTTAGTTTTCATATTGTTACTAACTAAATTGATAAAGGAGTAGTTAGACACAATATATTTGGATTTTCAGAAGGCTTTTGATGAAGGATCCCACAGGATCCTTTTGATGAATGATCCCACTAGTAAAATCAAGCATTTGGGCTAGGAAATAATGAACTGGCATGGATTAAGGATTGCCTAATACACAGAAAAAAGATTAGAAATAAGTGGATTATTCTCACAATGCTAGACTGAGAGTAGGGGCACTGGAAGAATCAGTGCTTTTCCCCAGCTGTTCACAACACATAATCAATGATTACCAAATGTTAAGTCTTTGAATTTGCAAGTGAGACCAAGTTAAGTGGGAATGTGTATGAGAGAAATGTTTTAAAAGTGTTTTAGGAGGATTTGCACAGGCTTAGTAAGTGGCAAGAACACATCAGATGGAATATAATGAAGAAAATTGGGCAATTACCCACTTTGGTGGGAGGAACATATGTGCAGAGTATTTCTTAAATGGTATGAGGTTTGAAGTACAAAGGGAGCCAGGTATCCTGGTCAATATGTCACTGAAGGTTAAGATGCAACTGCAGCAAGCTATCTGGATGGCCAATCTACACTCAGCCTTTGTTGCAAAGGGATTTGATTACAGGAGTAGTGAAGTCTAACTTCAATTGTATAGAAGCTGGGTTAGACAGCATTGAGTAATGTTTATCATTCAGGTCTCCTTACCTCAGGAAAGATAGAGTCTCAGACTTGCCCCCAGATCATGGGACTGCCCTGAAAAGACAGAATGGTCAATCAGGACCTGAATTCTTTAGAATTTCAAAGATGAGAGGTTATTACATTGAAATCTACAAAATGCTCAAAGATAAACAGGGTAGATGCAGGCAAGATATTTCCTGATTGGGGAGTGTGAACCAGGTGGCATAATTTAAAAATTAGAGCAATGCCATTTAGAACCAAGAGGAGGAGAATTCATTTTGCTCAGGGTTTATGAATCTAAGGAATTCTCCAAAGGCTGTAGATGCTCAGTGTTTGAGTATGTTTGAAGTAAAAATTGATAGATTTCATATTAACTATTACATAATCTCATTATGGGATAGTGAGAGTAAAAGACATTGAAGTGTTCAATGAGCCAAGATCGTACTAACAAGTGTAGCAAGCTCAACAAGCTTAATGTCGAGAGTGTGGCGCTGGAAAAGCACAGCAGGTCGGGGAGCATCCGAGGAGCAGGAGAATCAACATTTCAGGCATAAGCCCTTCATCAGGAATTGAAAAGAACTTCAAGGTAAGCATCCTTGGAAAAGGCTTAGCAGCAGGATTGAAATCAACTAAGAGAAAGAGAGGACTGCATTTGCTGAAGGTCATGGTCGAGAGTGTGGTGCTGGAAAAGCACAGCAGTTCAGGCAGCATCCAAACAGCAAAAGAGTCAGTCTTTCGCGCATAAGTGGGAAGAAAGATGCATAGGTAAGACAGGTCAAGAGGATGATGCTGAATTGGAGGGTTGGATCTGGGATGAGGTGGGGGGAGGGGAGAATTAGAAACTGGTGAAGTCTACTTATGCCATGTGGTTGCCCGTTGTCAAGTGGCTTGGATTTGTTGGTGGAGGCAGCCAGGACTTGCATGGCCTTGAGGGAGGAAGAGTTGAAGTAGTTGGCCACAGGGGAGTGGGGTTGTTTGGTGTGTGCGTCCCAGAGATGTTCCCTGAAATGCTCCGCGAGTCAGTGCCCTGTCTCCCCAGTGTACATACAGACATACATACATTCAGGACACCACTCACACCCTCCATGACTTTCATTTCTTTGGTCCCCAGTGCCTCATCTTCACCATGGACATCAAGCCCCTATATACATCGGAGATTGAAAAGTCCACCAACTTCACAAACACATTTTATCCTAACCTTACATTCACATGCGCCTTGCCTGACACCTCCCTCTCCTTCCGGGACCCCTCCATCTCCATCTCCGGCGACCGACGCATCACTAACGTCTACTTTAAACCCCCTGACTCCCACAACTACCTTGACCATACCTCCTCTCTCCCTCCCACCACCACCAAGCCCACCCCCATCAAAACACGATTCCTTACTCCCAATTCCTCCGCCTCTGCTGTATTTGCTCCCAGTAGGAGCAATTTCACTTCCAGACACCCCATTTGGCTTTCTATTTCAAGGTGATCAACCACACCTTCTAGCACATCTCCTCCACTTCCCACACGTCTGCCAATGAACTCCACTCCCTTCCAAATACAACAAGGATAGAAACCCACCCCCCCCGTCCTCACCTTCCACCCAACTAATATCTGGACACATCGCATTTTCCTCTGCCATTTCCACCACCTACAATCAGATGCCAAAGATATATTTCCCTTCCCGCACCTACCTGCATTCTGTAGAAACTATTCCCTCTTTGACTCCCTTGTTAGGTCCATACCACCCACCAACTCACCCTCCACAAGCGGCACATTCCCTGCCACCATAGGAGATGTAAAACCTGCACCCATACCTCCCTCTCATCTCCATTCAAGGCCACAAGGATCTTTTCACATCCAGTGAAAATTTTCCAGCATATCCAATCATCTCATCTATAGTGTCCTTTGCTCTCGACTTGGTGCCCTCTACATCAGACAGGCAGGAAGCCAACTCGTAGGGCTTTTCAAGAAATATCTCTGGGACACAGATACCAAACAACCCCACTGCCCTCTGGCCAACCACTTCAACTCCCCTCCCATTCCACCAAGGATATGCAAGTCCTGGACCTCCTCCAACATCAAATCCAAGCTACCCGTCAATAGGAGGTAGAACGTTTCATCTTCTGCCTTGAACTACACGGCATCGGTTTTACTAGTTTCCAACTCAGCACTGGCCTTTTGACCTGCCCTACCTAATCCAGTTTCTTCCCACCTATCCACTCTACCCTCCCCACTGACCTATTACTCCCCACCTGCATCCACCTATTGCCTTCCCAGCTGCCTTCACCCCAGTGCAACTCCCACCCTTCCGATTTATCTTTTAGCCCTCTTTCCAGTCCACATTCCTGATGAAGGGCTTATGCCCAAATCATCAACCCTCCTGCTCCTCGGATGCTGCCTGACCTGCTGTACTTTTCCAGCACCACACTTTTCAACTCTGACTCTCCACATCTGCAATTCTCATTTTCTCCTTGACAACAAGTGTAATCATTCTCACCTTACTGTCACTAACACCTTCCATCACTTTAATGATGATCATAAGTAGACTGACAGGGCAGTATCTGGCCAAATGGATTTTCTCTTGCTTTTTGTGCCTAGGACATACCTTGGCAATTTACCACACTGTCAGATAGATACACAATAGTGTTATACCTGCACTAGAACGGTTTGCCTCGTGCACATCTTTATTCTGGACAAAGGTAATCAGTATTAGTGTTGAAATGTTGTGAGGGCCAGTTTGCAGTATCCAGTATTTTCAGCCATTTCTTGATTTCACATGAAGAGAATCAACTTGGTTGAAGACTGGCATTTGTGATGCTGAGGATCTCACTGGATGGCCAAGATGGGTCACCCATTTTGCATTTCATGACTAAAAATGTCTGCTAATTGTTTAGTTTTTTTTCCCCTTTGCATTAACATGCTGCCTTCACAGGACACAAAAAGCAGAATAGCAAGACAGTGGACAAAGACACATCTCTCCCCGACACACTCAATGCTTTCTATGCTCATTTGAGCAGAATGCCAGTGACGTTAAAGATGTCAGAGCAAACTTCATGAAAGTCAACCCAAGGAAAGCCACAGGCCCGGACAATGTCTGCAGTTGGACATTCAGATCCTGTCGGGATCAACTGGCGAAAATATTCACTGACATATTCTACCTCTCCCAGAGCCAGAGTCCCACCTGCTTCAAGATGAATACCATCGTCCTGAACCTAAGAAAGCACAAGCAACATGCCTTAAAGGCTACTGCCCAGTGGCTCTGACCTCAATAATCAAAAAGTACTTCAAAAACTAGTCATGACCCACATCAACCCAGTCTCCCAGTCTGCCTCATTCCACTACAGTTTGCCTACTGATGTTACAGGTCCACAGCAGAATGCGTATCCCTAGCCCTGCACTCATCCCTGGAACATCTGGACAACAAGAACACCTATGTCAGACTCCTGTTCCACGACTATAGTTCCACTTTCAACACCATTATCCCCTCCAGACTGATCTCAAGACTGCATGGCTTTGGTCTCTGCTCCGCCCTCTGCAACTGGATCCTCAGTTTTCTGACCCACAGACCACAAACAAAGATAGGTAACTGCACCTCCTCCACAATAACACTCAACACTGGAGCTCCCCAAGGATACATCTTCAGCCATCTACTGTACTCCCTGTACATCCACGACTGTCTCGTCAAATTCCAAACAAACGCCATCTACAAGCTTGCTGACACCACTGTAGTGGGACAGATATCTAACCATGACGAGTCAAAATACAGAAGGGAGATAGAGGGGGCTTGGTGATGAGGTGCAATGAGAACAATCTCTCTCTCAACATCAGCAAAACTAAAGAACTGAACATTGACTTCAGAAAGAAAGGAGGAGAACACACCCCCTTTTACATCAACTGAACTAAGGCCGAGAGGGTGGAAAGCATCAAGTTTCTCGGAGTGACAATAAGTGACAACCTATCACGTAGAAGCGACAATGCGGTACGACAACGCATCTTCATCCTCAGGGGACTCAGGAAATTTGGCATGTGCATAAAGACCCTCACGAAAATCTACAGATGCCCCATTGAGAGCATACTGTCCAGGTGCCTAATGGCTTTGTATGGCAACTGCTCTGTCCAGGACCCTATGAAACTACAAAAGGTGGTGTGCACAGCCCAGACCATCACGAAAACTAACCTTCCATCCGTGGATTTCACTTACACAGCCAGCTGCCATGGAAAGGTTGCCAACATCACCAAGACACATCACACCCCAGTAAGGATCACTGCAACTTTTTCCATTAGACAGAAGACACAGAAACCTGAACAGACCAGCAGGTTCAGGAACAGCTTCTTCCCAGCCAGTTATTAGACTGATGAATGGACTCACTAACCTCAAATAATGCAGATCTCACTGGGGGTACACCCTGTACAATGTAACCTGTATGCCTCGAAGTCTTTTTGATCTGTACATCCTTGCGTACTATAATATGCTTGCATGGCTCATAAACAAAGCTTTTCACTGTACCTCAGTACACATGACAATAAATTAATCATGGACAGTGGAGATATTTGTGCGACCTCCTCCACCAGTTTAATCCACTTTCATGTTGCAAATCCAACCACAGTTAACCACGAAAGTAAAACATTGAAAGAAAACACAGAATGTGGCAAAGACTAGTGGTAAATCAGAGATTCTGCAATATTTTCAAAGCCAAAAGGTAATAAAAACAGAAGAAAACCTCTGGGGTAAATCAGCAAGTAATGTGAACTGAACACCAAGAGGCTCTTTAAATATATAAAAAGAGGTCAAATTGAACATAGGCCCCTTTGTGAATGAGGCTGAGAAAAATAACAATGGAAAACTAGGAAATGACAAAGGAATTTACTAAATATTTTTCATCATTCTTGAATGCAGAGGAAGTTATTACCATTGCAAAAATACTAAATTGAGAGGCAAAAGGTGGGATAAAATAAATACAGTAGCTATCGTTGCTAACTAATGGGACTGAAGGCCAAGAAATGCCAGGACCGGATGGTTGCAACTTACAGTATAAATGAAGTAGCTACAGAAATAGTGGATGCACCGACAGTAAACATGCAAGAATTCTTAAATTCTGGAAATGTCCCAGAGGATTGGAAACTACTGACATCACCTTTGTTCAAAAACAGACGGAGACAAAAAACATAATATACACCAGTTAGCTTAACCTCTGTCATTAGCAAAATGTTAGAGTCTATTATACAGGATGTAATAGAACAGCGTTTAGAAGTACTGATCATCATCAAGCAGAGACAGCATGGCTTCATGAAGGGAAATCATGCCTGACCAAATTTATTAGAATTCTTTGAAGTGGTAATAACCACAATATATAAAGAACCACCAGTGGATGTAACTTTTGGCAATTTTCAAAAGGCATTAATTAAGGTATTATACATGAGACTTCTTAAGATAAGATCCTATGATGTTAGGTGCATTTTATTTGCATGGGTAGGCTCCTAAAAATAGTCATATCAGACTTAAAACATTAACTCTTTTGCCTCTCAGACACTGTCAAATCTGCTACGTTTCTTGCGCATTTTTTCAGGTTTTAAGCAACTGCAGGATTTTGCTTTTATTGTAGTATGGACAGATGATTAGTTAAATTGGTAAGACAGTTGTGATAACTAGGTGGAGGGAGGGAGGGAGGGGAAGGATTTTCAGGACGTCAAGAAGGATGTTGTGAAACTAGAAAGGATTTACAAGGATATTACCAGGGTTGCAAGCTTTGAGCTACAGGAAGAGGCTGAAAAGGCTGGGGCTGTTTTCCCTGGAGCATCAGAGGTTGAAGGGTGACCTTATACAGATTTATAAAATCATGAGGGGCATGGATGTGGTAAATAGCCAAGGTCTTTTCTCCAGGATGGGGGGAGATCAAAACTAGAGGGAATAGGTTTAAGGTGATTTTTTTCACGCAAAAGGTGATGTGTATATGGAATGAGTTGCCAGAGGAAGTGGAGGAGGTTGGTACAATTACATTTAAAAGGCATCTGGATGGGCATATGAATAGAAAGGGTTTAGAGGGATATGGGCCAAATGCTGGCAAATGGGACTAGATTTATTTAGGATATCTGATTAGCATGCTCGAGTTAGACCGAAGGGTCCATTTCTGTGCCATATACTTCTATGATTCTATGACCTAGTGGAGTGCTCAAGTCACAATTATTGACAATGACTTGAATGAAGGAAGTGAATGCACTATCATCAAGGGTGCAATAACAAAAATAGACGGGAAGGCAAATGATGAGAATGCTGGAGGGTTATATATTCAGGTTAAGAGACTGGGTAAAAATTTGTAAGTTGGAATGTAACGTAGGGAAAACGAGAGATTATGCTTGATATTCAACTCCTGTGCATATGATTCCAATACAGTCTTCTGGTTTCAAGTGACGAAATGGGGCTAGATGACATCTCAAGGAGGCATGGAGCACTAAATCAGTTATTTAGAGTCAGAACAGAAGAAATATAAAGGTGACTGCTGCATCCAAAACAAATCCAAATCTCTAAAAATGTATTTCTATTCAGGAGCAATGTTAAACACTTTGCAACCAAAACAAATGCTATTTTGAATCATAAGATTTTGAGAAGTGAGTTCACATGCTAAAGAAATGAATAACAGTTGTTAACGAAGGGCCCAGATTTGATTAGCTTGCAACAATCACAACAGGATTAGGCATTAGAAGAAGCTGTACTAACTTCAGCTGGACATTGCAACTTGACATCCAGAACCATGTATATAGCTACAACATCTGCCAATCCTTACTTCTATGATTTTGTTTGGACTGTTGGTTGCTGGAGTGATCCTTATTCTCATTACTGAGGACTCACCTCCAATCAATGATGAATATTACAAATCAACTGAGGCAGAACATTTGATTACTGACCTTCCTGCCTTGCATCCAGAGATCTGTGCTGTATGTGTGACTGAGGACTGAAAAAGACATAGATGGGTCTAGATCAATCACAACTAGAATGCCATGTGGTCATTCAAGTCTCTGCTGATACTCATTGGGAATAACGCATACTTGGTAAAAGGTACTAGAAGGCTGCAAGTATCTTAGACCAGTATCCCAGCTACAGGAGAGAAAGTACAGGGAGAAATTAGTCTCCACAAGATGCTTTCATTTTCTATAACAGGTACAACTTTCAAAATATTTATAAAAGGTTTGGATCAGGTACATGCAACAATTTCACACAATCAACCTAATTTCTCTCACTCCATACATCTCAAAGGAATGCCATATTTTTATAATCTACAAAGTACTGTCAATCAACCTGATCCATAGCCATAGCTTCATAGAACATAGAACATTACAGCTCATTACAGGCCCTTAGGCCCTCTATGTTGCGCCGCCCTGTCATACTAATCTGAAGCCCTTCCCACCTACACTATTCCATGTACGCCCATATGCCTGTCCAATGACGACTTAAATGCAATTAAACTTGGCGAATCTACTACCGTTGCAGGCAAAGCATTCCATACCCTTACTACTCTCCGAGTAAAGAAACTACCTCTGCCATCTGTCTTATACCTATCTCCCCTCACTTTAAAGTTGTGACCCCTCGCATTTGCCGAGCCCATACTTGGAAAAGGCTCTCCTGTCCACCCTATCTAACCCTCTGATTATCTTGTATGTCTCTATTAAGTCACCCCTCAACCTTCTTCTCTCTAACGAGAACAGCCTCAAGGCCCTCAGCCTTTCCTCGTAAGACATTCCTTCCGTACCAGGCAACATCCTAGTAAATCTCCTCTGCACCCTTTCCAAAGCTTCCACATCCTTCTTAAAATGCGGTGATCAGAACTGTACACAATACTTCAGCTTCAACGTCAAAGCTTCTTTTGAAGATTGAATTAAGTGATAAATGGGTATTAACAGTTAAACATATTGTCACAAATCGCATACCTGGCCAAATGAAGCTCTCTTTCCTTTCGAAGTTAGAATCACAGAATATGATGCATCATGCCCCATAAGAGAGAGAGAAACTTGCTTAACAAATTATTCTAAATCTCTTCAATTGCAAGTGGATAGCTGTGATGTATCCGAGTTCTGGAGAAGAAACTCACGTTTTTGCATAATTAGAAAAGTAAGTTGCACTGTATATTAGCCTTCACAATCTAAAGCATCCCTAACCAATTGTGTATCTTTGAAGTATAGCCACAGCTGCAATGAAGGAAACCCCCTGCTCTTGAATAGTGTCCTAGAATCCTTTGAAGCCAGTTGAGAAGTTGGATCTCAGTTTAACACCTTAACTGAAAGCCAGTGTAGTATGCAGTGTCACTGCAAAGAGTGAACCAATAATTAAAGGATCCTACCAGAATCCCAATGACTATGGGCCTTGCTTAATGTTTAATTCACAGATGAAAGAAATAATATGCTGCACCCAAGTGCCCTGCAAAGTGAAATATTCTGCAATATGTTAAAAGCATTACTAAAGTAGGGTCTGGCTTACTAAAGACACTTTCATATCTACACCACAGTACATTACAGTGCTGTCCAACTGGAGTAAATAAGAAACGATACAAAGATGTAATATAACAATATGGACTATAACAATGGGAAAACAATATGAGCATGATTCAGAATTACACTTCCACACTGTCAATGGACAAAGATACGGAGTACATCAGAGGATCACTACAGCCAAGATTGTGAACATTTGATCCAGTGTTGAACTAAGTCTGGGCAAGGTAATTATAAACTCTAAATACCAAGCCCAAAATTATATAATCAACTCAAAATCAGAGTAATGCTGTTATTGAATGCATAATACTGAATGGGTGCTTCAAACAGCCAGTGTAGGACTATAATCAGTCTACCTGAAGTTTAAAAGAGAGTAACTTGCCATTTTAGATTTCAAATTTTATTTAAGGCAAACAGCCGCTCAACATGGATACTGCTAAACCTTAAGACTTTAATGCATTTTAATGATATCACTCTCATTCTTCTAAACTTCAGAAAGTGTAGGCCAGCTCCAGTGTCCCTCTAAACTCAGGATTTAATCTAGTGAACCTTTGCTGCAATCCCTCTAAGAAATTATTTACTTCTTTGGCAAAGAAACCAAAGTTATAAAGACTTCAAAGTTATAAAGACTCATATGGTATCCCTACATGAATCACTTGCCATTAATCCCTGCTGAAAAGCACATGCCCGCTCGAGTGCTGGGTGATGACAGGTGAAGTTTGCCTGCAATACATCTCCCAATTTGAACCTCCTATTGGCACTCAACACCTTGGCTCATTCACTACGTTACTCAGTAAGATATTTTGGGAAAGTAAAGGGGGTAAAGCATAACATGTTTTAAAGAAAAGTAATTTTAAAAAATCATCCCAGAAGCATTAATCACCTGATTCCAGTCATTATGGTAGTCATGTTTGTACACAATCAATGTTTATCAGAAAATAATACCACAATGCATATATCATACACCTCTGACTCTTGTAATCTTTGGAGGATATAGGTCTAGGCTGTCCAGCCTTTCCACATAAGGCAAACTGCCCTTTCCAGGTATTAGCCTGATAAACCTACACTCAATTACTTCCAACAGATTAATAGCCTTCCACAAGTTTGGTGATCAGTAATGTACATAATGTTCCAGATGTTGTCTCACCAATATCTCATATCTGAACCATAATCTCCCTGTCTTGTATCCAATTCTCCTTGCAATAAAATACTATGAGCTTTCCCGATTACTAACCCTGCACACTAACCCTCCACGATTCATGCACTTGGAGCCATAGAGTCATGGAGAGGTACAGCACGGAAACAGACCCTTCAGTCCAACTCATCCATGCTGACCTGACATTCCAACCTAATCTAGTCCCATTTGCCAGCAGTTGGCCCATATCCCTGTAACCCCTTCCTATTCATATACCCATCCAGATGCCTTTTAAATGTTGCAACTGTACCAGCCTCCACCACTTCCTCTGGCAGCTCATTCCATACATGCACTACCCTCTGTGTGAAAACATGGTCGCTTAGGTCCCTTTTGTATCTTTCCTCCCCCACCCTAAACCTATGCCCTCTTGTTCTGGGCTCCCCTACTCCAGGGAAAAGACTTTGTCTATTTATAGATATCAAACCTACAGCTCAGCAAGCAAAGCTACACCCTATTTATAGATCATAGAACAATAAAGCGCAGAACAGGCCCTTTGGCCTTCGATGCTGTGCCGACCTGTGAACTATTCTCAGCTCATCCCCCAACACTATCCCATCGTCATCATCCATGTGCTTTTTCAAAGATTGCTTAAATCTCCTTAATGTGGCCACGTTAACTACATTGGCAGGTAGAGCATCAACACGCTTACCACTCTCTGCGTAAAGAACCTGCCTCTGACATTTGTCTTAAATCTATCATCCCTCAATTTGTAGTTATGTCCTCTTGTACAAGCTCACATCATCATACTAGGAAAAAGACTTTCACGGTCTACCCTATCTAATCCTCTGATCACCTTGTATGTCTCTGTCAAATTCCCTCTTAGCCGCCTTCTTTCCAAAGAGAACAGACCCAAGTCTCTCAGCCTTTCCTCATAAGAGCTTCCCTCCAGACCAGGCAACATCCTGTTAAATCTCCTCTGTATCTTTTCCAATGCTTCCACATTCTTCCTGTAATGGGGCTACTGGAACTGTACACAATATTCGAAGTGCAGCTGCACCAGCGTTTTGTATAATTGCAGCATGAAAATCCTATCCATGCATCTCATGATTTTATAAATCTGTTTAAGGTCACCCCTCAGCCTCTGACACTCCAGAGAAAAACAGCCCCAGCCTATTCAGCCTCTCCCTATAGCTCAAATCTCAACCTTGGCAACATCCTTATAAATCTTTCAAGTTTGAGATCCAAATCTCCATGCATCTCACAAGCTCTGCAACTCACAGAATTTAGATAATATGCCTTTTTCATTCATTCTTCCGAAGTGGATGAATTCACATTTTCCCACATTATACTTCAATTGCCAGATATTTGTCCACTTACTTAATCTACCACTCACTTAACCAACTCATGTCCTCTTCACAACTCACTTTCCTACTTATCTTTATATTATCAACAGATTTAGCGACTATACCCCTTCAGTCCATTCATTTATCTAAGCTGTAAAGAGTTGAAGCCCCAGTACCAATCTTTGTGACATCCTGCCAGCCCAAAAGATACATTATTCTACACTCTGCTTCTTGTTAGCCAGCCAATCTTCAATCCATAGCAATACATGACTGGCAACAACTTCAACTATTATTTTTCCCACAATTACCTTTGATGTGGCACCATAGCAAGTGCCTTTGGAAAACTAAGTACAATCCATCCAAGGATTCCCAGCACAAGGGTCTCCTTCAAAACGTCCAAGAAATTAATTAAAAAGGATTCTCCCATCACGACACATGATTTCTCTTTTCCAGACTGCAGTAGGAGACAAGGGAGGAAATCGCAGTGAAGTTGCCAAAGGACTGAAAGACAGTTAATGTGATTCCACTTTCCAAGAATGGTGGTAGAGATAAACTAGGGAATTACAGGCCCCTGAGTCTCACATCAGTGGTAGGGAATCTGTTAAAGTACCTATTCCATACAGCTCAGGGAATCACTAATGGACCCAACCTGTGAGCCTCTCTTGGTCGCCCCAGAGATTGTACTCTGGGAGCCTAGAATATAAAAACTCTTACAGACAGATCAGTTTAAATTATTACCTTTATTTACCAATGGCATCAATGTTACACTATAACATATAGGTACCTACAAATCAGGCTTGAGTTAAGGTGTAAGCAGAGTAGCGATGCCACCTCTTACTCCTAACAGCTCTCTCAGGCCACTCCCCTTATTGCTGCAAACAAGCCATCTTTATACAGAAATTGGTACTAAGATTACAAAAATATCCTTAATCAGATAAGCAGCAATAAAATGGCAAATGTTTGTAGCGGAAGAGAAACTAATTGACAGGTCTCAGTACACTTGACTAATTAAGCCACATGCACAAAGTGGGAAACCTTGATCAAAGCAGGCCAAATGGCCAATTGTTGTGGCTATGTAAGTTTCCCTTTTAATAGTACAACATAAAGAGGGTCTAGTCTAAACTATGTGGAAAAGGTTAAGGTAATCTCACTCAGCTAACACGCCCAGTGCCATTGTCCAACAACATGGCTTTTTAAAAAAATCACCTTAGATTCCCAGAACGCAAATTGAATTTATAATATTCCCGGACCTAGAGCTCCAGGAACAATAAAAAAGTTCAAGTATGTACTCAAATCAGACCACAAAGAGTTAACCTTTCCATCAGCTTCCATCTGGTCTCTCTCTCTCTGTGTCCCTTGAACCCTTAGGTCAGTGAATATAATTTACAGAAGAAAATTTTGATATTCTCTCTCTCTCTCACACACACACACACACAAACATCTTCCAACTTTCTTATTAACTCAGTTTCAGCCTATGTGTTTTCCTAGCTTGTAAGGGTAATGAGACATTCACCTCCTGGAACAGCCAAAATTAAGGAGCTGAGCTTCATAAATTCAAATCTGCTCAGTTAGCATGCATGAACATGTATCAGGGTTGTTTTATTATGTGCTGAGTTCACTCAGCTTATTAAATTACAAGGTAAAAACAAGGACCGCAGATGCTGGAAACCAGAGTCTAGATTAGAGTGGTGCTGAAAAATCACAGGTCAGGCAGCATCCGAGGAGCAGGAATTTCGATGTTTCGGGCAAAAGCCCTTCATCAGGAATAGAGGCAGGGGCCTGCAGAGTGGAGAGATAAATGAGAGGGGGGGGGGGGGGGGGGGGGAAGGTAGTAAAGCGTACAATGGGTGAATGAAGATGGGGATGAAGGTGATAGGTCAAAGAGGAGGATGAAGTAAATCAGTAGAAAGGAAGATAGGCAAGTAGGACAGGTCATGGGGTGCTGAGCTGGAAGGCTGGAACTGGGGTGAGGTGGGGGAAGGGGAAATGAGGAAACTGGTGAAGTCCACATTGATGCCACGGGGCTGAAGTGTTCTGAGGTGGAAGACAAGGCATTCTTTCTCCAGACGTCTGGTGGTGAGGGAGCAATGGTACAGGAGGCCCAGGACCTGCATGTTCTTGGCAGAGTGGGAGGGGGAGTTGAAATGTTGAGGGCAGTGGGGTTGATTGGTGCGGGTGTCCCGGAGATGTTCCCTAAAGCGCTCTGTTAGGAGGCGTCCAATCTCCCCAATGTAGAGGAGACCGCATCGGGAGCAACAGATACAATAAATGATATTGGTGGATGTGGAAGGCTCCTTTGGGGCCTTGGATGGAGGTGAGGGAGGAGGTGTGGGCTATTAAATTACAAGCTCTTTTAATTCCAAGGAAGTACTACCACCCATTCCACAAGTGAACAAATGTTATCACCTTATTTACACTGATCCATTAACACTAAGAATAGATATGCTTAATTCTTCTGAACAAATGTCCCCCGCCAAGTCAAACACTGTCCTGCACATCTTATAGCAGATGTGTCAGATGTTAGGCTACAAGCTTTCTCAAAGTTATTGGAAAAAGGTTTGAAGGAGAAAATTAATGTTCATTTAGAGAAGCAAGGTTTGATCAGGAATAGTCAGTTTGGCTTTGTCAGAGCGATGTCATGCCTAACAAAACTGGTTGTTTTTTTTTTGCAGAGGTGACCAAGTACATTGATGAGGTAATGCAGTTGATTTAGTCTATATGGATTTCAGCAAATCCTTTAACAGGTTCCACATGGGAGACTGATAAAGAAAGTAAATGCACATGGAAGCCAGGGAAACTTGGTAACTTGAATCCAAAATTGGCTTAGTGGCAGGAGACAAAGGGTGGTTGTTTGTGTGACTAAAAACCAGCATCCAGTAATGTACCACAGGGATCGGTGCTGGCTCCCTTATTGCTCATATTATAGATGAACAATATAGATAAGCTAGTCTGCAGATGACAAAGACTGGCCGGGTGGTTGAGAGTTAAGAAGATGGTCGTAAGTTACATGAGGATATAAATAGATCAGTCAGATGGACTGATCAAGGGTAGATGAATTTAATCCTGATAAGTCTGAGACGATGTACCTTGAATGAAGTAACAAGTACTCAATAAATGGCAGGACACTAGGATCTTGAGATATTTGCCCACAACTCCCTGAAAGGTCAGATTATTAGGATAGTTTAGCAGCATATGGAACCCTCGCCCTTACCACTTGAGGCATAGATTATAAGAGCAGAAAGGTTATTTTGGAGCTGGACAGGACAAGTATTGTGCGACTGTAGTCACTGTACTATGGAAAGAACTGTACTGGATGGTTTGTAGAGGAGATTCACCTGGATGTTGTCAGTAATGTGGCTTTTAGCTTCAAAGAGAGATCGAATAGGTTCAGGTTGTTTTCTTTAGAACAGAGAAGGTTGTTGGGTCGGGTGGGGGGGGGAAGAAAAATGAAGGTAAATAACATTATGAGGAGCCCAGATGCAATGAATAGAAAGCAGTTGTCCCCTTTAGTTGACAGGTCTAGGGGGCTACAAGGGATTTGAGCAAAACCATTATCAACCAGAGGCTAGACTGGGTCTGGAATACACTACCTGAGAGAGTGACTGCAGCTGAACCCTCAAATCCTTTAAAAAGAACTTGAATGAACACTTGAAATGTCATAACATTCAAATCTGAGAGACAAATACTGGATGGTGGGACGAGTGCAGATTTAGTATAGTTTAAGCTACACACACTTGATGGGTTGAAGGGCCTCTTTAATACTGTATGATTCTATGAAAACCATGGTATTTCTGCCCAATTACGTTGACCTATCAAATTGACCTACTATAACGTCTTTAATAATATTAGAACTTGAATAAGTCTATGGAAATCAGGCAGAGCCAGTACATATTGTCAATCCAGAAGCAACATCAACACTATGGGCGGCACGGTGGCACAGTGATTAGCACTGCTGCCTCACAGCGCCAGAGACCTGGGTTCAATTCCCGCCTCAGGCGACTGACTGTGTGGAGTTTGCACGTTCTCCCCGTGTCTGCGTGGGTTTCCTCCGGGTGCTCCGGTTTCCTCCCACAGTCCAAAGATGTGCGGGTCAGGTGAATTGGCCATGCTAAATTGCCCGTAGTGTTGGGTAAGGGGTAAATGTAGGGGTATGGGTGGGTTGCGCTTCGACGGGTCGGTGTGGACTTGTTGGGCCGAAGGGCCTGTTTCCACACTGTAAGTAATCTAATCACTACACGCCAGACATTGAAAATTTTTTTGAAGATGATTTCATATTATGGTCAACAAAGCTCCCCTTCTCAGAATAATAAAACTTTGTCCAAGGATAGACCAAATTTAAGTTTTAAAATAACCAAAATCAGAGGGTTGATAGAGTAATGAGTTTCCGCAATACAAAAAAGCTCCGAATTGCTATCAACTGTCCCTCAATTCAAAGATGATGTCTACTCAGGTTTGAGAGTTTCTTTCTTGGTTCTTCATGTGACTGAACAGGTTAAATCTCAATTATAGAATCATAGAATCAAGAGATGTACAGCATGGAAACAGACCCTTCGGTCCAAGCCACCCATGCCGACCAGATATCCCAACCCAATCTAGTCCCACCTACCAGCACCCGGCCCATATCCCTCCAAACCCTTCCTATTCATATACCCATCCAAATGCCTCTTAAGTGTTGCAATTGTCCCAGCCTCCACCACATCCTCTGGCAGCTCATTCCATACACGTATCTCCCTCTGCATGAAAATGTTACCCTTTAGGTCTCTTTCCCCTCTTACCTTAAACCTATGCCCTCTAGTTCTGGACTCCCCCACCACAGGGAAAAGACTTGCCTATTTATCCTATCCATGCCCCTCATAATTTTGTAAACCTCTATAAGTCACCCCTCACTCTCTGACGTTCTAGGGAAAATAGCCCCAGCCTGTTCAGCCTCTCCCTGTAGCTCAGATTCTCCAACCCTGGCAATATCCTTGTAAATCTTTTCTGAACCCTTTCAAGTTTCACAACATCTTTCCAATAGCAAGGAGACTAGAATTGCACGCAATATTCCAACAGTGGCCTAACCAGCCGCAATATGACCTCTCAACTCCTGTACTCAGTACTCTGATCAATAAAGGAAAGCATACCAAATGCCTTCTTCACTATCCTATCTACCTTGACTCCACTTTAAAAGGAGCCATGAACCTGCACTCCAAAGTCTCTTTGTTCAGCAACACTTCCTAGGACCTTACCATTAAATATATAAGTCCTGCTACGATTTGCTTTCCCAAAATGCAGCACCTTGCATTTATCTGAATTAAACTCCATCTGCCACTTCTCAGCCCATTGGCCCATCTGGTCCATATCCTGTTGTAATCGGGGGTAACCCTCTTCACTGTCACTACATCTCCAATTTTGGTGTCACCTGTAAACTTACTAACTGTACCTCTTATGCTCACTTCCAAATCATTTATGTAAATGACAAAAAGTAGAGGTTGCAGCACCGATCTTTGTGGCACTCCACTTTGTCACAGGCCTCCAGTCTGAAAAACAACCTTCCACCACCACCCTCTGTCTTCTACCTTTGAGCCAGTTCTGTATCCAAATGGCTAGAACTCTCTGTGTTCCAGGAGATCTAATCTTGCTAAGCAGTCTCCCAGGGGGAACCTTGGCAAACTCCTTAATGAAGTCCATACTGAGTCCTTACTCAGGGCATATCTACTGATATGCCCTCATCAATCTTCTTTGTTACTTCTTCAAAAAACTCAATCAAGTTTGTGAGACATGATTTCCCACACACAAAGCCATGCTGACTATCCCGAATCAGTCCTTGCCTTTCCAAATATACGTACATCCTGTCCCTCAGGATTCCCTCGAACAACTTGCCCACCACTGAAGTCAGGCTCACCTGCCTATAGTTCCCTGGCTGGTCTTTACCGTCCTTCTTAAACAGTTGCACCACATTTGCCAACCTCCAGTCTTCCGGCACCTCACCTGTGACTATCGATGATACAAATATCTCAGCAAGAGGCCCAGCAATCATTTCTCTAGCTTCCCACAGAGTTCCAGGATACACCTGATCAGGCCTGGGGATTTATCCACCTTTAACCGTTTCAAGACATCCAGCAGTTCCTCCTCTGTAATCTGGACATTTTGCAAGATGTCACCATCTATTTCCCTACAGTCTATATCTTCCATGTCGTTTTCCAGTCAATACTGATGGAAAATATTCATTTGGTATCTCCCCCATTTTCTGTGGCTCCACACAAAGACTGCCTTGCTGATCTTTGAGGGGCCCTATTCTCTCTAGTTACCCTTTTGTCTTTCATATATTTGTTAAAACCCTTTGGATACTCCTTAATTCTATTTGCCAAAGCTATCTCATGTCCGCGTTTTGCCCTCCTGATTTCCCTCTTAAGTATACTCATACTTTCTTTATACTCTTCTAAGGATTCACTCGATCTATTCTGTCTATACCTGACATACGCTTTCTTTTTTATCTTAACCAAACCCTCAAATTCTTTAGTCACCCAGGCACTTAAAGCAGGAGGTTCCACACGGTACTGCAATCTGGAGAATTTGCTTGATTTCTTTCCTTCTCTGCCTCATCTTTAAAAGTGTTTAGACTCCAAGTGCGATGTAGTTTAACTGTCAATTTGTGACAATTAACACACTGTTGAATTTTTCACACTCTCTGTCCTCACTGGCCTTTAATGCATTTGTCTTTGAGTATCAGCCTTGAGCTTTTGGAATGGTACCTTTGTGACCTGTGATCTTGGGTTATTCTACCAGGCAAAGAAGGCTGCTTTGTTTATGTTCCAGAAGGTCATGTGTTTCTGCATTGCTTTTGTCAAACCACTTCTGGTGATGACAATGCATCTAGTGTCGAGAATTTATAGTATTTTAGTGCTACCCAAGCATCCAGTAAAGCTGACTTTGTTTGAGCCATTGCTCTGAAATGGATGTGTGTACGGAGGCTCTCCAGGTTGGTTGTAAGCCACTTGAATTCTTCCTCTTTGGTCTGGGGGTTTCATAGCTGAGGCATTCATCTACTTCCTCTTGAACTTTTGGTTCTTACTTGTCCTGCTGCTGAGTGCATGCCCATGATCAAAAAACAAGCCAATAAGCTGCCAAACAAGCATTAGCACCTGTACCAAGTGGAATAAGTACAGTGCAAAGTCTGGTCTGATCTGGTCAGATCAAGCCTATCCTGCTGTTTTGAGTCTTCAAAACCCTAGTGAAAAGGATTAAAGACATTCCAAGAATCAATCCAGCAGTAAGTGTATGAAAGCTGCAGCTCTCTCATTCAGAGATGAAAGGGCACAGTATGTTTCAATATTACTTTGTACTGAACTAATTAACTGTATAAAACTAAGTACTTCAATATCTTTCTAGATTTCCTTTGAGAGAGACAGAACAAGTCCTATCCCAAGGATTCTTTACCCATTTCCACACTTATTGAAGACATAATACAAAATGTCTAGAGATATTTATTTTAATGGTGTCAAAGCTACAAATATGATTTTGGTTCAACTTTGCAGCACCCATTACAGATACCCAATCATCAGAACTGGGTTTAATGGCCAATGGTATTTGAAATATGCACTAGCCCATGGAGAACAGTTGACTAAATTCCCTGCTACCATTTTTTTTAAAAAAAAAACAAAAGATCTCAAATTAGCTTGAATTGGACTTTAGAATGATAAGCATGGGAAAAAGTGTGATACAAATCAAAATTTCTTCTGTGTGATATAAATTAAATTACTATAAACCAAAAACAAACTCTAGCAAATAATAGGTTTGCTTCCAGATTACAAAGGTAAATTACTAAGGTTGGGATGATGTCAGGAAGATGGCCAGAAAGACAAAGACTAAGTAAGAAATTCATTTATTTGGCAACTTTCATAACCTCATGGTATCTCTAAGTGTCACTGAAGCACTTTGGAAGTGTAATTACTACTGTAATACAAGAAAACAAGCAGCCAATCTTCACATAGCTTCACCAAACAACAATGAGACAATAGGTAGATTATCTGAGTTTAAAAAAATCACAACACCAGATTATACTCCAACAGGTTTATTTGGAAGTACAAGCTTTTGGAGCACTGCTTCTTTGTCAGCTAGCTATTGGATCATAAACACTGAATTTATGGTAAAAGATCAAAGTGTCATACAACTTAAGCTATCTCAGAGTGTGACTTGAAAGTCGTTCTGAGATTTGCATAATAATTAATCGAAACCGCAACCTCATTCTAAGTGATTAATGACTTAACAGCAGCATAGGTTTGTTCAATACATTACATCAGTTGTATAGCATTTTGATTTCATACTATAAATTGTGTCCTATAATCCTGCCCCACTAGTTACCTGACGAAGGAGCAGCACTCCAAAAGCTTGTACTTCTAAATAAACCGGTTTTCTACAACGTTGGATTGCATGACTTTTAACTTTGTCCATCCCAGCCCAAAACAGGCACCCCACATCCTAGATTATCTGACTCAGTGATGTTGTTACCTATTCAGATGAATATTTTCCAGTGCAACCATTTCCTCCTCTTCGACATCAGTTCCATACCAATATTTGAAGATGGGTTTTAATGTAACATCCAAACGCAATCTGCCTGCTGTACTCCCTCAGTTCTACACTAGAGTATCAGTCTAGATTTGCAGGTTCAAATTTCAGAGTGAATTTGAACTAGGCATAGTATGATTCAGAGGCAGAGTCACTAATGACTTCTGTAATGCTATAAAAACATCAGCGAGTTTTGAGAAGATTTGTAGCTCAGGTTGGGGTTTTGGATGCAGGTTTGCTCGCTGAGCTGAGAGGTCATTTCCAGACGTTTCGTTACACTTCTAGGTAACATCTTCAGTGGGCTTCAGGCGAAGCAACATTGAAAATTCCTGCTTTCTATTTATATGTGTGGGTTTCTTTGGGTTGGTGATGTCATTTCCTATGGTGATGTTATGTCCTGTGGTGAAGTTACTTCCTGTTGCTTTTCTCAGGGGGTGGTAGATGGGGTCAAACTTGATGTGTTTGTTGAGTGTGAAGTTGGAAGTTGGAATGCCATACTTCTAGGAATTCTCGTGCGTGTCTTTGTTTGGCTTGTCCTAGGATGGATGCATTGACCCAGTCAAAGTGGTATCGTCCCTTATCTGGATATAGGATACTAGTGAGAGAGGGTCATGTCTTTTTGTGGCTAGTTGGTGTTCATGTATCCTGGTGGCTAGTTGTCTGCCTGTTGTCCAATGTAGTGTTTGTTATAGTCCTTGCACAGTATTTTATAAATGGGCCAAATATTGAACTACAGAAGCAATCGTCCCAACACCCACAAACGAAACTGCATTAGAACATTATTTCAACGAGCCAACACACACTGCAGCATAGAGGAACTACGCAGAGCAGAGGAAAGTCACCTATACTGTGTATTCAAAAACAATGGGTACCCAATGAACACATTCAGACGATTTCTCGGCAACAAACACAAACAGACAAAACACGCCCAGAAACCCTAGCCACTCTCCTCAATGTCAAAGACGTCTCAGGAATGACTAACAGACTACTCAGACCTCTTGACATCATGGTAGCCCATAAACCCACCAACACATTAAAGCAGCAGCTAGTGAACTTGAAAGATCCTCTACAGACAACAAACAAAACTAATGTCATTTACAAAATACCATGCAAGGACCATAACAAACACTACATTGGACAAACAGGCAGAAAACTAGCCATCAGGATACACGAACACCAACTAGCCACAAAAAGACATGACCCACATCCATCCGAAGACAAGCCAAACAAAGACATGCACAAGAATTCCTAGAAGCATAGCATTCCAACCGGAACTCTATCAATAAACACATTGAGTTAGACACCATCTACCACCCCTTGAGAAAAGGGGCAGGAAGTGACTTCACCACAGGAAATGACATCACCAACCCAAAGAAACCCAAACATATAAATCGAAAACAGGAATTTTCAGCTTTGCTTTGTCTGAAGCCCACTGAAGATCTTACCTAGTAGGGTAACGAAACGTCTGGAAATGAACCTCCCAGCTCAGCGAGCAAACCTACATCATAACAACATCAAGTTGTTCTGACGGCAGACTGGAAGACTTCACTTCAGACTCGATAATGAATTCCGAGATAGAAGCTGAGACAATTTCTACTCTCACCACTGGTGCCATGCAACCTTAAGTCACAGAGACCACAAAACCTAAAATATACTAGTCCAGGACTCCTAGCTGAAGAACAGTACAGCCAAGTTACAGGTAAAGCTCTCTCAATGTTGGGTCTTAAATTCACCTTGTCAAGAGTACATATCACTGCAGCAGTGTGATATTAGTATCGCGCTCACTAGCAATCTCCTAGGTTTAAGTGACAATGCCAATTCACTGCAGCAAAATTACTGCATAATGTTGCACTAGACTTGTGGCAACCACATCTTTGTTTCATGACTTGAGCTGAATTTGGCAGCATAGAATACAAAAGACAAACTAAATTTCATTCCAGGAATTTTGTTAGTATACCCTTTCAAGTGATTAGTGCACAATACCAAGCTGTCTGAACCTCTGAGGGAAACCGTGGGAGAAGGAGACAGTAGATGAGGTAGGGAAAAATTGAGTACAACTGGGAGCTAAAGTATACAAGAAATTGTTTGATTGTACACCTATTTCTAATTGTTAAGAAATATGATTAAAATTTCCAGCAGTGCATCGGACACATAAATGCAGCCTAATAATGGAAGCAACATCAAATATTACATGCAATCTCTCAAGAAAAGAAAACAAATTTCAGACAATCATGTACAACGCATGTAGAAGTAACTGACAGTAATTATGTGCAATTAAAAGAGAAGAAAATCTGACAGCAGATTTATAGTTCCATCCACACTATTGTTAGCAAAGATCTTAACATAGATTTGTACCAAATATTTAAGCGGGATCCTCCCTCGGAAAGCCAGCTTTTCATTAGCAACTAACTGCAGACAGAAGCTGCACAGCAAAGGCAAGCAGACGAGATTTCACATCCCACAAAAAACGATTGAACTGAGTGCTCGGAAGTACAGAGGAAGTGATTCAAATAAAGGCAATGTGTTCATTCCCTGTGGGAGTCATCATAATATAATCATTTAAGTAAACTTGGGTTAACAGCTACATTTTATTGTGCTAGTGCATTCTAATACAGCCTTAACATGTTAAAGAATTTGCAACACAATCGCAATGATTTTCTCTGCCACCCAGAATATAATCTAATCATTATATCCCAGTCTGTTGCAACACAGCACTCTTCCACAGACCTTTTCTCCTCTAACCCCTATTACAAATAGAAAAGCTGGTCCTTGTACCAGGTCTTGAATTATAAGTCGTAACGAGGTACAAGAATTATAACTAACCTTTTTAACGGCATTGCAGACTGCAGCTATGAAGACTATCAGAATGTGCCTCTGTTAGATGCAGCCAGCATACAGGGTTTTCTCTCAACATTGATAAATCAAGTGAGTGGGCGAAACTATGGCAGATGAATTTCAATGCAAATGTGAGGTCATCCACTTTAGACCAATAGAGGAAAGATCCAAGTATTATTTTAGGATTGAAAAGCTTGGATTGGTGGAAATCCAAACAGACTAAAATGTAGACATTAAAATGAGATAGGTACCAATTAATAACAAAATTGTTATAATACAATGTTCTCTTTTTTTTCACTGGAGGGCTAGAAGATAAAGTGGACTTTTTGTTACAGCTTTAGCTTTAATACAAAGCTTTAGTTAAACCATAACTGGAATTACTTGCAGGGTGTAGAGTTCTGTGCACACAGCTTGCCTTTGATAAAGTGCAGTGCAAATTCACCAAAACATTACATTGATGCCTAGATCATAAGGAGGCATTATACAATTTAAGCTGGCGTTTCCTGAGAGGAACGTCCTTCTTAGTGATGCAACAGTCTAGAACAAGCAGCATACCCTTACAAACATGGCTAGATTCAGAAAATAAATTAGGAAACATTTCCCCACTAGAAGAGCAGTGGAAATGTGAAACACTCCATTTGCCTGGAAAGGTCTTATTAACTTCTCCATTGAATCACCTGGCTCCCCTTTGCAGATTACATCTCTTGTCCCTTAGAGCAATGAAGGACTGCTTTGCTTTACCTATCCTATCAATTCCTTGCAAAATCTAAAACAACTGTTAATTCACCCATAATCTTCTATAAGAAGGGGAAATGTAGCCACAGTCTGACAAAATAATTCCACCAGGAAATACTTTTGTATTTCAAATACTTTCTGCATTTAATTAAAATTTCATAATTATTTTTAAGTGCACTAAAAATCCTTTACATGTTACGAATGGTCATGACATTATTCTTGTTTGGAACTTGCGTTCTGAAGTAAACAAATGATGGACTTTGATTTTCAGTTCTGTAAAGGTATGACATTTTTTGGAGGTATATCATTTTCAATATCAACTCAAATTAGCATTTACAAGATTTGATGAGTTGATTTTTATGAATACAAATAGGAAAGAACAGAAGCAGGTTCATAAACAATGGGAAAAGCCCCAAAACAGCAGAGGTGCTATTACTGACAGTCTCCAAACAGTCAGGGCTGGGGCTTTATTGGTAGAGGAATTGAGTTCCGGAGTCCTGAGGTCATGTTGCAGTTGTATAAGACTCTGGTGCGGCCTCATCTGGAGTACTGTGTGCAGTTTTGGTCGCCATACTATAGGAAGGATGTGGAGGCATTGGAACGAGTGCAGAGGAGGTTTACCAGGATGTTGCCTGGCATGGTAGGAAGATCGTATGAGGAAAGGCTGAGGCACTTGGGCCTGTTCTCATTGGAGAAAAGAAGGTTTAGGGGAGATTTGATAGAGGTGTATAAGATGATTAGGGGTTTAGATAGGGTAGACACTGAGAACCTTTTACCACTAATGGAGTCAGCTGTTACTAGGGGACACAGCTTTAAATTAAGGGGTGGTAGGTATAGGACAGATGTTAGGGGTAGATTCTTTACGCAGCGGGTTGTGAGTTCATGGAATGCCCTGCCAGTAGCAGTGGTGAACTCTCCCTCTTTATGGTCATTTAAGCAGGCATTGGATAGGCATATGGAAGTTATTGGGCTAGTGTAGGTTAGGTAGGATTTGGTCGGCGCAACATCGAGGGCCGAAGGGCCTGTACTGTGCTGTATTTTTCTATGTTCTATGTTCTATGTTCTAAAAGTCCTGAGATGCTGAGAAGAAAGATCCAGAAGGAAAAGAGTGCAAAGTGCCAGAGAGGTAGATATCCTACAGAGCTACTGAAGACAAGTTTAGGAAACCCGTGCTAAATATAGTTAACAGATTTAAGAGTATTGAGTGACACATGCATTTGATGTCATTTTCTTCAGTTAACATAACAGAAATCTTTCAAAAGAACATCGATTGCCAGTTGAACAAGAATTTTTAGCATGGAGATAGGGGCAAATCGTCGTGAATGATTATGATGTGGTAGGCATCACACAGACGTGGTTGCAGGGGGTTGAGAACTGGCAGTTAAACATCCAAGGATTTACAACTTATCAAAAAGACAGGGAGATGGGCAGAAGGGACGGGGTTGCTTTGTTAATTAAGAATGAGATTAAATCTATGGCACTGAATGACATAGGATCAGATGATGTGGAGTCTATGTGGGTCGAGTTGAGGAACCACAAAGGCAAAAAAAAAGCATAATGTGAGTTATGTACAGACCTCCCAGCAGTGGTCAGGACCAGAGACACAAGATGTACCAGGGAATAGATAGGGCATGTCAGAAAGGTAAGATTATGGTTGATCTTGGGAGACTTCAATATGCAAATATACTGTGTGAATAATGTTGCTGGTGAATGCAAAGAAAGGGAGTTCATGGAATGCTTACAGGATGGAGTTTTGGAACAACATGTGATGGAGTCCACAAGGGAGCAGGTTAATCTGGATTTAGTTCTATGTAATGGGCCAGACTTTATAAAAGATCTTAAAGTAAGGGAATACTTAGGAGGCAGCGATCATAATATGGTCGAGTTCAGTCTGCAGTTTGAAAGAGAGAAGGCAAAATCGGATGTAAATGGTGTTATAGTTAAATAAAGGTACATGACAGAGGAACTGGAAGCAAAACTTAATGAGGAAGACAGTACGGCAACAATGGCAGGAGTTTCTGGGTGTAATTGAGGATACAGTACAGGGGTTCATCCCAAAGAAAAGAAAGATTATCCGGGGAGAGGTTAGACAGGCATGGCTGACAAAGGAAGTCAGAAAATGTATCACAGAAAAAGAGAGAGCCTATAAAGTGGCCAAGAGCACTGGGAAATCAGAAGATTAGGAAGACTACAAAAACAAACAGAGGATAATAAAGAGCGAAATAAGGAAGGAGAGGATCAAATATGAAGGTAAGCTAGCCAGTAATATTAGAAATGATAGTAAAAGTTTCTTTCAATACATAATAAACAAACGAGAGGCACAAGCAGAAATTGGGCCACTCCAAACTGATGCAAGAAAGCTTGTGCTGGGAGATAAGGAAATAGCTGAAGAACTTAATAAGTACTTTGTGTCAGTGTTCACAGTCAAAGACGTGAGTAAGATCCCAACATTTAAGAATACTCGGGGGCAGAATTGAGCATGGTATTCATCACAAAAGAAAAAGTGCTAGAAAAGCAAAAGATCTAAAAATCTATAAATCCCCTGGCCCCGATGGGCTACATCCTAGAGTTCTGAGGGAGGTGGCTGAGGAAATAGCAGAGGTGCTGATTGTGATCTTTCAAAAATCACTGGAGTCAGGAAAATTCCCAGATGATTGGAAAATCACTATTGTAACCCCCTTGTTCAAGAAAGGATCAAGACAAAAGATGGAAAATTATAGATTAGCCTAACCTCGGTTGTAGGTAAAATTCTAGAATTTACCATTGAGGATGAGATTTCTAAATTCTTGGAAGTGCAGGGTCGAATTAGATCAAGTCAGCACGGATTCAGTAAGGGAAAGTCATGCCTGACAAACCTACTAGAATTCTTTGAAGAGGGAACAAGTAAGTTGGACCAGAGAAACCCAGTGGATGTTATCTATCTAGACTTCCAAAAGGCCTTTGATAAGGTGCCTTATGGGAGGCTGCTGAGTAAGGTGAGGGCCCATGGTGTTCGAAGCGAGCTACTGACATGGATTGGGGATTGGCTGTCTGACAGAAGGCAGAGAGATGGGATAAAAGGTTCTTTCTCGGAATGACAACTGGTGACAAGTGGGGTGACGCAGGTTTCAGTGTTGCGACCGCAGCTGTTCACTTTATATATTAATGATCTGGATGAAGAGACTGGGGGCATTCTGGCAAAGTTTGCCGATGATACGAAGTTAGACGGACAGGCAGGTAGTACTGAGGAGGTGGGGAAGCTGTGGAAAGATTTAGACAATTTAGCAGAATGGTTCCAGGAAATGGCTGATGAAATTCAACTTGAGCAAGTGCGAGGTCTTGCACTTTGGACAAAAAGAATACAGGCATGGACTATTTTTTTAAAAACGGTGAGAAAATTCTTAAAGCCAAAGTACAAAGGGATCTGGGAGTGCTAGTCCAGGATTCTCTAAAAGTTGATTCGCAGGTTGAGTCTGTGATTAAGAAAGCAAATGTAATGTTTTCACTTATTTCAAGAGGGTAGAAGTATATAAGCAGCGACGTGCTTCTGAGACTTTATAAAGCTCTGGTTAGGCCCCATTTAGAATACGGTGTCCAATTTTGAACCCCACACCTCAGGAAGGACATACTGGCACTGGAGTGTGTCCAGCTGAGATTGACACGCATGATCCCGGAATGATAGGCCTAACATATGATGATCGGCTGAGGATCCTAGGTTTGTATTCATTTAGAGTTTAGAAGGTTGAGGGGAGATCTAATAGAAACTTACAAGATAATGCATGGCTTAGAAAGGGTGGATGCTAGGAAGTTGTTTCCACTAGGCGGGGAGACTAGGACCCATGGGCCCAGCCTTAAATTAGAGGGGGTCAATTTAGAATGGAAATGAGGTGACATTTCTTCAGCCAGAGTGGTGGGTCTGTGGAATTCATTGCCAAGGAGCGCAATGGAGGCCGGGACATTGGGTGTCTTCAAGGCAGAGATTGATAAGTTCTTGATCTCACAAGGAATTAAGGACTACGGGGAGAGTGCAGGTAACTGGAATTGAAATGCCCGTCAGCCATGATTAAATGGACTGGATGGGCTGATTGGCCTTGATTCCACTCCTGTGTCTTATGGTCTTATGAAGATAGAATCAGGAAGGGACAGAAATGCGTTGCATTGCAAAACCTCCCACAGCTGAATAGCATGCCAACACAGTATGAAGCCAAGAGACAAAATATGATCAGTTCACAAAATACAGAGAAAACTATATTCTTGAACCACACCCAGAAAGTTGATCAGCAGGGAAAAGATCAAGATTGAACTGGTTCCTTGCTCACACACTAGAGCGTCCTCTAGACAGCATTATTAGGGGTTGAAAACTTAAAGTATTCATCTCTGGTGTGGGAAAGAATTACCATCATTTATAATGAACCACACATGCCCTTAAAACAACCCAAAATACATTGCAACAATTTTTCCCAAATCTAGCAGAGACACAGCAACTAATTACCTCAGAATCCCAAACAATGAGACTGCTCATTTTGATACTGGTCATTTGAGCAGTAGATCAGACATGGAGAGCATCACAACTCTTCTGTAAGTATTGCCACTTGATTTTATACATCCAGCTGAGATAGGATCTGAGCTTAATATCTCACTTGAAAGATAACACCTCCATTGTGAAGAAACCCTTCA
This sequence comes from Hemiscyllium ocellatum, assembly GCF_020745735.1. Classification (NCBI taxonomy): domain Eukaryota; kingdom Metazoa; phylum Chordata; class Chondrichthyes; order Orectolobiformes; family Hemiscylliidae; genus Hemiscyllium; species Hemiscyllium ocellatum. Next base: position 16,446,332 of record NC_083429.1, on the reverse strand, counting down.
TTGAAGAAAACGCCATGCTTAAAAGTTTATTAAATCATGGTTTCAAATCTAACAGTGGAACTTGAAAATCAACATTCTGACTGAGAAAAATATGCTACACCAAGCTGAGGCTAACATTCAGGACTGTACTATTTTCTTTCTGGAACCGTTATCCCAGTGCAGATCATTCCATCCCGTTTTTCTAAGGCTGGGGTCCCCGTAGTTCCAAACAATCTGAGGTGGCAAACATATAAACATGCAAAGTTCAGATATGGATTTTCCAGATATGGCTCATCACAATTAAGTACACCAGAATGGGGCAATCCCAGGTCCCAAGCAGAATCTAATAGGATAGCATTTCAATCAACTAGCTAATTAACACTTTTCTAAAACTAAAAAGTAGATTTTGTGCACTGATTAAAACTCTATCTTGATCTAAGAAAAGGTCAACTTGCATAACCATCCATTCAAAAAAGTAACTGATCTCAATGACTTCATGTGTTTGGAATCAATGAGAAATATATTTAATTCAATTTACAATTTTAATACATTTCAAAGCACTTCCAAAGTCAATGCTGGTCTTTGTGCTTCTAAACAAACAATATTTTTCAGGTCTTAGCAAAAAGAGCTTTATTTATTCTACACCTGGTCTGGCAGCATCTGCGAAGAGAAATCAGTTAACGTTTCAAATCCGATGACCCTTTCTCAGTTCCAAAACATTAACTCTGATTTCTCTTCACAGATCCTGCCAGACGTGCTGAGCTTTTCCAGCAACTTCTGTTTTTGTTTGATTTACAGTATCCACAGTTCTTTTGGTTTCTATTTATTCAAGTGTGCCAGTGTTTTAATCCAATTTATATAGTGCTTCATTAATGTCCCAGAGTGCAATTTCCCACATTGCCCCAAAAAGTCCAATGTCTTGCCCTATTATTTAACATACCCATATTATAATATAAAATCTATTAATTTAACTATAAAGATGATACTGTTCAGCCCATCTGTGTAAGATAACCCCTGGAACTGAAGAATTCAACCTAGCAAATGTAGTTGGAAAATGGTGTCTGGAATTTACACCTGAGAAACAAAGTACTGCCATTCCAATAAATCTCTTAAAAGCATACAAGTATTAAATTGACAATCTGATACTAATGTCCCAACTATGCACTTGCCTAATTTTACGGTTTCCCATAATCACTTTTCTGAAACTGTATAGCATTGCTCAAGATTGCTGTCACCATGTTCAGCATGCAATAACTTTTCACAATTTATTATTAGGTGAGCTTAGTATCCCCAGTGCATAACAGATTAGACTTAGCCAGCAACATCAGCAGTTTTATTGAACTAGCTATTTAACCCATGGCTCAAATGGAAGGTGCCAATCAGAGGGCCACAATTTCAAGCCCTAAATAAGATACTTAAGATCATCATCTTAGGTAATACATCACAGCAGTAAAGGAGAAGAGTCATACAGCACAGAAACAGACCCTTCTCTCCAACTAATCCATGCCGACCAAGTTTCGCAAACTAAATTAGTCCCATTTGCCTGCGTTTGGCCCATATCCCTCAAAACCTTTATCCACATGTCTTTTAAATATTGTAACTGCACCTGCATCTATCACTTCCGCTGGCAGCTCATTCCACATATGCACCGCCCAGTGTGCGAAAATATTGCCCCTCAGGTCCCTTTTAAACCTTTCTCCTCTCATCTTAAAAACGCATCCCCCCAATTTTGAACTCCCTCACCAGAGGGAAAAACAATTGCCATTCATCTTAAACGTGCCCCTCATTTTATAAACCTCTATAAGAACACCGCTCAGCCTCCTATGCTCCAGGGAAAAAAGTCCCAGCCTATCCAGTCTCTCATTATAACTTAAATCCCCCAATATTGGCAACATTCTGGTAAATCTTCTCCAAACCTTCTCCAATTTAATAATATCCTTCCCAGAGCTGGTAATAACCAGGCTCATACTTACCCCTTAATTAACTGAAGTATACATTAATCACATTTTGTTCATGCAACACCCTATGTTCAAATTGGTTATCACCAACAATTACATTAAAAGTACTGGATCACCCTGAGAATCCATTGATTGTGGAAGCTGCAACATAAAGGTAAGTTTTGTGTAAACAGTATCGTATCTTATGAAAAAGGAAACCTTATGTAAAATTGAATGACCATAAGACCAAGGACAGGAGTAAAATTAGGCCCTTCGGCCCATCAATTCCGCTCTGCCTTTCAATCATGGCAGGCAGGTTTCTCAACCCCAATTCTCCAGCCTTCTCCCTGTAACCCTTGATCCCCCAACCAGTCAAGAACTTATCTATCTTAAATACACTCAATAATGGAATGGCCTAGTAGATACCTATTGTGGGAAGTTACTAAAGAGTAACAAGGTATGTACACAACTTCCAAAGGCCAAACACACAGTCAGATGGAAAAAAAGGGTAAACAGGCATTGAAGGTAAGAGTTAATACTCAACACGTAACTATCAAAAGAATATCCTGTAAATGCAAACTTTACATTATTTTCTAGCTGTAAAAGGTACATTGGATGAAGTTACAAAATAAATCACTGATTCTGATGTTGAAAGCTGCAGGGAATCCTTGGCCCCTGATTATTGTTGCCAAGACCCACATAAAATATTCCTCAACAGCATTCTGCTCACTACAGACATTTTAAGGCTTTACATTCAAACACCAAATAAACCTCGTAGCAGAAGTAAAAAAAAAGCTTCAAAGAAACTTCCCACCATTCTTAAATAACAGGCTACTAAGCTAATCTATGAATCACAGAGAAAGAGAAAAGAAGAGAGAGATAAACAGAAAGGCTGGCAGTGAGATCAGACAGCAATCTGGCACAGCACATTGCCAGCACAGGTTCTGTTTAAAGGACAACTCTGTAAATCCTATTATGATTAATAGATTTCATACAGCATTCTCTGAAATGAAATGTGCCACATAAATGCTGAGGGTGATTCATTTCATTACAGACTGTATCTCAATGGCCTGGGGTTCAGATATCGCACTGTTGTATTTTCCAGCTGCCCGTCTATAATCAAATAGCAGCCATCCTGCTCAGTTTTCACCAGCACCTACGTCTATTTCATTCCAGGCCAAACTATGGGTGACCTCAAGCTGAGATTATGATCCCGATTTTAACACATCAGTACCTTCTTCCAAACCTAGATATTTTTCTTGTGACATTTGGAAGTAGAAATAAAAACCACCAAAACCTTCACATCTGAGAGAAGTTCGATCCAAAGTATAGTTGTAGGATCCAAATGTGAAATGCCTTTAGCCAGAAGCCTTGAAGCCCAATGTCACTTCTCAACTGTTCAGCATTTCTTCAGTGCTTGAGCTTTCCAGATCTTATATTACAAACTGTTGTGTCGCTAGTGGTTGTAGATCAATGTAGTATTTTTGAAGAAATCACAGAACAGCTTTTACCGGTCATCACTCTGCAAATTTGGAATACTGCAGACAACCATAGGTAAAAATTCAAATTCAGATCAGTCAGCTGGGTCCAATGTGGATGGTAGGAGATGCAAAAGAACACAGAGATCACAGGTAAACATCTATTTATATAAAGAGTAACACCATCAAGCCTTATTTTAGAGCTAATCACAGCTTATTCTATTAAATGAGTGATATTTCCATCCCTTGTCTGTGAAGGATTAGCTCACCAGATAGGTTTATAAACACTTGTACTTAAATAGCATCTCTCATCCTCAAGAAATCTGAATAGCTTCATTGACAATAAGTTAATGTGAAACATAGTCATCGTATTGCTCAAGACGTTAAAGGATAGGAGGAACAGCCAAGTTGACAAGAGTTGAATTATAGACCAGTCATTTAACTGATGGCTGAACAGGCTTGAGGGACTGAATATCCAATATATCCTTGTTCAGTTTTGCCCTCCTATATGTATAGCTTTTTAATTGCCTCCAATGCCATTTGCAATATGATTTCAAAAGGATCTAAAGGTTTAAGGTTAAAACTATCTAACATTGAAAAGAATGCAGTTATGTATTATGTATTGTCAGAGGAAATCCAAACACTTCTTTCCAACATTCTATTGCCATAGTTGACATAGATTAGATTACTTACATGGAAACAGGCCCTTCAGCCCAACAAGTCCACACCGACCTGCCAAAGCGCAACCCACCCAGACACATTCCCCTACACTTACCCCTTCACCTAACACTATGGGCAATTTAGCATGGCTAATTCAACTAAACTGCACATTTTTGGATTGTGGAAGGAAACCGGAGCACGTGGAGGAAACCAACGCAGACACGGGGAGGATGTGCAAACTCCACACTGAGAGTTGGCTGAGGCGGGAAAAATGAACCCGGATCTCTGACGCTGTGAGGCAGCAGTGCTAACCACTGTGCCATCATGCCGCCCACGGTATGATTATTTTGATTTGAAATCCATTGGTGACATAATTAACTGTGTGGAGTATTTACATCCTTTTTTGTTAAGAGGTTTGAATGCATAAGTTTCATAGAGGAAACTTAAAAGGAATAATGTTTCCAATCACACATATCTGGCACAAATTCAATTTGTCGCCAGACTGGAGTATACAACAGTATATCAAGCTCGCAGTCCACAGCTTTCCACCCAGACTTTTCCCAACATTTACTCTTGAATTCACACTAGAATGGTAGTTTCCATAAACAGAACAAGTTCCGTAGGGACCATAGGCAGTAACTCATTCACAGCCATAAACGGCAGAAGTCAATGTTGAACAATTAATCCCTCGTGACAGAGTATTGGTCTATGAATAATACATGAGGTACTGTTTATGTTCTCCAGTCACTTCTGTATTTATCACTATTTCATCTACTTAAAAAAATGCTAGTACTGTATATGGGAGGATTCTTTGATTCTCTATTGAACACCAAATTGGGGGAGCGCAGAGAACAAAGAGAACAAACACTCCTCCAGATTGCTTTACTTTGTAAATACCTCGACCACAACTTCTTGAATGCAAACTGTCTCTGGCATGTTAGATACTGCCAAATTGTAACTTCCATCAGCTGATTGTATACCCAAGATTTTTCATGGATTAAACCTTCAAGAAGAACAAGGGTGGCCGCTACTTGGGTTCACCCCATCTGCAAGTTCTCATCCAGGCTGCTCACCATCCCAATTTGGAAGTATATTGCTGTTCCTTTACTGTCACTGGGCCAAACTCCTGGAATTCCCTCCCTAACAGCATTATGGATCAAACTACAGCACACGGACTGCAGCAGTTCAAGGCAGCAGCTCAACACCACCTTCGAGGGCAATCAGGGACAAGCAATAAATTCTGGCTAGCCAGTGAAGCCACAACGCACAATAAAAAATATTTTCAAAAAAGGGGCAAATACTGATTTAATACAGCTGGCATGAACACCTGACTGCAGATTGCAACAAATCCATCTGTATTAGAATTACCATTTTATATAAAGACATCAAAACTAGGCAACTGAGTCAGTATCGTGAAATTCACATCTCCTGCTTTAGTTCACACTTGAATGACAATATCACACAGCTAGAGATTTAAAGCTTGCCTGCCAGTTAGCTTGCAAATATGTTGGGTCAGACTTGGGAATATTCAAACAAACCACAGTTCAGTAATGTATTTTGAGCAACTGAGAAAAGGAAAATAAATTTCAATCAAGAACTGAAGCCCCCTGCTCTTTTTTTTCCTCAGCATCTCAGGAGGTAACAGTGAAAAAGCAAATTGGGAAATCAAAGCATTAATCAAGAACATCGTTTACCAGTATCCTCAGCAATGGCAATGAACCAACTGACTTTTTGGGTTAAAATCTAACACCAAGGACTCTTTAAACTGAAAAGCTTACAAAGGCATAGGAAATCTGAACCAAAAACAGACTCAGATCCCTAGTACAGGGTCCTCTTAAGGTTAAGATTCAAGTTGACTTGGCAGATAAGATGATAAATGCAATGTTTGCATTCATTCTGAGGAGGGGGCAGAACAAGAGCAGAAAGTACTGAGGTTGTATCACACTCTGGTCAGTCTGCATTCGCAATACTGTGAAGAGTTTAGGGCACTGTATCTAAGGAAGAGTAATGCTGGCATCGGAGGGAGTCCAGAGGAGGTTCACAAGAATGATCCCTGGAATTAAGGGTTTGTCATAAGAGGAGCGCAGTTGAGGACTCTGGGTCTATGCTTGATAAGGTTCAGAAGGATGAAGAGAGATTTCATTGAAACTCTCAGTACTGAGAGGTCTGGATCAAGTGAACATCAAGAAGATCTTTCCACTAGTAGGAGAGATGAGGATCCAAGCCCCCAAAGTAAAGGAGATATGAGTTGAGGAAATTTGTCAGCCAGAGTGGAGAATCTATGGAATTCACTGCCACTGAAGTGGTGAGGTCAGGTCATTGAGTATCTTTAAGAGAGGGGTAGACAGAGTCTTAATTTGTAAAGGAATTGGGGTTATTGGGAGAAAATAGGAAAAAGGAGTTGAAAAACATATCAGCCAAGACTGAATGACAAGAGAAAACTCAGTGGGCCAAATGGCCTAATTCTGCTCCTTTTTCTTATGGCATTTATCGGTGTCTATCAGATACACTCTTTCTTTTAAACTTGTTATCCATGTTTGTTTACGTTTATTATGTTAGTATGGAATAAAATTAATCTTACTTCAACTCAAACGTCTTGTAATTGGTTCCTTTATTTTGAGATAGTTAAGTTTTCAACTGACATGACATAGCTGAAAACAAAGAAATTTATTGTCACCAAAAAAGGTTAAAAGAAGGATGTAACAGGTGTTATGGATCATTAGGTTTTGAGATTCCTCATATATTTGATCTGATAATTGCTTTCTGCAAATATTTAACTAGACAGAGAATCTTTAAAAAGGTCTGTTTTTTCATTAAAAGGAAGATTCCTTTAAAAACCGCAGACCTTTTATGTGTGGGCTTTTTTGGGTCATTCATCATAAATTATCACTGAGATGCTGCTGCAAAAAACAATATGGGACATTTTGCCGAGCAACTTGTATTTAAATAGTGCCTCCCATGTAATGCAACAGACCAAGGGACTGCACATGTTCACTACAATAATGTAACACAGCCAACATGGAACATGGAAACAGGCCCTTTGGCCCAAACTGGTCCATGCTGACGATGGTGCCCACTCAACCAGTTCTAATTACCCGCATTTGGTCCATACCCCTCTAAACCATTCCATATACCTATCCAGGTTTTTTTTTTAAAATGTTGCTATTGTACATGCCTCAACCAGATTCTCTGGCAGCCCATTCCATACATGCAACACACTGTGTGAAGAAGTTGCTCCTCAAGTCCTTCTTAAAATTTTTTCCCTCTCACCTTAAACTTATGCCCTCTAAAAAACTTAACTGAGTTTTTTTTTGAGGAAGTTACCTGAAAGGTGGTTGATGGCAGAGCAGTAGACGTTTCCAGGGCATTCTGCTATAATGTGACAGTTGCATTCCTCTGCAACTTCGCGCCATAGAAAATTGTACTCTAGAAGATAGCTATAGAATATCTCTCTACCCATGCAGTAGAATATTTGCATTATCCAAACAGCTTCCACAACTCATCAATCACATGATGGCCAATTTGCATTGACAAAACTAGAACTTCATGTATTTGGGTTTTAATCAAGCTTTTGACAAGGTTCTACATGGTAGACTAATTAGATAATTTAGGTCACATCAGATGCAGGGTGAGCTTGCCAATTGGACACATAATTGGCTTACTGGCAGGAGACAGAATAATAGTGGATGGTTGCTTTTTGGATTGGAGATCTGTCACCAGCAGTGTTCCACAGGAATCGGTTCTGGGTCCTCTTTCATTTGTCACTTATATAAATGATTTGGAGGAGAATATAGAAGATATGGTTAGTAAATTTGCAGTTGACACCAAAATTGGTGGCATAACAGACAGTAAAGAAGGTTTTCTAAATTACAAAAGGATCTTGACCAAAAGGGTTAATGGGCTGAAAAATGGCAAATGGCATTCAATCTGGATAAAATGTGAGGTATTGCATTTTCGTACAACAAACAAAGGTAGAGCTTATACAAATAATGGTAGGACCTTGGATAGTGTTATAGAACAAAGACCCCTAGGGGTGCAGGTACATGTTTCTTTGAAGTTTGTGTCACATACAACCAGGATGATTCAAAAGTTATTTGGCATGCTTGCCTTCATTGCTCAGTCCTATGAATATACAAATTGGGACATTATGTTGAGGTTGTACAGGACACTGGTGAAGCCTCTCCCAGAACACCGTGTCCAGTTCTGTTTGCCCGGTTTTAAGAAGGATATTATGAAGCTGGAGAGGGTTCAGAAGAGATTTACCAGGATGCTGCTGGGTATGGAAGGTCTAAGCTATGAAGAAAGGCTGGATAGGTTAGGACTTATTCCACTGGAGCTAAGGTGGTTGAAAGGTGATCTGAAGTAGTTTATAAAATAATGAGAGGTATAGATAGAGGTCATGGTAGTTGTCTTTTCCCGAAGATGGGGAATTTCAAGACTGGTGGACACATTTTGAAGATAAGAGGAGAGGGATTTAATAAAAGACATGAGAGGCAAATGTTTTAGACAGATGGTAGTATGAATTTCCTGAGAAAGTGGTGGATGCAGGGACAATTCACCATTTAAAAAAAACATTCAGATAGACACATGAATAGGAAAAGGTACGGAGGAATATTGGCCAGGAGCAAGCAGGTGGGACTAGTTTAGTTTGGGATTATGTTAGGCATGGACTGGTTGGACTGAAGGGTCTTTGCCCATGCCTTTTGACTCTATGACTCTATATTGGAGGGGCTCTAACCAGCATTCTACATTGTTTTTATTGTTATGATCCCATTAGGGACTGTTAATGTGTAAAAATAAATCCAAACACCTCGTTTAACCAATAGAACAATGTCATTAGATTTCACTTCTCTCAAAACAAAACACAAACTTTATTGTGAATAAAAGATAGATACAAAAACCACAAGTGACCTGATAAAATGATTCATAACTACATTTGTTATTATTTCAGGTTTACTTCTTCCTTACCCCAACAATTCTCTAAGAAGCATCAAAATTATGTACTTGTGGGGAAAGTACGCTACATATCAATAGAGAATTGTCCTCAGCTTCAATTATTCTTAGAGGTAAACTTTCATTTGCTCGCTCCGTTGTAGATGCTCTAGCTTCTTTATTATTACTTCCAAACTAATTTACTTCATTACTTTATTTAAGATAAGAAAATATGATGCCCGTTGGAGACTCTCCCACTAGCTTTACGCTAGAGAATCTTTCATTTTCTGTTCGTCAGAAGATTCCCATGGATGTTAAACTTCATCCAATGTCCATGTACTTTAAGAGCTGCAAAATACATATTAGTTCCAACTAATTTTTTCCCCCTCATCAACACCGAAATAAATTGAAACCAGAGTCTTCCAAAGCTCCTTCCATCTCCATGCTTACTCTGGGCTAACCTCAAACCTGACCTTTGAGCTTATTATGCTTCATTTAGAATTCCTTCAGCTAAGTAAGCCCATTTCCTTTTAAATATTTAATGAAACAATAATGGCTCTATTAAATGAACTTAGGTAACCATTTTAAACCATCATTCCTGATGAAGGGCTTATGCCCGAAACGTCGAATTTCCTATTCCTTGGATGCTGCCTAACCTGCTGTGCTTTAACCAGCAACACATTTTCAACTGTAACCATTTTAAACTGCTAGTTTCTTAGGTATTCTGGCTAAAGTTCAGCATTTTAATGATTGTACCTTCACAACAATAATATTCATAGATAAAATATTAACATGCTTCAAGATTAGAATTAACCAATTTTGAGCTTATTCAAACTCTGCTGCCCACATCTTACCTCGTACTAAATCCCAATCACCTAAATGCTTGCTGACCTCCACAAGCTCCTATGTACAACGAATCTTTAACTCAGCCTCTTCACACTTGTGCAGGCCTTCAAATGATCCCGCAGCTCTACACTTCAATTTTTGTTTTTTGCACATCTCCTGTTTTAGTCACTCCACTGTGGCTGAACTTACAAATGCCAGTGCCTTAAACTCTCTACATTCCCTACCTAAACCTTAAACCCTTTTGACCAACTGTTCCTGCTTCAACCTCTTTTAGACCTCTCTCTATGACCAAGTTTTACCAAAGTAGAAGATAAATTACACAAAATTATGTGTCAATGGGTCACAATGCTGGAAATCCCTTCCTAAAATTACTGTGGATATATCTACACTACATACGATAGTCTTTTAAGGAGGCAGCTCACTACCACCCTCTCAAGAGCAATTAGGAACAGCAATAAGTGTTGGTTTTGCTAGGTATATTCATATTCCAATAGTGAATATATAAAGAACTGTCATTTGTCCATAAAAAATTTTGTTGTTCATGTTGTTGGTGCTCCACAAAACTGATTTTCTCCTCATTTCTTAGCTTGAAGGCTGGTAACTGAGTTTCTAACTCAGGACGTATGCTTTGCCACTTCATTATTAATCTATTTCCACTACTCTTCCAGTTTAGGCTGAATCACTGGTTTACTTATATTTTCATCAACTTAAAGACATACATCAGGTCTATCTGGAGTCCACTCTCCAACACCGTTGGAGTTGCTTCAGAGCCAGAAACGGAAAACGGTGAAAATACTCAGCAGCTCTGGCAAAACATGTGCAGAGAGAAACAGTTTTTCAGTTCCTGACAAATCTGTATGGCAATTCGAAAATTTCGATCATTCTCCCTCTCTCCAGGGCCCAGAATAAAGATGAAGGAGGCAAAACTTCGATGTATCTGAGCATTTTGCTTCAACTGAGGGGGAAACGGGACAACAGTTTTAGGCTGTCACCTTACTCACTCCTGGCTAGACCTTGTCGATTCTGGCTGCAATGGCCACTGTCATACAATGTTCTGACTTGCAATCTAAACTTCACAAAAGCTTGGTGAATAAGTAAACAGCTCAATTATTGTTCAGAAAAAATGTTCTGTCAAAACTTTTTGTTTTGCAGGTATTATGCCAATTCACAAGAACTAGCACTGCCTGTCCTACAACATATACCTTTGGTTTTTCATTTAAACTGGTACTATCGAGTCATAGAGATGTACAGCATGGAAACAGACCCTTTGATCCAACCTGTCCATGCTGACCAGATATCCCAACCCAATCTAGTCCCACCTGCCAGCACCCAGTCAATATCCCTCCAAATCCTTCCTATTCATATACCCATCCAAATGCCTCTTATGTGTTACAATTGTACCAGCCTCCACCACTTCTTCTGGCAGCGCTGTACGCGTACCACCTCTGTGTGAAAAAGTTGCCCCTCAGGTCTCTTTTATATCTTTCCCCTCTCACCCTAAACCTATGCCCTCTAGTTCTGTACTCCCCCACCACAGGGAAAATACTTTACCCTATCCATGCCCCTCAATTTTGTAAACCTCTAAGGTCACACCTCAGCCTCCGACACTCCAGGGAAAACAGCACCAGCCTGTTCAGCCTCTCCCTATAGCTCAAATTCTCCAACACTGGCAACATCCTTGTAAATCTTTTCTGAACCCTTTCAAGTTTCACAACATCTTTCCAATCGGAAGGAGTCTAGAATTGCACACAATATTCCAACAGTGGCCTAACCAATGTCCTCTACAGACGCAACAAGACCTCCCAACTCCTGTACTCAATACTCGGACCAATAAAGGAAAGCATACCAAACGCCTTCTTCACTATCCTATCTACCTGAAACTCTACTTTCAAGGAGCTACGAACCTGCACTCCAAGGTCTCTTTGTTCAGCAACACTCCCTAGGATCTTACCATTAAGTGTATAAGTCCTGCTAAGATTTGCTTTCCCAAAATGCAGCACCTCGCATTTATCGGCATTAAACTCCATCTGCCACTTCTCAGCCCACTGGCCCATCTGGTCCAGATCCTGTTGTAATCCGAGGTAACCCTCTTTGCTGTCCACTACATCTCCAATTTTGGTGTCATCTGCAAACTTACTAACTGTACCTCTTATGCTCACTTCCAAATCATTTATGTAAATGACAAAACGTACAGGACGCAGCACCGATTTTTGTGGCACTCCACTTTGTCACAGGCCTCCAGTCTGAAAAACGACCTTCCACCACCACCCTCTGTCTTCTACCTTTGAGCTAGTTCTGTATCCAAATAGCTAGTTCTCCCTGTATTCCATGAGATCTAACCTTGCTAATCAGTCTCCCATGGGGAACCTTGTTGAACGCTTTACTGAAGTCCATAAAGATTACATTTACCGCTCGGCCCTGATATCCTCTTTGTTACTTCCTCAAAAAACTCAATCAAGTTTGTGAAACATGATTTCCCACACATAAAGCCATGTTAACTATCCCTAATCAGTCCTTGCCTTTCCAAGTACATGTACATCCTGTGCCTGAGGATTCCCTCCAACAACTTGCCCACCACCACCGTCAGGCTCACTGGTCTATCATTCCCTGACTTGTCCTTACCACCCTTCTTAAAACAGTGGCACCACATTAGCCAACCTCCAGTATTTCTGCACCTCACCTGTGACTATCAATGATACAAATATCTCAGCAAGAGGCCCAGTAATCACTTCCCTAGCTTCCCAGAGAGTTCTAGGGTACACTTGATCAGGTCCTGGGGATTTAGCCACTTTTATGCAAGACATCACCATCTATTTCCCTACAGTCTATATCTTCCATATCCTTTTCCACAGTAAATACTGATGCAAAATATTCATTTAGTATCTCCTCCATTTTCTGTGGCTCCACACAAAGGCCACCTTGCTGATCTTTGAGGGGTCTTATTCTCTCCCTAGTTACCCTTTTGTCCTTAATGTATTTGTAAAAACTCTTCGGATTCTCTTTAATTCTATTTGCCAAAGTTATCTCATGTCCCGTTTTTGCCCTCCTGATTTCCCTCTTAAGTATACTCCTACTTCCTTTATACTCTTCTAAGAATTCAATCGATCTATCCTGTCTATACCTTACATATGCTTCCTTCTTTTTCTTAACCAAACCCTCAATTTCTTTAATCATTCAGCATTCCCTATACTTAGATTAGATTAGATTACTTACAGTGTGGAAACAGGCCCTTCGGCCCAACAAGTCCACACCGACCCGCCGAAGCGCAACCCACCCATACCCCTATATTTATCCCTTACCTAACACTACAGGCAATTTAGCATGGCCAATTCACCTGACCCGCACATCTTTGGACTGTGGGAGGAAACCGGAGCACCCGGAGGAAACCCACGCAGACACGGGGAGAACGTGCAAACTCCACACAGTCAGTCGCCTGAGTCGGGAATTGAACCCAGGCGCTGTGAGACAGCAGTGCTAACCACTGTGCCACCGTGCCGCCCACGAACCTACCAGCCTTTCCTTTCACCCTAACAGGAGTATACTTTTGCTGGATTCCCGTTATCTCATGTCCAAAGGCTCCCCATTTTCCAGCTGTCCCTTTACCTGCGAACATCTGCCCCCAATCAGCTTTCAAAAGTTCTTGCCTAATACCGTCTAAATTGGCCTTTCTCCAATTTACAACTCCAACTTTTAGATCTGGTCCATCCTTTTCCATCATTATTTTAAAATTGAATAGAATTATGGTCACTGGCCCCAAACACTGACATCTCAGTCACCTGCCCTGCCTTATTTCCCAAGAGTAAGTCAAGTTTTGCACCTTCTCTAGTAGGTACATCCAAACTGAATCAGGAAATCATCTTGTACACACTTAAATTCCTCTCCATCTAAACCCTTAACACAATGGCAGTTCCAGTCTATGTTTGGAAAGTTAAAATCCCCTATCATAACTACCCTACTTTTCTTACAGATAGCTGAGATCTCCTTGCAAGTTTGTTTCTCAATTTCAATTATTAGGGGGTCTATAATACAATCCCAATAAGGTTATCACCCCTTTCTTATTTCTCAGTTCCACCCAAATAACTTCCCTGGGTATATTTCCATGAATATCCTCCCTCAGCACAGCTGTAATACTATCCCTTATCAAAAATGCCACCCCTCCTCCTCTCTTGCCTCCCTTTCTATCCTTCCTGGAACATTAAGCTGCCAGTCCTGCCCATCCTTGAGCCATGTTTCTGTCATTGCTATGATATCCCAGTCCCATGTTCCTAATCATGCCCTGAGTTCATTTGCCTTCCCTGTTATGCCCCTTGCATTGAAATAAATGCAGTTTAATTTATTAGTCCTACCTTGTCCCTGCCTGTCTTGATTGTTTGACTCTCTTGTGTTCTCAACTGTACCAGTCTCAGATAGATCTCTTTCCTCACTATCTCCCTGGGTCCCACCCCCTACCTTACTAGCTTAAATCCTCCCAAACAGCTCTAGCAGATCTCCCTGCCATACATTAGTTCCTGATATTCTTGTGAATTACTCTATTAATCCACATCTGATGCGAATGACAGAAGGAAGGAGACAAACATCCTGGAATTACTTAATTGGAGGGAAAGTCACACAATACTAAATACAATATGCAAAGTGCAGTACTTATTGAAAAAAACTACCATAACTGCAGTTTAAACATTATTAAAATTTTTACACATCTATTACTGAGGACCTCCCATTAGAGTAATTATTACTAGATTTTTAAAATAGCTAATATTACGAAGTGAGAACACTGAAAAAACTTGAAACACAAACCAGACAGTGAGCATCTGTGTGAGACAATACAATGTTCCAGATTCACAAGGGTACATGAGCACAAATCATGAACTGCCTTTATTTTCCACACATGCGAAGTGATCTGTGCTTATTGTGCAATGCAGCTATCCCTTGTTAGCAATCCTAATGTGTTCTTAAAAAATAAAAGTACAAAACAAAACTCACTTTTGTATAAGAAACAACACAAAAAGGACAGGTTACAATCCAGGACTACTTTTTTTTAAAAAACAATAAAATCCTATAAACTACCTTGAATCAAAAATCCTTTCTTACCGCTATTTAGTTAAGAACTTAAGAACTCCATCTACTACCACCTCCTTGGCACTATCCATCCACTCTCCTGTTTGCAGTTTCCTCTCAGATCCTTTCATTCATCACTGCTCTCACTCCACCACTTTCCTTTCCCAGCTATTGCTGTGGTAAGGAGGGAACAAGCCAGAAGGAAGAAGGCAACAATCAGGAGGGAGGCGGACAGTGAGAGGAACGGAGAAGATGTAGCGAGGAGGAGAGATGAGGTGGGAGGGGCAGAACCAGCACTTATTTCCTCCAAAAACTTCAATCATGGACATCAGTTCAAAACCACTGGCAGCAAGGTCTCAGACATGTAGATGGGATACTATGATCAATCCTGCTTTCCACAGCTAGCTGATGGATGGGGAGAGGGTATTGTGCTTAAGTGCATTTCATCAGATAATGGGAAACATCGTGAAAGGAACATTTGGCTTAGGTGACCTCTGTCTGAACCCAATCATGAATAAACAACAGATCTTCTCCTAAATGAATTATAGGTTTCAATAATTTATGAATTGTGAGGCAATGTACCCAGCATTATCTTTCTATTGGGCATGTTACCATCACCACATCAAAGGGCTGCTATCATCATTCATCAATACAGAATTTTTCAACAAGAGGGCTTCCCCTCCATCCTTTATTATTTTTGCATGATATTCTGCAAACCAAAGGGCACCCTCAAAGGGAGGCACAAATAAACCCATGTATTATAAATCTGAAGTATAAGCAGGAACTGCAAGAAATGCACAGCACCTCAGTTTCTGAAAGAGTCAACAGAACCTTGTCTAAAGAATAGCAAAGGTTTAGACACAAAATGTGAAACCTGTCCTGTGCACTAATGTTGAAAGGTGCTCTGTATATTCACTCTATTGCTTCAAGCGATTTCTTTTTAGAAAAAGACAGATGAAAGTGGTTTCTCTCACAAACTACATCAGGTAACTGCAATTTTATACCTAATAGCCAATTTTTAAAGCTTTTAACTGTTTAGTTAGAATCAAATGTTCTCATACTATAGTTTCTGATCTATGCCACGAAATCTCAAATGTAGTTTCATCCTGGCTTCACCTTATAAATCTCTTCATATTTGCCAGTTTCCCAGATGTACAACAGAGTTAAAAACCTGTAATTACTGCTATATTTTCTTTCAGCAGGCTCAATAGATGGAATCTCTGCATTATTTCTATTATTTATCCAACATCATGTCAATGACCAGCTACAGCAAAATCATGCATGTTCAGGCATTGGTTTTCAAGCTGCGTTACAAAATAGTTAAATCCACACTTCAAAGTGATTTATTAATGAGGGATTATCCAGGAATTTACAATTATATTATTTAATTTCTGTGATTTGCCAAGGATATAGTTTCCATTTTTAACTTGCCCAATTAAATGCTCAATGTATTTTCATCTTTTTAGGAAAATGAAATAATCAAGAACTGATTTATACCTGATAATATCAACAAGAATTAATACTAACATCTCATACATCACAAGCCCACCTCAGACTTGTTTAAACTGGAAAATGAAATTTACTTCTGCACATTCTTCTAACAGTGGATTGCCAACTAGTCAACATGGTTTGAAATTCAGCAAGATACCTTAAATACTCACTGTCCATCATAGACATGTTCAGTTACATGACAAAACCATTTAACGATTAATAAAATCTTAAGATATACATCTGCACATGAAAAGAATAGCAAACTCATTCCTGAACGGATTAAAAGAGGTAGCTTGTGTCCACCAGACCTTCAAATCAATTATACATCCCTCAATTCAACTGCGGAGCATCATTTAGTTTCCTCAGATTCACTGGCCACATTTCAATACATGCAAACAAATGAATAATGAACGTTTAACATTCACAATATACAATCTAATGAACACTTCCCATCACCAACTTCCTGAAATCACCTTCATCTAGAACCATGTCAGCACAGAGGGGAAAAAAAGCTTCGAATTGTACAAGAGTAGTACACTGTAATTAGAACACAAGCACTGCACTGCACCACCAACTCATTTTCCCGGTTGCTGAGCAACAAGGCAACTTACTTCCTATTGCATCTGAACAGGCACACCAAACATAACTGCGGCATCTTACAGCAAGACATGGACGGACAATTACATCCTGGCACTCTCAGACATCAAGCCTATTGCTGCTTTCACAAACATTCCCACTCTGATTTAAGCATTTTCACATGACATTTGCTTGTATAGCTTCACAGTACTGTAAATTGAAGAAATCTACAAGGGAATAACCTGGATCAGGTGAACCAGAAAGACCAGGTTATGTACAGGTTCATTTTGTCTCAAATGGTACTCCACAACAGGATACTGTCCAGTTCATTTTGACAAAAAAAAGTCAATGTTTCAAACCATTACTTCATCCTTAAATTTGTTACAAAAATCCAAAGATAGAACCCACATCAATTTGGCATTCTTTTTCACATACTGAATACAGTATCAAAGCAGTTTTACATCTACTACTTGCTTTTCAGAATGCAGTCGAGTAATGTCTGCACACCCTGAAGACGTGTTGTACTGTTGAAAGTGCTTTCTCTAAGTGAGATGTCAAACCAGGGCCCAACCTGCCCTCTCAGGTGAATGTGAAAGATGGTATTATTCAAAGGGAAAAATGAGTATTCCCAGTTTTCAGGTCAATAGTTATTGCTGAATGAAAACATTAAATCAGATTATTTGATTATCACATTGCTGTTTGTATGGCCTTACTGAGCGCAAGTAGCTGACGTTATCCAGAATAAAACTCAGTACACTAAAATAATGCACTTGTCTGGAAGGAGGGTCGGTGTGGACCAGTTGGGCCGAAGGGCCTATTTCCATACTGTAGGGAATCTAATCTAAAAAAAAGTGCCTTGGGATTTTATCCTGCAATCATGCAAGATATTATTTATATTTAGCTGGAGAAATCCAAGCTTTCCTTTCCCTCCACGTTTACATTTCTACAATAGACTGCTTTACTGCAGTGGTACCACAAACCTACAACAATATAAAGCCAACAAACAGAACATAATATGTTGCTAATTGCAACGTATTATGCAGTGGGATGGCTGCTGTGCCAGTACAACTAGCATGACAATGAAGTTGTAATGTTATTGAAGTGACAAATGTTATTAGCATAGCATTTCAGTTATGAAGAGAGACAGTATAGGCTTGAGTTGGTTTCATGAGAGTATTGAAGGCTGAGGGGTCTTGACTGAGGTGTACAAAATTATGAGTGGCATAGACAGGGTGGATAATAAACAGCTGCTCCCCTTAGCCAAGAGGCGGTATAATTTTAAGATAAAAGGGAAAAGGTTTAGAGGGAATTTGAGAAATGCTTTCACTCAGAAGGTGTTGGGAATCTATCACATATTGCTTGGGAGGGCAGTAAAGGATGGAAACCTCAAAAACTTCAAAAGAGTTGGATATCATAACATGCAAAGTTATGGACAACGTGCTGGAAGGGGGATTGAGGCAGATATAATCTTAACGGGCTGAAGGGAGTCTTCTGTGCTTTATGACTCTTACGCTTATGAATTATATTTAATTCTGTGCAAGTTGACAGAGCATTAATTAGGGAATTACTTTATTCATATAAATTGGTACTGACTATTGGGTTAGGAGAGGCATGTTAAAATGTAGGACTATACATAAATTTAAAATC
The DNA here is from genome assembly GCF_020745735.1 of Hemiscyllium ocellatum. Taxonomy (NCBI): domain Eukaryota; kingdom Metazoa; phylum Chordata; class Chondrichthyes; order Orectolobiformes; family Hemiscylliidae; genus Hemiscyllium; species Hemiscyllium ocellatum. The sequence continues at coordinate 16,427,731 of NC_083429.1, read as the reverse complement.
ACGAAAAGACTGACTGTAGTTCTAGCATTCAACGCTAAATTTAAGAACATCATGGCATAGATTGATGCCTAAAGGTGAAAGCTGACTAAAGCATTTTCAGAGAGAAAACTAACTGTAGCTATTTTGAAAAACGGCAAATGTAAAATGGTAGGGATAGGATTACCCTTTGATGTCATTGGAGTCTGAACCATGTAACCAGTAGACACATGAACATGGGTTACATCCCAAACATAAAACAAGCTATGATTTTGGCGTTATTGTTTTAGAGAGTCTGAAATCATTCTATTTGATAACGACAAAGATTTAGGCCTTCTATTAAATTTTGCATGAAATTTACATCAAAGGCAATCTGTTAACTGGTCTCTTCAAATTTTGGTCATTCCATACAGTAATATCATAGTCTTTAACAGAATTAACAAAAAAAAATAAAATTCAACTTGGAAATTGCTGCATCAGTATAAGCATTTAAACAGATTAAGCTAAGGTGTTTCTTGTGAGCATACTCCCATTTCTAACCGGTGTTTCATTGTCAGAGATGGATCAGAAGTCTGATGCAAAAGTCATTTCCTTCAGTGTCTGTGGGAAAAGTGATACATTCCACAGTAACACAAAGGATTTAGGACTCAACATTTGTCAAGAGTTTGAAATGGCTCTGATCAATGGATTCAGGAATCAGTGTAAGGTTTAATAATTGGTAGAATGGGATACTTAAGTCAGTCAAATGGGAAAGCAACAACAGGTGAATGAAAATCAAGAAGCCCAAGAAAAAAAGTTAACACAGGCTTCAGTATCATTAGGCAATGAAATGCCCAAAGCAGGGAGACCTGGACTTCAAAATGACAGTGAGAATTCTGAGAAAGAGGATGAAGATATTGGTGAAACCAATCAAATTATATAGTAACAATGAGTATCTGTCCTGTGATGTTGTTTACTCATTTTCCTGTGATGTTGTTTACTCATTTCACTGTATGCAGTGCTTGATAATACTTGCATTTTGGGCAGCACATGGAATAGACTGGTTAAAAAAAACGATGAGAAATGGAAATAGTGAGCAAGTCAGACAACATCTATGGAAATGAACTTTTAATGTTTCAGTCAAATAAAAGAAATTCACAAAAAAACAATTTGAAGGGCTTTTGCCCGAAACGTTGATTTTCCTGCTCCTCAGATACTGCCTGACCTGCTGTGCTTTTCCAGCACCACTCTGATCTAAATTCTGGTTTCCAGCATCTGCAGTCCTCACTTTTGCCTTGCTCCAGCAATTAACAGCATATCGATTTTGTTTAAAATATTATTTTGATTCATTAATAGTGCAGATCAACAAAGGCAAGAAATATAAAAGGGGGTATTTATGGGGCTTGGTGGTAACAATACATTGAGATCACGAAAATGGTTTTTAATTCTACATAAATAGTTGAAGTAAACTATTTTATGCAGACTGATGTCTCTGGTGAAATATTGGCTATTGAATTGATCTTAAGAAAAAGGCACAAATGAAACATGACAAAGCAATTATTTTTGAAAATAAAGTGTATCTATAGTATCAAACCTGAACTGTGTTACTGTATACCTCAGAAAAACCTAATGTCCAGAGTTTTAAATGTTAATGGTACCAGATGAGAAGAATTAGAGAGCAAAATCAAATTGTCTTCAAGTTACATAGTGATTTGCTCAGTCTAATAGAGGAACATTAGAAAATTTTGTTGAAAGCTGAGAGTGTGGTTGATCAAGAACATAAAAGAACAGAGGGATTAGAAAAAAAAAGTGAAATCTGTAAATCAGATGATGCTGCCACATAATTTCATTGGCAAGTAGATTTATTCTTTAAATTAATAAGATCAAAAAGATAATTACTGAGTCATTGAAAAATGGATAAGGTTTGGACTTGAGAATGAAAAGTTGCTGACCAATAATGAAGAACAATTTGTCAATGACAAGTTTCAAATGTATGAAAACATGAGAATCATGGTCAATGGCTCAAAGTCCTTTCAGCAACAGAGTCCATGAAATGAATCATGTTGTGATCAATAGGTGATAAGGCTTTAATTAACAATTAAACTACAAGTTAACAACCTCCCTTGCCTTCCGCCATCGAAGGTGGCTCAATTAGTTATTTTTTTCTACACACATGGACAAAGGCTTTCATAGAAACATAGAAAACACAGGAGTGGGCCATTCAAGCCATTCAGGATGATCATTGAACTCAGTACCCTGTTTCTGCTTTCTCCGCATATCCTTTGGTCACTTTAGTCCAAAGAATGATGTCTAACTCCTATTTGAAAACATTGAATGTTTTGACCTTACTTGCCTGCTGTGGCAAAGAATTCCACAGGTTCATTACTCCCTGGCCTGATGAAATTTCTTATCTCAGAACACCGTATCTTTAATTTTGTGACTCCTGGTTCTGGATTCTCCAGTCATCAGAAGTATTCTTCCTGCATTTACCCAGTCTAGTCCGGATACAGTTTTAGGTTTCTACAAGATTCTCCATCTTCACCTCTTTTTGAACATCAGTCCTGTCATTCCAGGAATCAGTTTGGTAAATCTTTGTTGCACTAAGGACATCTCTCTTTCGATAAAGAGACCAAAACTGTACATTCTACCAATTTTTTTAAACAATTCATTGTAGTTTGGGGGCATCGCTGGCTGGTCAGTATTTATTGCCTATCCCTAGTTGCCCCTGAGAGGATGGTAGTGAACTGCCTTCTTAAACCGCTGCAGTCCACCTGCTGTGGATTGACCCATAACGCCATTAGGATGGAATTCCAGGATTCTGATCCAGCGATAGTAAATGAACAGTGAAGTATTTGCAAGTCAGGATGGTGAGTGGCTTGGAGATGATCTTGAAGCTGGTCTGTCGCTTCAAGGCAGCTCGGCTGTCCTCTGCCTTCTAGATGGAAGTGGCCATGAGTTTAGAAGGTGCTGCCTGAGGATCTTTGGTGAATTTCTGCAGTGTATCTTGTAGATAGTACTCAATGCTACTAAGCATTAGATGTGGAGGAAGTGGATGCTTGTGGATGTAGTGCCAATCAAGTAGACTGCTTTGCCCTGGATGGTATCAACTTTCTTGAGTATTATTAAGAGTTGCACCCGCCCAGGCTAGTGGATAATACTTCATCATACTTCTGCCCTGTAGGTGATGGACAGGCTTTGGGGAATCAGACGAGTTTCTCGGCCATAATGTTCGGAGCCTCAGACCTGCTCTTCAAGCCACTGTTTATTGGCAAGTCCTGTTGAGTTTCTGGTCAATGGTAACCCTCAAGATGTTGATAGTGGTGGATTCAGTGATAGCAAACTGATAGAATGTCATGGGGCAGTAGTTAGATTATCTTTTATTAGTGATGGTCATAGTGTGATATTTGTGTGGAGTAAATGTAATTGTGCCATTTGTCAGCCCAAGGATATTACCCAGATCTTGTTGCATTTGAACAAAGACTATTTCAGTATCTGGAGAGTTTCAAACTGTGCTGTACATTGTACAATCAAACATCCCAGCTCCTGAACCTAAGAAGGGAAGGTCCTTGATGAAGCAGCTGCAAATGGTTGGTCCTAGGACACCACGCCAAGAAACTCCTGCAGAGATGTCCTGGAACTGAGATGACTGACCTCCAACAAACAATAATACAGGAGGCAACGGTCTAGTGGAATTATCTCTGGACCTGTCAATCTAGAGACCTAGTTAATGGTTCAAATCCTGGCATAGCAAAATTGGTAGAATTTGAATTCAATTAAAAAAATCTGGAATTAAGAATCTAATGATCACCAATTGTCAGAAAAATCTATCTGGTTCACTAATGTTCTTTAGAAAAGAAAACTACCAACCTTAACTAGTCTGGATTACGTATGATTCCAGACCACACGGCAATGTGATTGACTCTTAACTGCCCTCTAGGATGGGCAAGAAATACTGGTCTAAGCAACAACACCCTCATCCCATCAATGAATTTAAAAAAACACAACCACCTTATGTGCCAAGTATGATTTCAACTACACCCGAATTCTAACTTTGCTAGGGCTCCCTGATGCCACACTCAGTTGAATGTAGCCTTAATGTCAAGGACTGTCACTCTCACCTCACCTCTGGAATTCAGCTCTTTTGTCCATATTTGGACCAAGGCTACAATGAGATTAGGAGCTGAGTGGCCCTGGTGTAACCCAAACTTGATAGCACTATTGATGATACCTTCCATCACTTTACTGATGATTGGGAGTGGGAGATTGGTTGGATTTGTCCTGCTTTTTAGGTACAGAATGTACCTGGGCAATTTTCCACATTGTCGTGTAGGTGCCAGTGTTCTAACTTTACTGGAATAGCTAAGCTAGAGGAGCAGCAGGTTCTGGTGCACAAATCTTCAGTACCATTGCCATACTAGTAGTCTTTGCAGTATTCAGTGGTTCCAACTATTTCTTGATATCACATGGAGTGAACTGAATTTGTTGAAGACTAATGTCTGTAATGCAGGGGACCACTGAAGAAGGCCAAAATGGATAATCCATTCAGCACTTCTGGTTTGAAATTGCTGTGAAAGTTTCAACCCCCATCTACTGCACTGAAGAGCTGGATTCTTCCATCATTGAGGATATACATATTTGTGGAGCCGCCTCCTCCAGCAATATGCTTAATTGTCCAACACTATTCACAACTGGATGTGGCAGGACTGCAAAGTTCAGATCAAATCTGCTGGTTGTGGGATTGCTTAGCTCTGTCATTTGCCTATTATCTGTGGGGCATGGAAGTACTCCTGCTTGGCAGCTTCACTGGGTTGACACATCATTTTTAGGTATGCTCAGTGCTGCTCCTGGCATGTCCTCCTGTACTCTCCATTGAACCAAAGTTAATCCCCTGGCTTGATAAGAATGGTTGAGTGGGGGAATATGTTGGCTACGAGATTACACATGACAGAATTGTACTCCCGCACAATGTCCCACAGCACCTCAAGGATGTCCAAACTGGAGTTGCAAGATCCATTCAAAGTCTGTTCCATTTAGCATAGTTATAGTGCCATACTTGGAAATTATTCACAATGTGTAGGTAGGACTTCAGCTCCACATGAACGTGTAGTGCTCACTCTTACAGGTACTGTCATGGACAGATGCATATACAGCCAGCAGATAAGGTCAAACATGTTTTTCCACTCTTGTCGGCTCCCATAACACCTGCTGCAAACCCAGGCTAGAAGCTGGGTCCTTTCAGACCCAACCAGCTTGATTAGCAGTAGTACTGCCAAGCCACTCTTGCTGGTGGACATTGAAATGCCCCACATTCTTCTAAATTCCAGTGAGTACAAGCCTAGTTGATACAGACTTTCTTCATATATCAGGCCTGCCATTGTGGCAATCAATCTGGTGAACCTTCACTGGACTCCCTCAATAGCAAGGATGCCCAACCTCAGATTAGGAGACCAAAAATGTACACAGTACTCAATGTGTGGCTTCAACAAGGACTTGTATAACTGCAGCAAGACATCCCTACTCCTAAATTCAAATCGTCTCACTATGAAGGCCAGCATGTCATTAGCTTTCCTCACCACCTGCTTCACCTACATGACAACCTTCAGCAACTGTTCCACCGTGACACCCAGGTCTCACCTTTTCCTAAACTGCCACCATTCAGATAATAATCTGTCTTCCTGTTTTTGTGACCAAAGTGGATAACCTTTCAGTTATCCACATTATATTGCTTTTGTCAAGTATTTGTCCACTCAGCCAATCTGTCCAAGTCACCCTGCAGCCTCTTAGCATCCCCCTCACAGCATACACTGCCATCCAGTTTAGTGTCACCTGCAAATTTGGAGATATTGCAATAAACTCCTTTGTCCAAATTGTTAAATGTTCATTGTGAACAGCTGAGATCCCAACACTGAACTTTGGGGCACCCCACTTGTCACAGCCTGACACTTTGAAAAGGATTTGATTATTCCAACTATTTCCTGTCTGCCAACCAGTTCTCTATCCACCACAATACATTACCTCTGACACCATAAGCTTTAATTTTCCACACTAACCTCTTGTGTAGGACCTTGTCAAATGCCTTTTGAAAGTCCAGATATGCAACGTTCACTGATTCCCCCTTGTCCACTCCACTGGTCGTATCCTCCAAAGGAGATAATACCACGAGGACATTGCCTGCCCCTTACTCTGGTTGTGGTCTCACCAAGAGCCAATATAATTACAACACAGGTAGACAATCTTTATCTGAAATCCCGAAATCCAAAAAGCTCCAAAGTCCGAAGGTTTTTTTTTAAAATCAGGTTTTTTTTCTCATTAACAATGTTGTTTGGCATGTAAACTGTTCAACCAAGTTGACACCACTTGGTGCGTGTCACTCAGATGTGACGTGGGGGGCATGGCCCAGCAACAGGAGGCCTCGAATCTGTTTCAAGGCCCTGTTTTACCTAGTGAGCGTGCTCCTACAGTAAGATTTTTAAAAATTTCACCAACAAACTGTCTCTTATTCCAAAGTTTAAAAAATTCAGAATTCCGAAAACCAGCTGGTCCCGAGCATTTCGGATAAAGGATTGTGCACTTGTACTCAAATCCTCTCGCTTTCAAGACTAACATGACATCTGTATTCTTCATCACCTGCTGCACCTATATGCTGATTGTCAGTGACTAGGATACAATCACACCCAAGGTCTCATTGCACCTTCCCCTTTCCCACTCTATTGCCATTCAGATGATAATATGCCATCATATTTTTGTTACTGAAATAGATAATCTCATCGTTATCCAAATTATACATCACCTGCCATGCATTTGCCCACTCACTCAATTTGCCCAAATTACACAACTGTCTCTGCATTTTCCTCACAGATCACTCTCCCACGCAGCCTTATGCAAGCTTGGAGATATTTCATTTAATACCTCCATCTAAATGTTTAATGCATAATGTGAATAGCTGGATCTTAACTGGTCCCCACTTGCCACTGCCTGCTTTTCAGAAAAACTACCAACAACTTTAAATATTGATTGAATGTTAAATTGACTGGCAAAATGGGGGCAAAGAGAAGAGACTAACAAAGCACACTGGAAGAACTTATAATACGCCCAGAGGTTATTCTCCCATCAGAAGACAATCACATTCACACCCAGATAAGTGCAAGGTGATCTGCAATCTAGCAATAGTCCCAGATATGAAGTGCAAGCAGAAGGCATAACATGAGGGGGCGGCACAGTGGTTAGCACTGCTGCCTCATAGTGCCAGGGACCCAGGTTTGATTCCAGCCTCAGGCAACTGTTTGTGTGGAGTTTGCACATTCAGGTGCCGGAAGACTGAAGGTTGGCTAACGTGGTGCCACTGTTTAAGAAGGGTAGTAAGGACAAGCCAGGGAACTATAGCTCAGTGAGCCTGACGTCTGTGGTGGGCATGTTGTCGGACTGAATCTTGAAGGAAAGGATGTCCATGTATTTGTGCATGGAAAATCATGTCTCACAAACTTGATTGAATTTTTTGAAGTAGTAATGAAGTGAATTGATGAAAGCAGGGTGTTAGATGTGATCTGTATGGACTTCAGTACAGTGTTCAACAAGGTTCCTCATTCGAGACTGGTTAGCAAGGTTAGATCTCATGGAATACAGGGAGAACTAGCCATTTGGATACAGATCTGGCTCAAAGGTAGAAGACAGAGGGTGGTGGTGGAGGGTTCTTTTTCAGATTGGAGGCCTGTGACCAGTGGAGTGCCACAAAAATCGGTGCTGGGTCCCCTACTTTTTGTCATTTACATAAATGATTTGGATGTGAGCATAAGAGATACAGTTAGTAAGTTTGCAGATGACACCAAAATTGGAGGTGTAGTGGATAGCAAGGAATGCTACCTCAGATTACAATGGCTTCTTGCTCAGATGGGCAATGGGCTGAGAAGTGGCAGATGGAGTTTAATTCAGAGGTGCTGCATTTTGGGAAAGCAAATCTTAGCAGGACTTAGACACTTAATGGTAAGATCCTTGGGAGTGTTGCTGAACAAAGAGACCTTGGAGTGCAGGTTCATAGCTCCTTGAAAGTAGAGTCACAGGTAGATAGGATAGTGAATATGGTGTTTGGTATGCTTTCTTTTATTGGTCAGAGTATTGAGTATACAGGAGTAGGGAGATCATGTTGCGGCTGTTCAGGACATTGGTTAGGCCACTTTTAGAATATTGTGTGCAACTCTGGTCTCCTTCCTATCGGATGGATGCTGTGAAACTTGAAAAGGTTCAGAAAAGATTTACAAAGATGTTGCCAGGGTTGGAGGATTTGAGCCAAAGGGAGAGGTTGAACAGGCTGGAGCTGTTTTCCCTGGAGAGTTAGAGACTGAGGGGATGACCTTCTAGAAGTTTATAAAATCGTGAGGGGCATGGAGAGGATAAATAGACAAAGTCTTTTCCCTGGGGTTGGGGAGTCTAGGACTAGAGGGCATAGGTTTAGGGTAAGAGGGGAATGCTATATAAAAGAGACTTAAGGGGCAACTTTTTCACACAGAGGGTGGTACATGTATGGAATGAGCTGACAGAGGAGGTGGTGGAGGCTGGTACAATTGCAACACTTAAAAGGATGGGTATATGAATAGGAAGGGTTTGGAGAGACATGGGCCAGGTGACAGCAGGTGAGACTAGATTGGGTTGGGATATCTGATCGGCACGGACAGGTTGGACCAAAGGGTCCGTTTCCATGCTGTACATTTCTATGACTATTTGACTAACTCCAAACTCTCAAGTACCAGATAAGGATTAACCAACTTAATCACACAAGTAACTTTGCAAGATTACTGATTCATGGGGTTTGAAAAGCGACATGGATGCTGAAAAGCTGATATGGTTGTCAGATTGGGCACTTTGAGCTAGTAATCTTAAACGTTTCTCCTTTGGCCACATTCTTGGGAGTTTAAGTCAATAGACAAAATCTATTAAATAAAAACCAAAAGAAATGGGGATGCTGTAAATTAGACACAAACACAGTAATTGCTGGAAAAGTTCCGCAGGTCTGACAGCATCTGAGAAGAGAAATCAGAGTTAATGTTTTGGGTCCAGTGATCCTCAGTTCTGAGGAAGGGTCACTGGACCCAAAATGGAAACTCTGGTTTCCCTTCCCAGGCCTGCTGAGCTTTTCCAGCAATTTCTGTGTTTCTGACAAAACGGTTATTCTGCAGTTAGAGCAGAAGTTTTTTCACTGGAGCAGGGGAGGCTGAGGAGTGACTTTGTAATGTTTATAAAGCTATGAGAGACACAGATAAGGTGAATAGCAAATGTCTTTTCCCCAGGGTAGGGGAGTTCAAAACTAGAGGGCAAAGGTTTAAGATGAGAGAAGATGAAAGATTCGAAAAGGACCTATGGGGCAGCTTTTTCACAGAGGTTGGTACATATATGGAATGAAGTGATTAACAGCAGGTACATTTGATACACATTTAGACAGGTATATGAAATATTTAGAGGGGTCTGGGACAACACAAGCAAGTAGGACTAGTTTAGTTTGGGAAATCTCGTTGGCATGGACAAGTTGGACCAAAGGGTCTATTTCTGTGATATTTAACTACAGGCATACAGTGAACCATGTGGGTTTTCTGACAACTGACCATGGTCATTAGATGCTCAATTCCAGATATTCTTTGAATTCAAACTCCACCCTCTGCCATCGCAGGATTCAAACCCAGCTCCTGAGAACATGACAGAGGTCTCCAGACTAACAGTTCACCAAAACTACTACTCGGCCATTATCATCCCCCTGCACCACCACCCCCCTCCCAACAGCTGTTTTTGTGTTTATGAAACCACCCAAAGGCAGATGTAGGAGGAAAACTATGGAAACTAAACAAATGCGTCTATGCTTGAATACTGCTTCTAGGGTGTGGTATATTTTGCAGAGATCAGTTTTGTTAAAAATAACAAAGCAGTTTCACCCAGTATTTTATTGACAGCAGAGAAAAGTTTTCAGGCATCTTGATAATTTTTGATGAAGCAGTACTATCCCGTTTGAGAGAACACTATTAATAATTAGTAGAATCTGCAACTGGATGTCAGGCTTATTTTAAAGTCAGTTTTGTTTCTAGAAAGTGTCAGTCTGATGATGACTTCCCTGACTTGGAACTGTGTGAAATGGAAATGCTTTACTGTACTAATACCAAATCCCATCATCTTAATAACAAGTCACCTGAAGCAATGTTAGGATGTTAATCTGATTTTAAGATGTTTTTATATTTGTTTTATCCTTTCTACACAAAAACAATACGTAGATTCCATTTCTTTCAAGTGAACTGATTTATATCTGTATAGAAAGTTCATGTATCAGAACCCCAACATTGCAAGTTAGATCATATCAGACCAGCAATAGTAGTTTGTGCGGTCTGCGGTTTTTAGATTCTAAATCGTCAACTTCCTGAGAGGGATTCTTAAAATTTGTACATACTAGAATGAAAAACAGCAAGCTTACACTTAGAAACGTCAAAGGAATGTAGAAGAACAGACCCTCTCTCATCTTTTGGCTCGACTTAGATCAGCTTGATTGTATTGACAGTTGGTTCTGCTTTAACGCAGTTCTGTTCTCATGCAACCCCATGTTGTAAGAAAGGAATAAAGCCGGTTTCGCATTTTAACCAATACACATTTTAAAAATGCGTGCTTTAGAAACAGCGTCCCCAGTTCGTCAATCATGTCACACAGAATTCACATTAATAAAATGTGCATTATAGCAGAATGGCTTGTATTATACTTTAGGAGGTCAGGCATATAGATCATGTCACTATTACACGGCTTTGTAATTTTGACTCCCTATTTAAATCTAATTGAACTAGAGAATATAATAGTTTACCAACATTTTGCAAAGTTACAATCCTTCCGATACTTATATTCATTCTTTATCACTCTAGGTAAACAGCAATTATAGATAGTGACTTTATCAACCAATAGAATCATGGAATGAAATAGCATGTGACCCTCTAGTCTATCAGAACCAGGGTCAGTTCTTTGGTAGAGTTTTCGAACTAGTCATGCACCCATACTCATTCCCCACAACCCTGAAAATGATTTTCTTTCAAGGATTTATCCAATTCCCTTTGTAATTTACTATTGAATCTAGTTCTGCCACCATTTCAGATAGTGCGTTCAAATCACAACATTTACTAGTCACCATATATTGTCCTCTAGTTATTTGACCTGGCAGCATCTGTGGAAACAAATCAGACTTAAAGTTTCGACCGGAATCAGTTAGGAAACTATGCTGCCAGATGCTGAGTTTCTCCAGCAATTTTTGATTTTATTTCTCCCTAATTTCTCTTGCAAAACTGTTCAAGTGTTGAACATCTTCATCAAATTTCTCTGAACATTATCTCCTCACAGGAACATCAATTTTCCCAGTATCTCCACGTACAGCAACTGAAATTCTTTTTTTATTGTTGGAGTTGATGCAATCACTTCAGTCCCCTCTCTTGATTCCCTATCTAAGGTATGGGACCAAACAAATGGAGTAGTTAAGTATTCTGGTTTATTGAAGGTTCAGCGCCTTTTTGGTGTTTGTACTCTGGACAGCTCTTTATACAACAAGGATCCCATATTCTTTTTCAATAGCCTTCTCCATTTGTCCTGTCATCTGTAGATGAAACAGAATTAATGCTTTGACCACTAGCCATTTTTCCTCTTCTGAAAGATCAATCTGAAACGATAACATGTTCTCTCTCCAGAGTTTAAAAACCAAAAGAAATGCAGATGCTGGAAATCTGAAACAAACAGAAATTGTTGGAAAATCTCAAAAGGTCTGGCAGCATCTGTGGAGAGAAAGCAGAGTCAATGTTTCATTTCCCCGTGACTGTTCTTCACCACTCTGCAGAATTGCTGCCTGAATTGCTGAGTATTTCCAGAATTTTACGTTGTCGTTTCAGGTGCACCCAGAGGAAACCCAAGCAGACACAGGAAGAACGTGCAGACTTCACACGGACAGTCACCCAAGTTATAGTGAGAGCCTTGAAGCTTTGAATCAAGCAGAAGCACAGTATGTCAAGACAGACTGACAATGAAAATTTGGACCAGGACGTTACTTGACAGATTGACTGAAAGAGGGGTGAATAACAGACAAAAATTAGAGAAGAAAGAAACAAAGTTAATTATACTACAGGAGCAGGCCCATCAGCCCTCCAAACCTGCAGCGATCCAGATCCTCTATCTAAACTGGTCGCCTATTTTCTAAGGATCTGTATCTCTCTGCTCCCTGTCCATTCATGTATCTGCCCAGATACATCTTAAATGAGATTATCATACCCGCCTCGACCACTTTTGCTGGCAACACATTCCAGGCACTCACTACCCTGTGCGTGAAGAACTTTACATGCATATCTCCCTTGAATTTATCCCCTCTCAACTTGAACTCGTGACCCCTAGTAACTGAGTCCCCTACTCTGGGGAAAAAAAGCTTCTTGGTATCCACCCTGTCTACACCTGTCATGATTCTGTAGACCTCAATCAGGTCCCCCCTCTATCTCCATCTTTCTAATGAAAATAATCCAAATCTACTCAACCTCTCTTCACAGCTAGCACTCTTCATACCAGGCAACATCCTGGTGAACCTCCTCTGCATCCTCTCCAAAGCATCCACATCCTTATACCAATGTGGTAACCAGAACTATATTCTAAATGTGGCTGAATCAAAAGTCCAATACAACTGTAACATGTCCCGTCAACTCTCATTCGATGAAGGAAAGCATACCGTATGCCTTCTTGACCACTCCATCAACCTGCGTTGCCACCTTCAGGGCACAATGGACCTGAACACCCAAATCCCTCTATACAGCAATTTTTCCCAGGGCTTTTCCATTTACTGTATAGTTCACTCTTGAATTCGATCTTCCAAAATGCATCATCTCACATTTGCTGGATTGAACCCCATCTGCCATTTCTCTGCACGACTCTCCAATATATCTATATTCTACTGCACTCTCGGACAGTCCCCTTCACTATCTGCTACTCTACCAATTTTAGTGTCATCTGCAAACTTGCTAATCAGACCACCTATACCTTTCCCCAGATCACTTATGTATATCACAAACAACGGTGGTCCCAACACAGATCCCTGTGGAACACCACTGGTCACAGGTCTCCATTTTGAGAAACTCCCCTCCACTACTACTGTCTCTTGTTGCCCAACTAGTTCTCTCTATCCATCTAGCTAGTACACCCCTGACCCCATGTGACTTCACTTTCTCCATCAGCCTACCATGGGGAACCTTATCAAATATCTTACTGAAGTCCATGTCTATGACATCTACAGCCTTCCCTCATCAATCAGCTTTTTCACTTCAAGACATGATCTTGCCTGCACAAAACCATGGTGCCTGTTAAGGCCCCAGTTATTTCCTCCCTCACTTCCCTCAGTAACCTGGGATAGAACCTATTCAGACCTGGGGACTTGTTCAGCTTAATGACTTTTAGAATACTCAACATTTCCTCCCTCTTTATGCCAACTTGACCTAGAGTAATCAAACATCTATCTCTAATCTAAACTTCCGTCATGTCCCTCTCCTCAATGAATACCAAATGAATACCTTAATGAATACCACTCATTAAGAATCTCACCAAAAAAAAACTGGAGAAGAGCAACAATCTCAAGGATTGTAGAGAAGATGCGAGACAAGGCCACTGGGGAATTTGGAACATCAATAAAAACACTAAAACAGCAACGTGACCAGAAGTGCTCCAGTTTACTTCACAATCCAAAGACATGCAGGTTAGGTAGACTGGCCGTGCTTAATTGCAGCATTACGGGGTTATGTGGGTCTGACCAGGTTGCTCTTTGGAGGGTCAATAGAGACTTGATGGGTCAAATGGCCTCTTTCTGTACTGTACAAATTCTCTATGGTTCTACACTACCTCCAACAGAAAATAAAATTCGACTCTCCAATCACCAGTCAAAGAAAAAGCATGGGTGAATTTTGAGGAGAGTGAACAAGGGCCTCGAAAAACCTGGAGACAGCAGCCAAGCACAATGCAGATGTTACTGGATTTTTAAGAGTCAAATTTCCTCACTGCCTTATCAAAGTGAGCCAAACTTTGGAAGGGAAGCCCAATTTACTTTGCACTGAGCTAGCAGTAAACAGCAACAGGTCTCAGTAGACCACTCCAAAGGAGAAAGCCCAAGTCTGCAACATTTAAATGGGATCTGGATGGGTATATGAAAAGGAAGGGTTTGGAGAGATCTGGGCCAGGTGCTGGCAGGTGGGACTAGATTGGGTTGGATAGCTGGTCAGCATGGACGGATCTGTTTCCATGCTGTACATCTCTATGTCTCTATGACACTAAGTCAAAGTTCCATCCTCTTTGCTATCTAGCAACCCTATTTACTGATTTAGTCAGGAACAGGCTTTGTTAAAACTACCCTTAACAACTCCACCCCACCCCAAAAGAGCTGCTTTCTTTCAAGAAGCTAGACCCCAACTCTTCAATCAACACCCTCAGGGATAAGATTGAGTTATATGGAAAAGAGGTGACAACAGTCCCTTCAACTGCACCTTATCCCCAGACAGAGTGAGGCATTTGTGTAATTAACTAATATCTGCAACATCTTGTTTCTATTGCCGTAACTGAGCAAAATTATTTGCTTGCGAATAACTTGCAGCTGCTCCTACATCTCCATTTTGCAACGTAAAGCAGGAGGTTCAAAATTCCCCAAATTGTTACAGTAATGTTAACAGGTTGTAAACTTAACATTTTTACAATTTTTACATTCTCCAAGAAAAAAGTATGGCCCTGATTTGAGTTTTGTTGCACACTTTTTTTTTGCAAACTCTAAACAGTAATTCTAAGTGAGGAGAGAACAATAAACCTCTTGCACACAGAAATGTCAGGCACCACTAACATGCATGCAACTCTGAAAACAAGCTAACCATGAAGTAATTCCCAAGCTACCAGACAAAGCATTAAAATATAAAGGAACTTTGAAATATAAATGTAAAATACTTAGCCTTTCTACAACTTATAAATAGTTCACTGATCAAAAATGGCCCCATCACAAAAAGAGCCAAAAAGCAGAATGAAGAAAGCTTCCAATGTTTGTGCCAAGTGAAGCTTAAAATGAAATGCTTATCAGTCACTTCACTCTTATCTCTTAAGAATACATCTGCCATGAGACTGGTATCAAAAGACTACTAATTACTCACACCAGCCTGGTATGACATTTTTTGTTAAAAACATTTAAGTGTTGATAAACAAATTGTAATAGCAGTGATTTCAGGAGCCAGTATTGTCATATTTTACATTAATAGATATAAAATATTTTATATTTCATGGTGTAAGAAGACTGCATGTCATGTGCTGTTGATCATGGCCTCAAACTCCACGTATGTTAGAGATTAATTTTCAATCACAAGAGTGCAGAATTCTGAAATGTTTTCTGTACAAATCTCAGCACCACAAATTTACATTGAGAGTTATTGGAAATAGTCCCACAAATGACAGAGACTGCCTGGGTGACATAGTATTCTTCAACCTCAAGGGACCAATCAAGCTCGAGATGAAAGCTCAGTGAGCAATTGGACCTCAGCATTACTCTCAATTATTCATCACAGAAAGGCCACAGAGTTCCAATGTAGGAAATGGGAAATGACTCCTGTATCGCAGCAGGGGCTGCTTTTCAAGGCAGACTCAAAACACAGTAGAGAAAGCATTTTCATGCTGCTGGTTACAATTCACCTGACTCAGATTTCTGTAGATTTCTCCAGCTTCCTCATTTCCCCTCCCCCCACCTTATTTCAGTCCCAACCTCCGGATTCAGCACCGCCCTCTTGACCTGCAATCTTCTTCCCGACCTCTCTGCTCCCATCCCCTCTCCGAACTATCACCCTCATCTCCTTCCACCTATCGTATTTCCAGCGCCCCTCCCCCATATTCCCCCCCCTCCACCACCTTTTATCTCAGCCCGCTTGGCACACCAGCCTCATTCCTGAAGAAGGGCTTATGCCTGAAACGTCGATTCTCCTGCTCCTCGGATGCTGCCTGGCCTGCTGTGCCTTTCCAGCACCACACTTTTCAATTCAGGAGTTTCAACAATGAGATCAAACTAAAAAATGATGCATTCATTTTATCATTGCATATAGCTACCAAACAAAAACAATGCAGAAGGAATGAGCTTCTTGTCAAAATGTGACCAAGAATCACCACACCTGTCCATATGGACTTTGCACTTTCTCCCTATGTCTGCGTGCACTTCCACTGGTTGCTCCAGTTTCCTCCCACAGTCTAAAGGTCTGCAGTTTGGGTGGACTGGCCATGCTAAATTGTCCATAGTGACCACAAATACCCAGACCATGTGGATTAGCCTTGGTAAATATGGGTTATGAGGACAGGTTAGGGGGCTAGGTTTGGGTGGAATACTCTTTAGAGGATCAGTGCAGACTCAATGAGTCAAAGGGCCTCTTTCCACAGTGTGGGGATTCCATGACTCTTAATAATTATAGGCCAGCCGACATAGCCCAGTTTTAATCCAGGCCAGCCAGATCAAGAAACCAGGCAAACCGAGCCCAGATACAAATATAACCCACGCACTACAGACCAAGAATTCAAACCTTCTCCTTTCTCATAGGCTAATAAACTGCTGTAATAGCTTTTGCTATTATATTCCACAACTCTACTGTGGTTGAAACAATTCCACTTGACTTTCCAATCTTCTTCCATATCATGCTGCCAGATCTTCACCTGTTCACCAAGGTGAATAATTTTCCCCAGAAATTTTGCAACCTCCAATTGCTCACCTGTAAATTCCGTCTGGATGTTTAATAACCACCCAGTGCATAAATTATTTGACTGCTAGGCACAGATTGAGTACTGTCAATATAATTCCTTCTGTTGAGACTATCAGGCTCCTGAGGAGGTAGCTTTGACACAAACTGACAGGATATCTGGTATCAGAAACTGCAAAAGATCATAGCAATATACACTCTGGAGGTGAAACCTTAATGGAGCATTATAAAGGAGTTGCACACCCTGCACTTGGTTCAATTATATAGAAGCTTTATTAGACAGGACTTGAAGTACTGGGCAAAAAACAAAGAGACCTGTAAATCAGAAACAAAAACAGATATTGTTAGAAAAGATTAGCTGGTCTGGCAGCATCTGTGGACAGAAATCAGAGTTCTGAGGAAGAGGCACTCAACCCGAAATATTTTGGAATCATAGAGACCTATAGCAAGACGACAGGCCCTTTGGCCCAAACTGATCCATGCCGACCAAAACCGTCCATTAACGCTAACCCCAATTCCCTGCACTTGCCCCACATCCTTCTAATCCTTTCCTATTATGTATTTGTCCAAATGCTCTTTAGATATTGTTAATGATCCCTCAATCACCTCTACTGGCAGCTCATTCCATATGCATACCACTCTCGGTCTAAAACAATTGGCCCTCGGGCTCCCTTTTATTCTTTCTCCTCTAACCTTAAATCGATGTCCATTAGTCCTCAATTCCCCAACTCTGTGAAAAAGCTTGAGTGCATTCACCCTCTCCATGCCTCTCATGATCTTATACACCTCTATTAAGGTTACCCCCTCAGTCTGCTACACTCTAAAGGAAAAAGTCCTAGCTTGTACAACCTGTCCCTACAACTCGAACCGTTGACTCCAGGCAACATAGATGTAAATATCTTCGGCACTTTTTCTAGTTTAATAACATCCTTCCTATAACTAGGTAACCAAGACTAAATGCAATACTCCAAGTGCAGCCTCATCCACGTCCTGTATAATTGCAACATAACTTGCCAGCTTCTATTCTCAATGCCCTGACTGATGAAGGCTAGTTTACCAAAAGTCTTCTTCACTGCCCTGTCTACCTGTGGTTCCACTTTCAGAGAACTGTGCACTTGAACTCCAAAGTTGCTCTGCTTCACAACACTCCTTAAGGTCCTACCATTCACCATGAAACTCCTACCTTGATTTGACTTTCCAGAAAGTGCAAGACCTCACACTTATCTAGATTAAATTCCATTTGCCATTTCTCGGCCCACTTCCCCAGCTGATCAAGGTCCTGCTGTAATCTCTGATAACCTTCCTCACTGTCCACAATATCGCCTCTTTTAGTGTCATTAGCAAACTTAATTATCATGCCTTGCATATTTTCATCCAAATCACTGATGTAGATAACAAATAGTAATTGGCCCAGCACCAACCCTAGAGACACTCCACAAGTCACAGGCCTCCAGTCTGCCAAGAACCCTTTCAGAATGACCCTCTACTTCCTATCAAGTTGATTTTGTATCCAACTTGCCAGCTTGCCCTGAATTCCAAGCAACCTAACCTTCCACAGCTGCCAATGTGGAACCTTATCAAAGGTCTTACTGAAATCCAAACAGATATATCTACCGCCCTGTCCTCATCAACCTTCCTGGTTACTTCAAAGAACTCTTTAAAAAAAAAAATTGGTAAGGCAAGATGTCCCACTCACAAAGCCATGCTGACTGCAACTAATCAAATCTTGTCTTTCTAAATATACACCTTATCCCTCAGAACCTTCAAATAGCTTACGCACCACAGATGTTAAGCTTACTGGTCGACATGCTTTTCCTTGCTGCCCTTTTTTTTTGAATAGTGGCACATTTGCTACCCTCTAGTTTTCCAGGAGCTCACCCATGGCTCACAATAATGCAAAAATATTAGCCAGGGCCCCCGCAATTTTTTCTCTAGCCTCTTGCAGTGTTCTCAAACAAATCTGGTCAGGACCAGGAGATTTATCCAACTTCATACATTCTAATACATCCAACACCTCCTCTGCAGTATTATGGACTGTCCTCAAGATATCTCCACTAACTTCTCCAATTTCCCAAGTTCTCATGTCTTTCTCCATGGTAAACTCAGAGGAGAAATATTCATCGAGAACCTCACCCATCTCCTGCGGATCTACACATAAATGTCCACTTTGGTCCTTGAGGCGTCCTATTCTCTTTCCAGTTATTCGTTTTCCGTTAAGTATATTTAAAGTACCTCGTTGGATTCATCCTAACATTCTCAGCCAAGGCTACCATGAGCCCCCTTTTTGCTATCCCGATTTCCTGCTTCAGTCAACTCATGTCATCCCAGTATACCTCCAGGGATTCCCTTGATCTCAGCTGCCTGTACTCTGAGCCGTGCCTCCTTTTTTCTGGTCAAAGTCTTAATATCACGTCATCCAGGGTTCCCTTTTCCTGCCAACCTTGCCTTTCATCCTCTCAGGAACACACAGACCTTGAAATTTAGCTATCTCACTTTTAAAGACCTCGCACTTGCCAAAGATCCTTTTGCCTGGAAACAAACTACTCCAATCAACCCCTGGAAGCTCCCGTCTAATTCCATCAAAATTCACCTTGCCCCCATTTAGAACTTGAACCTGTGGACCACTTTTGTCCCTCTCCAAAACTATGGTCACGAGTCGCAAAGTGCTCTCTCACCAACACCTTCATCACTTTTCCTGCCCTATTTTCCACAGTATGTCAGGTTTTGTGCCTTCCCAAGTCAGACCTTCTATAAAATGCTTGAGAAAACTTTCTTGAAAGCACTTAAATTCCACCCTATCTCAGCCCTTAATGCTCTGGCAGTCCCACTCTATGTTAGGAAAATTAAAACCCTCAACTATGACAATCCTATTGTTCCTAACAGCCTCCCCAGTCTCCCTGCATACTTGTTCCTCTAATTCCCATTGACTACTTGGGGACCTACAATACCACCCAAAAACATCATGGTCCCCTTCTTATTTCTTACTTCCACCCACAAAGCCTCACTGGATGAGCCTTCAGCTATTTCATCTCTAACTATTGCTGTGATACTCACCTTAATCAAAAATGCAACTCCTCCTCCCCTTCTCCCACCTCAAGCTACTGTACCCTGATACATTGAACTGCCAGTCCTGTCCCTCCATTACCCATGTTTCTATAATGGCTATAATGTCCCAGTCCCACATACCTATCCACGCCCTGAATTCATTGGTCTATCTGTCAG
Source organism: Hemiscyllium ocellatum (assembly GCF_020745735.1). Lineage (NCBI taxonomy): Eukaryota > Metazoa > Chordata > Chondrichthyes > Orectolobiformes > Hemiscylliidae > Hemiscyllium > Hemiscyllium ocellatum. The sequence goes on along the minus strand of NC_083429.1, from coordinate 16,407,818 downwards.
CCCTCTTGCATTGAAATAGATGCAATTTAATCCAACAGGCACCCCTCACTCCCTGTTGTTTCCAGCCTAACTGGTCTCTTCAACCTCCTATTTCTGATTACTGTATCGCCTTCCAGCCTCCCACTTGTCTCCCTGTTAAGGATCCCACCACACCCCATGCCAATCTAGTTTAAACCCTCCCTTACAGCACGACCAAACCTGGCTGCCGAGATATTGGTCCCTCTCCAGGTCAGACACAATCGGTCTCTCTTGAGCAGATCACCTCTGGCCCAGATAAGACTCCAATGATCTAAAAATCTGACTCCATGCCCGCTGCACCAATTCTTTAGCCATGCATTCATCTACCATTTCTCCTGCTCTTACCCTCACTAGCACATGACACTGGAGATCACCACCAACGAGGTCCTGGTTTCTCATTTTTTTCCAAGCTCTCTATAATGACTCTGCAGGACTTCATCCCTATTTCTACCTATATCATTTGTACTAATGTGCACAATGACTTCTGGCTGCTCACCCTTCCCCATGAACGTTCTGCAGCCATTCTGAGCTGCTCTGATCTATCAATCATTCAGCATCTCAGATGATTCTGACAGCATCCAGCTCCAGCTCCCTCACATGAACTCCCAGTAACAGGGGTTTAGTGCATTTCCCACAGGTATAGTTAACTCTGCTTTCTCTCCACAGATGCTGCCAGACCTGTTGGGCTTTTCTAGCAATTTATCTGTTAAAGTACTGGGTGACATTTTGGTCACTTTATCTTAGAAAGTATGTCTTTACCATAGTGACAATGCAACCAAAGATCACCTGTATTGTTTCCAGGATGGTAGGACATCCTGGGCAAACTGAGCCTCTATTCTATAAAGCTTCAAGGGAGGAGAGATGACTTTGTTGAATCCTACAAGATAAAGTACTTTGCAGAGTAGAGGTAGGTAAAATATTTCCTCTGGTTCAGGAATCTAGAGCCAGGGGTACAATTTAAAGGGGGAGGAGGGGTGAACACAAGAAGCACGGTGTCACTTGAGTCTGAAATAAAGAGAAATGTTTCTTCTCAGAGGATTGTGAATCCTTGGAATTTTCTATCAAAGAGAACTGTGGAAAGTTAGGCTTTAAGTATTTTAAGGTAAAAACGATCGGTCTCTGATGACCAGTGGCATACTGGGTTATGACTGAAAGTGCATAAAAAGTTACTCAATTGTTTGATCAACCACGATCGTACTGAATAGCTTAATGGCCTACTCCTGGTTCTGGAGTGCTGAAGGTGAATCTGGGTGCCCAGACTGAATTGATAGTGCAAGACAGACACTGTGATGCACTATCCTTCTCCAGCCATAGTTGCTTACAGCACAGAATAAAACTATTTAGTTCATCATGCCCAACTCTTTACAAAGGCAATTTGAAACATATACATTAAACTGCATGACATCATGCACACTTTCCAACTCAGCATTGTGAATCACAACTGAAATAAGCAATAAGTGGATGGTGAAATAAGACAGTAACAGGTTCAAGGCTGGTGATGATGCTGTTCTTTTCATATCATGCATGGCATCAAACTGGGTGCAAAGTGCTCAGAGCTTGGGGCAAACATTCAAATTGGGACAAATTCAAATTCTAGCAAGGATTCATGCAGGAAGCTCATATTGATCAAATTGAACAGTGAAGAAGGGAATATGAACAAACAATCAGAGTGCATCTGGAAAAATGAACAAACAGTGAAATTCACAACTAATCTTGGAGGAACTGTTGGGCGAAGTTCACAGCACAGAATCAGATAAGTTAATTGTTGTTTTAAGTCTATCCAAGAGAAAGGCTGTATTAGTGAGTACAGTGGGTTCTATCTTGATTATATGTTTTTGGAGACAAGTCTCTTGATTAAACTTAAAATATAAGCCATAGGTATAAATTTAACCTGGGGCAGTGTTTGTAGAGGAATAAGATGGTGCTATTTTCTGGGTCTGTGAATTATGAAGGAGCAAAAATGGCCTTTACAGTGATATGTACTTCTTGTCAGATGTGGGAGTTCAAAGAGAGTTTAAAGATTACTGCAGATTATGTCTGCCATAAATGCTGTTGGATGCGAATCTTATTAGATTGAGTGGATCGGTTGGAGAGACCGATAGAAGCGATGAGGAATTTGCAACAGCAACAGTATGTAATGGATGGAAGTTATAGGAAGGGGGGAAAAGTCTGAGATACAGTCACATAGATGGGTTAACTCCAGGAAGTGTAGGAGAGGTAGGCAGCTGGTGCAAGAGTCTTTTGTGGATATACTCATTTCAAACAGGTATGCTGTTTTGGAAAATGCAGGGGGTGATGGATTCTCAGGGGAACATAGCATGAACAGCCAAGTTGCTGGTTTTGAGACTGGCTCTAATGCAACGAGGGGTACGTTGGCTTCCAAGAGATCAGTTGTGTTAGGGGATTCTGTAGTCAGAGATACAGACAGATGTTTCTGTGGCCAGCAGAGAAAAAGCAGAATGGTGTGTTGTTTCCCTGGTGCCAGGATCAAGGATGTCACAGAGAGGGTGCAGAATGTTCACACAGGGAAGAAGGGCCAACAAGAGGTCATTGTCCACATTGAAACCAACGATATAGGAAGGGAAAAGGTTGAGATTCTGAAGAGAGAGTACAGAGAGTTAGGCAGAAATTTAAAAAGGAGGCCCTCAAGGGTAGGATTACTCCCAGTGCTATGAGCTAGTGAGGGCAGGAATAGGAGGATACAGCAGATGAATGCATGGCTGAGGAGCGGGTGTATGGGAGAAGGATTCACATTTTTGGATCATTGGAATCTCTTTTGGGGTAGAAGTCACCTGTACAAGAAGGACGGATTGCACCTAAATTGGAAGGGGACTAATATACTGGCAGGGAAATTTACTAGAACTGTTTGGGAGGATTTAAACTAGTAAGGTGGGGATGGGACCCAGGGAGATAGTGAGGAAGGAGATCAATCTGAGACGGGTACAGCTGAGAATAGGAGTGAGTCAAACAGTCAAGACAGGCAGGGACAAGGTAGGGACAAGGTAGGACTAATAAATTAAACTGCATTTATTTCAATGCAAGAGGCCTAACAGGGAAGGCAGATGAACTCAAGGCATGGTTAGGAACATGGGACTGGGATATCATAGCAATGACAGAAACATGGCTCAAGGATGGGCAGGACTGGCAACTTAATGTTCCAGGATACAAATGCTACAGGAAGGATAGAAAGGGAGGCAAGAGAGGAGGGGGTGTGGTATTTTTGATAAGGGCGGCACGGTGGCACAGTGGTTAGCACTGCTGCCTCACAGCGCCAGGGACCTGGGTTCAATTCCCGCCTCAGGCGACTGACTGTGTGGAGTTTGCACGTTCTCCCCGTGTCTGCTTGGGTTTCCTCCGGGTGCTCCGGTTTCCTCCCACAGTCCAAAGATGTGCGGGTCAGGTGAATTGACCATGCTAAATTGCCCGTAGTGTTAGGTAAGGGGTATATGTAGGGGTATGGGTGAATTGCGCTTCGGCGGGTCGGTGTGGACTTGTTGGGCCGAAGGGCCTGTTTCCACACTGTATAGCATTACAGCTGTGCTGAGGGAGGATATTCCCAGAAATACATCCAGGGAAGTTATTTGGGTGGAACTGAGAAATAAGAAAGGGATGAACACCTTATTGGGATTGTATTATAGACCCCCCAATAGTCAGAGGGAAATTGAGAAACAAACTTGTAAGGAGGAGATCTCAGCTATCTGTAAGAATAATAGGGTAGTTATGGTAGGGGATTTTAATTTTCCAAACATTGACTGGGACTGCCATAGTGTTAAAGATTTAGATGGAGAGGAATTTCTTAAATGTGTACAAGACAATTTTCTGATTCAGTATGTGTATGTACCTACCAGAGAAGGTGCAAAACTTGACCTACTCTTGGGAAATAAGGCAGGGCAGGTGACTGAGGTGTCAGTGGGGGAGCACTTTGGGGCCAGCGACAATAATTCTATTCAATTTAAAATACTCATGGAAAAGGATAGACCAGAACTAAAAGTTGAAGTTCTAAATTGGAGAAAGGCCAATTTTGCTGGTATTAGGCAAGAACTTTCAAAAGCTGATTGGAGGCAGATGTTCGCAGGTAAAGGGATGGCTGGAAAATGGGAAGCCTTCAGAAATGAGATAACAAGAATCCAGAGAAAGTATATTCCTGTCAGGGTGAAAGGGAAGGCTGGTAGGTATAGGGAATGCTGAATGACTAAAGAAATTGAGGGTTTGGTTAAGAAAAAGAAGGAAGCATATGTAAGGTATAGACAGGATAGATCGATTGAATCCTTAGAAGAGTATAAAGGAAGTAGGAGTATACTTAAGAGGAAAATCAGGAGGGCAAAAACAGGACATGAGATAACTTTGGCAAATAGAATTAAGGAGAATCCGAAGAGTTTTTACAAATACATTAAGGACAAAAGGGTAACTAGGGAGAGAATAAGGCCCCTCAAAGATCAGCAAGGCGGCCTTTGTGTGGGGCCACAGAAAATGAGGGGAGATACTCAATGAATATTTTGCATCAGAAATGTAAAATATTCACCGAGTGTATTTACTGTACAAAAGGATATGGAATGTACAGACTGTAGGGAAATAGATGGTGACATCTTGCAAAGATGTCCAGATTACAAAGGAGGAAGTGCTGGATGTCTTGAAACAGTTAAAAGGTGGATAAATCCCCAGGACCTGATCAGGTGTACCCAAGAACTCTGTGGGAAGCTAGAGAAGTGATTACTGGGCCTCTTGCTGAGATATTTGTATCATCGATAGTCGCAGATGAGGTGCCGGAAGACTGGAGGTTGGCAAACGTGGTGCAACTGTTTAAGAAGGACGGTAAAGACAAGCCAAGGAACTATAGACCGGTGAGCCTGACCTCAGTGGTGGGCAAGTTGTTGGAGGGAATTCTCAGGGACAGGATGTACATGTATTTGGAAAGACAAGGGCTGATTAGGGATAGTCAACATGGCTTTGTGCGTGGGAAATCATGTCTCAAAACCTTGAGCTTTTTGAAGTAACAAAGAAGATTGACGAGGGCAAATCAGTAGCTGTGATCCATATGGACCTCAGTAAGGCGTTCGACAAGGGAGACTGATTAGCAAGGTTGGATCTCATGGAATACAGGGAGAACTAGCCATTTGGATACAGAACTGGCTCAAAGATAGAAGACAGAGGGTGGTGGCAGAGGGTTGTTTTCAGAATAGAACCTGTGACCAGTGGAGTGCCACAAGGATCGGTGCTCGGTCCTCTACATTTTGTCATTTACATAAATGATTTGGATGCGAGCATAAGAGATACAGTTAGTAAGTTTGCAGATGACACCAAAATTGGAGGTGTAGTGAACAGCGAAGAGGGTTACCTCAGATTACAACAGGATCTGAACCAGATGGGCCAATGGGCTGGGAAGTGGCAGATGGAGTTTAATTCAGATAAATGCGAGGTGCTGCATTTTGGGAAAGCAAGGTCCTAAGGAGTGTTGCTGAACAAAGAGACCTTGGAGTGCTGGTTCATAGCTCCTTGAAAGTGGAGTCACAGGTAGATAGGATAGTGAAGAAGGCATTTGGTATGCTTTCCTTAATTGGTCAGAGTACTGAGTACAGGAGTTGGGAGATCATGTTGCGGCTGTACAGGACATTGGTTAGGCCACTGTTGGAATATTGCATGCAATTCTGGTGTCCTTCCTATCGGAAAGATGTTGTGAAACTTGAAAGGGTTCAGAAAAGATTTACAAGGATGTTGCCAGGGTTGGAGAATTTGAGCTACAGGGAGAGGCTGAACAGGCTGGGGCTGATTTCCCCGGAGCGTCGGAGGCTGAGGTGTGACCTTATAGAGGTTTACAAAATTATGAGGGACATGGATAGGATAAATAGACAAAGTCTGTTCCCTGGAGTCGGAGAGTTCAGAACTAGAGGGCATAGGTTTAGGGGGAGGGGGGAAAGATATAAAAGAGACCTAAGGGGCAACTTTTTCACGCAGAGGGTGGTACATGTATGGAATGAGCTGGCAGAGGATGTGGTTTAGGCTGGTATAATTGCAACATTTAAGTGGCATTTGGATGGGTATATGAATAGGAAGGGTTTGGAGGGATATGGGCCAGGTGCTGGTAGGTGGGACTAGACTGGGTTGGGATATCTGGTTGACATGGACAGGTTGGACCGAATGGTCTGTTTCCATGCTGTACATCTCTATGACTCAATGACCAGTGTTGAGGGGACGATTATGGTGGTGCAGCTGTGATTGGAGGATGGGAAGTTCCCGAACTTCTGATTTGCCTCTCTCACGTGTGCAGTTCAATGGTCAAGGTTCATTTTGATAATCAACAGCAACTTTCTTCTACGCTTGAACTCCATGAACAGGTTTTTTTTTTTGCAGAGCTTCTACTTCCAGCAGCCAGCCTCCTGACTCCACTACATACAAAAAGCAATCCAAGAAAGCTGATCAGAAATTTGGTGAGGCTTCCCATGTGACAGGTTAAATTCAAGTAAAGCCAAAAAAGTGTTGCACAAACCACCAAGTGCTGTCCAATAAAAACATTTAATCAAATAACCTTAGTGACTCTTGGAGAACTTTCAAGAGGAATACATCAGGAACCCATGATCACACTTCTGACATTTGAAAAATGACACTTACAGCCACCAGTTTAAGACAGCCTTAATGATCTCCAAGAATGTCAGAAAGCATCTTTTGAGAAGTTATAAATTTCACACAAAGGAGCCTCATACTAATGCAGGAATTTTATTTTAACCATGTCAATTGCAACAAATTAATTTGTAAGAAGATGGAGGCAAATAAACATACACCTGCCAATCAAGAGTTAAGTAAAACTGCCTTGTTTTTGTCTGTCTTTTGGTCATGTTACTTTTTAAGTATTAAAGACGAGTCATATCGGAAAATAGTTTGGGAAGCACTGCTGGAGCTCAAAATCTAGAGCTTCAACACATTGGTACTATCTTCCTCTTGTTCCTCATCTCAATGTAACTTGCACATCACCAACGGTTCCTCCTCCCAAAACATGGTCACGTCTAGTGTGGCTATGTGATCACAAATATGCCTTAAATATTATTTCAAGCTCAAGTGGGCTAGTCACTCCTTAAGCAGTCTTTTTATGGTTAGAGGATGCCTGTACTGTTCAATATTCAATTTTATGGCATTACCAAGGGATATATATTACCAAGGGGTGGCCTATACCTTCCTGCAATACACAAATAATATTGTACCTGCACATTTATTTATTATCTGCACCTTTCTTCAAAGGCAGCGCTTGCATTTTAGTTCGACTCAAGGAGATAGGAATCATTAACGGTTTTAATTTTACATACAGCAAATGAACAGAGGAACAGATTTAATCAATATTCACTTCACTTGCTTTCAAATACCATCGCATGAATGAGAGAAATGATAAATCAAGGAGCCCTGCATAGCAAATTAAATTCACTTGCTTTCATTGCATTATAGAACTGATATAGAGCACATAATTAACTACATAAATTTGACACTTCCTTTTGTCCTTTCTCTGAGCAGACCATCCAAATCACTGAAATCCCAATGTGACAGAATCTAACCTTGATAGTGCAAGGTTTGTAGCTCAGGTTGAGGTTTAGGGTGTAGGTTTGCTCGCTGAGCTGTAGGTTTGATATCCAGGCGTTTCATTACCTGGCTAGGTAACATCAGTGGCGACCTCGAAGTGAAGTGAAGCTGTTGTCTCCTGCTTCACTTATATGTTTGTCTTAAATGGGGTTCCTGGGGTTTGTGGTGATGTCTTTTCCTGTTCATTTTCTGAGAGGTTGATAGATGGTATCTAGATCTGTGTGTTTGTTTATGACGTTATGGTTGGAGTGCCAGGAATTCTCTAGCATTTCTTTGCTTAGCCTGTCCCAGGACAGATGTGTTGTCCCAGTCGAAATGGTATCTTTTTTTCCTCCGTGTGTAGGGCTACGAGGGAGAGAGGTCGTCTCTTTTTGTGGCTAGCTAGTGTTCGTGTATCCTAGTGGCTAACTTTCTTCCTGTTTGTCCTACGTAGTGTTTGTGGCAGTTAGATTAGATTACTTATAGTGTGGAAACAGGTAGATTAACAGGGTAAATATGGGGTTATTAGATTAGACTGGATTAGATTAGATTACTTACAGTGTGGAAACTGGCCCTTTGGCCCAACAAGTCCACACCGACCCGCCGAAGCGCAACCCACCCGTACCCCTACATATACCCCTTACCTAACACTACGGGCAATTTAGCATGGCCAATTCACCTGACCCGCACATCTTTGGACTGTGGGAGGAAACCGGAGCACCCGGAGGAAACCCACGCAGACACGGGGAGAACGTGCAAACTCCACACAGTCAGTCGCCTGAGGCGGGAATTGAACCCGGGTCTCAGGCGCTGTGAGGCAGCAATGCTAACCACTGTGCCACCGTGCATGAAATTTTGTAGACGACGTTGGTTTTGTCCATGGGTTGTACAGGGTCTTTTAAGTTTGTTAGTTTTTTGTTTGAGAGTGTTGGTGGGTTTGTTTGCTTCTAGGATTCCGAGGGGTCTTAGTAGTCTGGCTGTCATTTCTGAAACTTCTTTGATGTATGGTAAGGTGGTTAGGGTTTCTGGCTGTGGTTGGTCTCCTTGATAGTCATTGCCTTTACTCAAATCCCAATACAAACAGCCTGAGTTTACTACTAATCAGAAATTTGACTGGTTACATAAAAGGTCAAAAGCTGGGAATTCTTCAGCAAGTAACTTACCTCCTTTCTCTTCAGTTTCTGCCTGTCACCCAAAAAGCACAAGTCGAGTGAGGTAGAATACTCTCTCCACTTGTATGAATGAATATGGATCAAACAGAATTCAAGACATTCACTACTATCCAGGATAAGGAACCTATTTGAGTGGCGTCCAATCCACCAGCTTCCACATTCACTTTTTTCACCATTGTTGCTACGATGGTGGTAGTAGCAGCGTACATTATCTGCACAGCATTCATCAAGGCTCTTAAATCACACTTTTTAAACCCACCAAAAAGATAACAACAGCATGGGAACATCATCTGCAAACATCCCTCCAAATCTCATGCCAGACTGATTTGGAATCAGATCACCTTTTCTTTACATTAGATCTGAATTCTGAAGCTCCCTCCCCAGCAGCATTCTGTGTGTCCTTACGCCATGTGAACTGCAGATATTCAAAAGAGCCACTCAGTACCAGTTTCAAAGTTCATTAAATAAGGGCAATAATTGTTAGCTATACCAGTGATGACCACATCCCATAAAATTTAAAAAACCTCTTTAGATTCTCCACCCCCCCCCCCCCCCCAACCTCTTCAATAAAATGAGATACCTTACTTGAAATTTTCTTGTGCTTAGTGGAAAGTACATATTGCTGGTTGAACTAAAATATAAAGACCAATCCAATGACAAATAACTTCTGTCCATTCACCACTGTGTAAACATACCTTCAATATCTAAAATATACACAAAATACTACAGATGCTGTAAACCTGAAATGAAAACAGTGCTAGGGCAAATCATGTTAGGCAGCATCTCAGGAATAGAGAATTCGACGTTTCGAGCATAAGCCCTTCATCAGAAGGGCTTATGCTCGAAACGTCGAATTCTCTATTCCTGAGATGCTGCCTGGCCTGCTGTGCTTTGACCAGCAACACATTTGCAGCTGTGATCTCCAGCATCTGCAGACCTCATTTTTTACTCGCTAGGGCAAATCAGTCTAGTCAGTCTCAAATCAAAATGCTGAAAAAACTCAGCAGGTCTGGCAGCATCAGTGAAGAGAAAGCAGAGTTAACACTTTGAGTCCAGTTCTTCTTCAGAACGGATTGGCATATATGTTAGAGAAGGGAAGGGGGAGGAGAAAGGAGAAAATGATAGGTGGAGATGGACCCAGGAGAACAAGAAAAAGACTAAGGAATGGATAAATGTCTGCCTGGGGGAATGCTGTGGTTAATGGGAACTATTAGTGGCAGGTTTGTGGTAGCAGCCCATGTGATGACAAGGCCCAGTGAGAGAGTGTTGGACTAAGGACATGGGAGGTGGTGGTCAGACCCTAAAATGATTGAACTCGATATTGAGCTCCAAAGGTTACAGGGTTCCAAGTGAGAAATAAAGTGTTGCTCTTCCAGCTTTCACTAAGCTTCACTGGAGCACTCTAGCAAGTCCGAGAGAGAGTTATTGGCCAGGGAACACAGTGGTATTTTGAAATAGCAGGCAACCAGAAGCTCAGGACATACAAGGAGGTCTCTGAAACATCCATTTTCTTCCAGAACCAAGGATTTTCCATTGTGACCCTCAGCCATATCCAATCAATGTCTCACACTTTGGCCCTCACCTCCTTTCTTCCCTCCCACAACAGCAACAGAGACCTCCCTGCCCTCATCTATCACCCCATCAGAACCGCATACAAGGAAAATTAGCTGTCATGTCCAGACACACATTCCTACCTCTTGTCAGCCTTTCACAGGGACTGTTCCCTCCAGGACACCTTGTTCCACGACTCCTTTACTTCTAACATCGTCCCAAACTGTCATGGGGCCTTCCTATGCAACTGCAGAAGGTGTAACACCTGTGCATTTACTTCCTCCCTCCTCAGTATTCAATGCCCAGATACATCTTCCACGTGAAGCAGCAATTTACCTGGCCTCATTGATCTAGTATATTGTGTTCATTGCTCACAATATGGTCTCCTCTACATTGGCAACACTCTTTCCAAAAAAAATGACCCTCAGCTTCCAGTTGCCTGTCATTTCAACACACCATCTTGCTTCCTGACCAACAGCTTTGACTTGGGCTTGCTACAGTGCTCCAGCGAAGTTCAGTGCAAACTGGTAGAATAATACCTCATTTTCCACTTGGGTACCTGTCACAGAGATGCACAGCACAGAAACAGACCCTTTGGCACAACTCATCCATGCTGACCAGATATCCCAAATTAATCTAGTCCCATTTGCCAGCATTTAGCCCCATATCGGAGAACTTTCTATTCATAAATCCGTCCAGTTGTTTTTCAAATGCTGTGATTGCACCAGCCTCCACCACCACCGCCTCTGGCAGTTCATTCCATACACATACCACCTGCTGCGTGAAAAAAACTGCCTCCTAGGTCCCTTTTAAATCTTTTCCCCCTCACCTTAAACCTCTGCCTTTTAAATTTAGACTCCCATATTCTGGGAAAAGACTTGGACTATTCAGCCTATCCATATCCTTCACGATTTTATAAACTTCAATAAGGAGTGCACCCAGCCTCCAACACTCCAGGGAAAATACCCTCAGCCTATTCAGCCTCTCTATAGCTCAACCCTCCAACCCCAGTAATGTCACTGTAAATCTTTTCTGAATCCTTTTAATTATAATAACATTTTTTTCCAATAGCAGGGAGACCAGAATTGAAAACAGCATTCCAAAAGTGGCCTAACACTGCCTCTCCCCTGGCCCCAACCACGTGCACCCCGCCCCCATCCCCATCCAACCACCTTTGCCCTGTACAGGATAATGTTGCAGAGATTACGTGCGAAAGGAGGGGGTTTAGGGTACACCCCTGTGTAGAACTCCAGGGAAAGTGTTGGGCGAGAGAGAGGGCAGTCAGTCAGTCATTTAGAGACGGTGCCTGTTTAATCACTGTAAACAAAAGACGCGATTACTGTTGGAAACACGTCTTTGATATAATGTTTCTATCGGGACCTCAGATCTCTTTCGGATAATTGGTATTCAGATAATCAAGGTTCCTCTACCGAATAATCAATTATCAGAACTGAAATGGTGCCCACCCATCTAGTTTGGATAATCGAGGTTCCTCTGTACACCAACCTTTCCTAGCTACGAGTTCTGAAGAAGGATCACTTGACCCAAAACAATAGCTCTGCTTTCTGTCCATAGGTGCTGCCAGACTTGCTGAGGTTTTCCAGTAAGTTCTGATTTTGTTACCGAAATCAAACAGACTTGACTGAGTTTCTTTGGAATTTGTTTTTATTTCAGAGTTACAGCACTTGTTAACATTGAAACAGTCTCCATACTACTAAACACCCAAATTACTCCCTGACCTCCAATTCCACAGCTCCAACCAAAAACATTTCACTCTCTGAGGTCTACAGAATGCCTACAGTGTGGAAACAGGTCATTCGGCCCAATAAGTGCATACCTACTCTCCAAACAGCATCCTACCCATCCCCCACCCTAACCTTGTAATCCTGCATTTCCCAAGGCCAATCCACCTAGCTTGCACATCTTTGGACTATGGGAGGAAACCAGAGCACAGAGGAAAACGACGCAGACAAGGGGAGAATGTGCATACTCCACACAAACAGACACCCGAGGTTGGAATTGAATTCAGGTCCCTAGCACTGAGAGGCAACAGTACTAATCATTGAGCCACTATGCTACCCATATCCAGGACCTTTTTCCACAACCCTGGCAAATCCAAATTTATTTTGTTCAACTCTCAATGAAAACTAATCCTTGAACTCAAATTTCAGAAATGAGTGAGTGAATTAGATTGAGGGCAGAGCAAAAGACAAATTGCTAATGGAGATAAAGGATGGACAGAAATATAACACGTGTAAAAGATAGGTGTGAAAGGAGGAAATAGGCCTATGCTGCACACAAAGAGCAAAATCAATACCACATAACCAAAATATAGCTGGGGTGACCTAAAAGAAATCCAAATTTGTGGCATTCAATAGAACTCTAGAGGATATAAAGTATCTAATTAAATTGAAGTGTTGCTCCTCTAACTTTCATTGGGACAAAGGCAGACATTTTAGCATGGCAGCAAGGTGCTTTAGTGAAATGGTAAGTAACTGGAAGATCAAGATCATCCTCATGGACAATAAGTTGTGGATGCAACAAGAGATCAGGCTATTTAGGATTTAGTGATGTGTAATGAATTAGGCTTATTAAATGGTGTCAAAAGAAAAGATCACTGAGGGAACAGTGATCATAACATGATTAAATTAACATTCGGTTTGAGAGTGGTAAACTTGGGTTGGAAACAACAATGCTAAACTTAAATAAGTATAATTGCAAAGGAAGAAGAGCTGAGTTAGCTGGAGTGGATTTAGAAAAGAGTGCAGCTGCAAACGCAGTGGAGGAACAATGACATATTCAAAAATATAGTCCATGGCTCACAACAAAGTGACCTCATGAGAAAAGATTCTAGTTAGTGGATAAGCCCAACAATAGTTAACCAGGGAAGTTAAAGATAATATCAAATTGAAAGAAACATACAATGTGACTTTAAGTAATGGCATGCCAGAGAATCTGGGAAGTTACAAAAAGAAATGGTGGCCAAAAAACCAAGAGGGGAGAAGATAAACTTTGATAAACTTGCGATCAGTATCAAGACAGATAGAAAGAACTTCCGTATATAAGAAAAGGCTCCTTAGAAGAGAGGTTGGGAAAATAATAATGGAAAACCAGGAAATGGCATAGGAATTGAATAAATACTTTATATTAGTTTTCACAGAGGAACACACTCATAAGCATTCCAAAAATACTAAAAAAATCCAGGGACAAAAGAAAGAAATGAAATAAATATAAAAACTGAGAGATAGTAGTACTATGGAAACTAAAGAGGCTAAAGACTGACACATCTCGGGAGCTGATAGGATGTATTCTAGGATATTAACATAAGTAACTATGGAGATAGTGGATATATAGTACTGGTAGTAATTTTCCAAAAACCCTTAAATTCTGGAAAGTCCCAGGGAATTAGAAAACTGCCAATATAGCACCTTTATTTAGAAAGGAAAGGACACAAAGCACAGGTAACTGTAAGCCAGTTAGCTTAACATCTGCTTTGGGAAAATGTTAGAGTCTATTATAAAAGATGCAATAGCACAGAATTAGAAATGCATATTATGATCAAGCAGAATATGCAGGGCTTAACAATTGGAATTGTTTGAGTAGGTAACAAGCAATAGCAACAATTAGAAGCAATAGATGTAACATATTTTCAGAAGGCATTTAATAAGATACCGTATACTTTGTTGCTTAATAAGAGAAAAATACAGTGTTGGAGATGATTGATTAGCATATATAGACGGTTGGCTAACTAATTTAAAGAGAGATAAAGACAGGACAAGGTGAGTATTTTCATGATGTCAAACATGACTTGCCACAGAGTTCACACAATGTATATAAATGACTTGAAAAACAGACATAAATGTACAATAGCCAGGTTTGGGATTAGTACAAATACAGGTGGGATACCAGTGCTGAAGACAACACAAACTGCAGAGGGATTTGGACAGGTTAAGCAAGAGGATAAATAAACTTGGCAGGTGAATATAATCTGGGGAAAAAGCGAGGCTATGCATTTTGGCAGGAAGAATACAGGGGCCGAATATCATTTAAATTGGACAAAGACTGTAGAAAGCTACAGAGAGATTTGGAGTCCTTGCTAACAAATCACAGAAATCTAGAGTTCAAGTTCAGCAGGTAACAGGGAAGGCAAATGGGATGATCAACTTTATTTCAAAGGGAATGGAATATAAAAATAGAGAGGTCTTGCTCAAACTATATGAAGCATTATTCAGAGTACACCTGGAATACATTGCATAGTTCTGGCACCCATATCCAAGGAAACATGCAGTGACACTGGACGCAGTTCAGACAAGGTTCATTGGCTGATCCCAGATAAGGTGAGTATGTCTTTTAGGTCATGGAGGTTAAACCTGTATCCTTTGGAATTTAGAAGAATGAGAGGTGGCGTTATAAAAACATACAAGGTTCTTAGGGCTTTGACAGGTGTGGAAAGTTTTATTCCCTTACTTAGAGTCTAGGACCAGGGGGCATTATTTTGAAATAAGGGGTCGTGCATTTAAGATAGAGGTGAGGAGAAATTTCTTCTTTGCGGTACTGAATCAGTGGAATTTCTTATCACACAAAGCTGTAAAGGCTGGGTAATCACCTTGAATTATATTCAAGGTTGAGATAGATTGATTTCTAATCAGTAAGCAAAAAGGCAGCAAAGTGGAATCAACAATTATCATATTAGCTATGACCTCACTGAATGGCACAGCAAATGCAATGGGCTGAATGACCTAATTCTGCCCCATGTCTTATGATTTTATGATAATAGTGAGCACTTTATTGTCTGTCCACCCTCACAGGAAAGTGCAAACGAAGGGGGTTCATTAGTCAGTGCCTACAGCTGAGTATGTTTTGGTCTTGGGTAGGGTAATTGTTAGGAGTAAACTCAGCAGGCTAAATGACCAAGGGAGAATGTTTTACTGGGTACATTCAATAAAAATGTAAGTTGCGTTTTTGGATGAAAATATAGATGGCCTGATTAAGTTCACTGATTAGACAAAAATCGGTGGACTTATGGATAGTGGGAAAGCTTGTCAAAGGATATAGCAGGATGTAGATCAGTTGGAAAGTTGGGCGGAGATATGACAGTTGGAATTTAATCAAGACAAATGTGAGGTGATACATTTCAGGAGGTTAATGCAAGAGGAAGGTATACAAAAAAATGACAGGCCCCTCAGGAGCATTAATATACAGAGACATCTTGGAGCCCAAGTCTAAAGCTCTATAAAATTGGCAACATAAGTGGATAACATAGTAAAGAGGGCATACAGCCTTCATCATAGAGCCATAGAGACATACAGCATGGAAACACACCATTCGGTCCAAGCCATCCATGCCAACCAGATATCAGCAGTGCTGTATGGGGATTGGGGGGAGGGCAGGGGACGGTGTTGGACAGTTGAGGAGCCGTGTTGAATGGTCGGGGGCGGGGCAATGTTGGATGGTTAGGGGGCTGTGTTGGATGGGTTGGCAGGCTGGAGGGCGTGTTGGATGGTTGGAGTGGGGTGATGTTGGATGGTTAGGGGGCAATGTTGGATGGGTTGGGGGTGGGGGGTTTTGGATGGGGTTCAGGGGCAGGGAGCTGTATTGGACGGGGATGGGGGGGCGGTGTTGGATGGGATTGGGGGCGATGTTGGGGGGTGGCGGGCGAGCGATGTTGGATGGGGTTCGGGGGATAGCAGGATCTCACATGCTTTGTTCTGGGGTGGGGGGGTAAGGTGTTGGACGGGGCTCGGGGGGGGTGTTGGACGGGGCTCGGGGGGGGTGTTGGACGGGGTTCGGGGGGGGTGGGGACTCATGCGCTTTGTGCTGGGGCATGGAGGTGGTGTTGGACAGGGTTGGTGGGGAGGGTAGGGGCTTGCGCGCAGTGTGCTGTTGCAGTCTCCTGAACGGGGAACAGACCTTTAAGACTCCAAGCCCCAGAGGAAAGGCATTTAATCGATCAACCGAATAATCAATTATCCGAACGAAATACTGCCTGCCCTTCTTGTTCGGATAGTCGAGGTCCCCCGTATAAGGTCACCCCTCAGCCTCTGACGCTCCAGGGAAAACAGCCTCCCCCTATAGCTCAAATCCTCCAACCTGGCAACATCCTTATAAATATTTTCTGAACCCTTTCAAGTTTCACAACATCCTTCCAGTAGGAGAGAAACCAGAACTGAACACAATATTCCAATAGTGGCCTAACCATTGTCCTGTCCTGCCAGAAGAACTCCCAACTCCTGTACTTTTGTTTTACTTTCTTACTAGGTCATTTTTTAATGTTTAAAAATGAAATATGCATTGGTGGAAAGGGAAACAAGGAATGTGTGACTGCCATGGTCTGTGCCAACATGGATGGCATCGGCAAGTTGTCAGTGCTCATGATGGATAAGTACAAGAAGCCACATTGTTTTGCAATGTCAAGACACTGTGCCTACGGTATAGTAAAACTGATCTCTAACATTTATGACGTATGGATCGGGAAATTGAACAAAATGTCTGAATGGAGGAAAAGGAAAATTATCATAGCACTGATCACCTTGACATTGCTAGCCTTATGAATTTCAACCTGATTTCCAGGACTCCCAACAAGCTTGAGACAATGAATCAGGGGGGTGATTGGAGGCCAAAAAACTAACTACTGATGGCAGCTGATCTCTCAATGAATAGCAGGACGCAATGCAATCACTTAGTTTGGGCACTGAATATAAATGTTGACAAATCATGCCACAGCTGTATAAAACATTTGCAGCATTGTGTACAGGTCTCGTTGCCACATTATAGGAAAGTTATGGAGGGTTTGGAGAGGGTGCAAAAGAGGCTCACCAGGATGTTGTCTGCATGGGAGTGTATTAACTATAAGGAGAGGTTGGACAAACTTGAATTGTTTTCACTAGAGTGTAGAAGACTGAAGTACATAAAATTATGAAGGGCATGGATTGGGGCCTGGGTTTAAGATGGGAGGGAGAAACTTAAAAGGGATGTGCGAGACAAGTTTTCTTTAAACACAGGGTGATAGACTCATGGAACGCACTGCCAAAGGAGGTGGTAGAGACAGACATGAAAGCAATGTTTTAACAGTCATTTGGATAGACATGAACATGGGAATAAAGGGATATGAACCACATGCAAGCTCATGGTACAGTATTTGTCGAGAATAGCATTGTGGCCAGTACGGACATGATTGGCCGAAAGGTCTGTTCCTGTGCTATGTTACTCCATGTTCTATACTGTTATAGATTAAAATTTTTAAAAACTAGAAGCTAATTGTGCACACTTTGAGTCTTGTGACTTCAATGGTTGCAATTCAAATGAAATATCTCACATTAAACTTGGATTCTAACTTTATCCAATCATATGAGGTACGAAACTGGAATGCCTGATTGTTCAGCTGTTTGACTGTGCTAAAAAGAGGTTACCCAACATTTGAATTTAATATAAACAATTGGCTCCATTAGTATTGTAATATGGGAGAAGTATGTGCAAAATTAGAAGATAAAATTAACTAAAAAACTGCAACCAAAAATCAAAGAAACAAGATTGCTGCTATAATAAAAACAGAGACTGACAGACCTGCATTTATCAACATATCTGCCCAGGCCACAGTTTGCTGAGACTGAAATTTCAACAAACAACTCTAATATTTATCCAAATATTGGATTTCCTCTGCTACCCTCAAACTAAGCAGCAAGTGAACCACAGGCACAAACCGGACAACAGCCGTAACAGGATAGTTTAAAAACCACAGAAAAATGCAGCCACAGACCAGCTCATGTTGTTTCAAAATCATTCAAACATTGATTTTTTTTTTTAAGAACCACGCAATTTAATCAGATAAATGGTAAACTCGCTTGCATTTCAAACGGTTTGTAGGAAAAAGCCCAATCAATGTTTGTGTGGGATTTAAGTCTCTAAACTAAGCCTCACTGTGAGTCACACTACACCTACTCCAAGCTATCAGCTTCTTTCCTCCCCAAGTCATTTTCCATGAATATTTGAACAGCCCGAGTAAAATTCAATGCTTTTGCAATTTTTATTTAATGGGATGTGGATTTTGCTGACTATATCAGCATTTATTGTTTTTCTGAGAAGGTGGTGATCCACCTACAAGAATTGCTGTGCTCCATGTGTTGCACGGACATCCACAACACTGTTAGGAAGGTTTTTTTGCAGGATTTTCACCTGGTGATGAAAGGACAAAGAGATATTTCCTAGTTAAAACATGAGACCCCCCTCGAGGGGAACTTAGAGGTTGTGATGTTGCTGTGTGCCCATTGCTTTTTTTCATCTAGGTGAGAGATCACAGATTTCAGACATGCTGTCAAATGGTAGAGCAGTTTTCACACTAATTTTAACAAAGCTACCTACTGATCACAACTGAGTATCTCTTGCTGGAAAAGGTCCATGAACAAACACTGGGTAAAAGTAAGATGAGGCTACTCCACAACAACCTAACTTATGCTTTGTAAATGGAGGACAGAAATAGTCAGGAAGCAAGGTACTTGCTTACAGGGTTCCTAGGCTTTGATATGTTCTCATAGCCACATTATTTACATGACTACTACAGTTCAGTTTCTGGTCAAAGAAAAACTCCCAGAATATTGATGTGGGGGTGTCAGTAATTATAAGGCCATTGAATGTCAAGGTCAATGGCTAGAATCTCATTTGGGAGACAGCCATTGCTTGACACTGTTGAAGACACCTCCTGCACTTTGATGATTGAGTAGACTGAATGATAATTGGTCAAATTGGATTTGTCCTGCTTTTGGCTTACAGGACACGCTTGGGCAATTTTCACCATTGTTGGAAAGATGGAAATATTGTAGACGCCCCTAAAAAGCACTGGAGTAGCTTTTTAGGGGCGTGGTAAGTTCTACAGCAAATTCTGTATTACCGGCATGTTGTCAGGTTTGCCAAATCCAGTGCCTCCAGCCATTTATTGATATAATGTGGAGTGATTTGTTTAATTGTTCACCATTCATAATTGGGTGGGGTAATAGTTTAGATCAAAACTGCTGTTTGTGGGATGGCTCAACTTGTCTTATCATTGTTAACTCTGAAGGGTCACTGGACCCAAAACATTAACTCTGATTCCTCTCCACAGATCCTGCTAGACCTGCTGAGATTTTCTTGCAATTCCTGTTTTTATTTCAGATTTCCAGCATTCACTGTTCTTTTTTTAAGTCACTTGCTGTTTATGCTGTCTAGTATGCAAGTAGTTCTATTTTGTAGTACCACCAGGGTGACACTCCATTTTTAGGTTTTTCAAATGCTGTCCTGCAATCTTCAATGAAGAAAAATTGATCCCCTGGCTTCACTGTCATGGCAGAGACCAGGCTGCAAAGTTGCAGACTGCTGGAGTACAATTCTGCTAACAATAGCACCAACACCTCTTTATTTCCCAATCTTGAGTTGCTAGATCTGTTCATAGTCTATATCTCTATGACCTGACTAAATAACACAGTTATGGTGCCAATGCTTTACTGTAGAGTATGCTGAATGGGAAGTCGGGACTTTTTCTCCACAAGGACTGCTGGATGGTCACTCTTAGCTATTCGGTGATGGGTAGATGCATCTGTGGTAGACAGATTTGATAAGGATGAGGCTAAGTATGTTTTTCTCTCTTGCAGATTCCCTCACCATCTGTCACAGAACCAGTTCAGCAAGGTAAGTACTGGTGGTGCCAACCTGCTTTGGTAGTGGACATTGAAGGCCCCCCCCACTCAGAATACAATCTTCATGTCTCCTCCAGGTGGTGTTCATCATGAGGAGAACTTACCATTAGCAGACTGGGGGGAGGTGATTTTCTTGATGGTTATGTCACAGTTCATGACACCAGACTATGTTACAGATTTATAAATCACTTCCCACTATTCATGAATCACCATTTTTCTTTATTCTCTTATAGAATGAGTGTATCTCTGATAGATTCAGCACTGGTTGCCTATCGCTCATTGTTCTTCAATTGCATAACTCAGCCATTTCAGAGGGCAGATAAGGGTCCAAGTCATTTGTAGACTGAACCAAAGTAAGAACAGTAAATTCCCTTCCCTAAAAGACAGGTGTAAACTAAATGAGTTTCTACAACATCCAATGAAACTGACAGTGGCCATGAAACCAAGACAAGTTCTCAATTTTAGACATATTGATTGAAGTCATATCTCAAGAGCATATCCTGGGCCTCTGAATCACTAATCCATTAACATCAAGACTATGCTCCATCTCCAAGTATTTAGATCAACACACCTGCAGTTATGTTGTGCTTTTCACAACAATCAACTGTCTTGAAGAACTTCCCAGTCAATGCATTACATTTGAAGTGTAGTCACTGCAATACACAATGGCAGGTAAAATACTCTCAGCAAACTCCCACAAACAGCAATTTGATCATAACCATATAAATCTGTCTTTATTGAGCTGATTGAGGGCTTAAGTGTACACTGGGGAATCCCTGTTCTTCTACAAAATAATACAATATTTTTGATATCCACCCGAAGAAGCTGATGGGGACTCCAAAAGTCAGCCTCCTCCAATAGCGTAACCCTCCCTCAGTAATGCTAATATACAGGAGTAGTAGCCTCAATTTTTGTACTCAGATGCCGAGAGTAGAATTTTAATTCAGAATCTTGAATTCAGATGCAAAATACCTACAGACTGAACAGCCTGTACGGAAAGAGTAATGCAATAAAAACTCATGTAACACACCTACAAATGCCCAACTTGCTGCTCAAGAGCTCATGTCCATGTCAGTCTGTTTCAAATCCTGCTCTTAAATCTACAAGAATTCCAATTTCTTATTAAATAACCAGTTTGACATGTCAAACACCAGGTTTAACAGTACAGCTCCAAATTTAATGCATCTGTTCAGGCAAATTTAAAACAGACCTCACACATTCCTTACTTTATACCAAAATGACCTTTGAAATTCCAGAAACACATTTCAATGCCTGGGGAGGCAATGGCCTAATGGTACTATCGCTAAACTATTCATCTAGAAACTCAGCTAACAATCTTGGGACCCAAGTTAGAATCCTTCTATGGCAGAAGGTGGAATTTTAACGCAATATATTAAAAAAAATCTTGAATTAAGAATCCATTGACAACCAACCATGAAAGCACCATTGATTGTTAGAAAACCATCTGGCTCACTAACGTCCTTCAGGGAAGTCTAAGAGGATTGTTATTTTTTATTTAATCATTTGTGGGTATATGAATATCACTGGCTGGCCAGCATTGATTGCCCAGCCCTAGTTGCCCTTGAGAAGGTGGTGGTGAGCTGCCGCCTTTAATCACTGCAGTCCACCTGCTGCAAGTTGACCCTAATGGTCTTGGGGAGGATATTCAAGGATTCTGACCAGCAACAGTGAGGGACAGGCAATAAATTTCCAAGTCAGGATAGTGACCTGCTGTCTTTGCCCTTCTAGATGGAAGTGGTCGTGGGTTTGGAAGGTGCTGTCTGAGGATCTTTGGTGAATTTCTGCAGTGTATTTTATAGATAGTACTCAATGTTGCCACTGAGCACCAGTGATGGAGAGAGTGGATGTTTGCGGATGTAGTGCCAATCAAGTATTTCTTCACACTCCTGACTTGTGCCTTCCCTTGTGGATGCTGTACAGACTTTGGGGAGTCAGGTGATGAATTACTCACCTCAGTATTCCTATAGGTAAGCCTATAGCAGGTGGACTGTACCTGTTACAGAAAACAACTCACCACCACTTTCTCAAGGTCAATTAAGGACAGACAATAAAAGCTAGCTAGCTAGCTAGCAATGATTACATCCCATAACTGAATTAAAAAAAAACACATTAGCCTCATACGTGTTAGTTTACGAATAACAAATTAATCAAACTTCAAAAGCACAAGATAAATGGTCAGCAGGTTATTTAAAAAATAAAATACCCATTTGGGAAAACTGGTATTAATTCAGCCTACATTTCCATTTTAATTGTCACTTTCTCTCCTCCTCTCCTGAAGGTACTAGGTCCCTGGAAGCCAACAGTACTTGGCCATTCTTCCAACATAAACCTAGACAATGAACGCTGGTTGGTTAATGTAACAGTGAGGATACTGCAGCTGAACCCATTCCAACTTATCAACCAATTCTCACACACATGGTTTACCCAACTGGAAACCTGGTGGATAGTCAATCCTAGCTAAGATCAGTAAAGTGCATAAACCAGGACTTACAATTTCATCGTTTTTATTATTTAATTTATTTTGCAAATCAACCCATTACACATCTCAGCAGTAGATCAGAATTGAACCCGGGCTTCCCAGTCCAGGGATAGGGAGACTGCCACTGCGTCACAAGATTTATAATATATAAACCATGTAGCTTTGTGCAGCATGGTAACTTTGTGAAAGATGTTTATCTGACAAGGATGTGAAAGGTTATAAAATTAAGTTAGCTAAATGGAGTTAAGTGAAGTGGTTAGCACTGCTGCCTCACAGCGCCAAGTAGCCAGGTTCGATTCCCACCTCAAGCAACTGTATGGAGTTTGCACATTCTCCCCATGTCGGAGTGTCCTTCCTCCAGGTGCTCCGGTTCCTCCCACATTCCAAAGATGTGCAAGTTAGGTAAATTGGTCATGTGAAATTGCCCGTGGTGTTCAGGAATGTGTAGGTTAGGTGCATTAGTCAGGGGTAAATGTGGGATAATAGGGTAGGGGAATGCGTCTGGGGATGGGTTACTCTTCAGAGGGTCAGTGTGAACATGTTCAGCCGAAGTGCCGGTTTCCACATTCTAGAGATTATATGGAAAATCGTGATCAGTCAATGGAGCAATAAGCTCTCAGTTTCACCATCAGTACTTCTGTTGCAGTACATAACTCAATAGAAGCAACCACCACCCCCACCCCCCCCAGACCTGCTTTATGGAATATTCCAGTACTGATGATCCTCTTATTAAAACACTGTCTTACTGGGCCAAGACCAGCTGTCGGACAAAGTGTCAATGTTTGGGAGAAGATTTGTAGCTCGGGTGCTCGTTGTTGTGGTTCTGTTCGCCGAGCTGGGAGTTTTTGTTGCAAACGTTTCGTCCCCTTTCTAGGAGACATCCTCAGTGCTTGGGAACCTCCTGTGAAGCGGTTCTGTGATGTTTCCTCCGGCATTTATAGTGGCTTGTGTCTGCCGCTTCTGAACTGACAGCCAGACTGCTGCAACCACTAGGACTCATAACAGCACACAAACCAACAGCCACGCTCAGACAACAACTCACCAGGACAAAGGACCAGATACCCAGCATGAGCAAAACCAACGTAGTGTACAAAATCCCATGCAAGGACTGCACAAAACACTACGTAGAACAAACAGGAAGACAGCTAACAACCCGCATCCATGAACACCAACTAGCCATGAAACAACACGACCAGCTATCCTTAGTAGCCACACACACAGATGACAAACAACATGAATTCGACTGGGACAACACTACTATTATAGGGCAAGCCAAACAGAGAACAGCCAGGGAATTCTTAGACGCATGGCACTCATCCACTGATTCTATCAACAAATATATCGACCTGGACCCAATATACCGGCCACTGCAGCGGACAGCAACTGACAACCGGAAGCGGCAGAGACAAGCCACTATAAATGCCGGAGGAAACATCACAGAAGCGCTTCACAGGAGGCTCCCAAGCACTGAGGATGTCACCTAGAAAGGGGATGAAACATTTGCAACAAAAACTCCCAGCTCGGCGAACAGAACCACAACAAGTGTCAATGGACTTGAAATGTGAACTGATTTTCTATCTAAAGATGTTGCAAGACCTGCTGAACTTCTCCAACACTTTGTTTTCATTCCAGCATCATAAGATAAAGGAGTAGTATTAAGCCATCACTGCCATCAGGTCTTCTCATCCATTCAGTCATGGCTGACGTGTTTCTGAGCCCCACTCTGACATTCTCGCTTTAAGCCTTGACCTCCTTGCTGATTAATTCTTTGAGAAGGTGACTAAGGAGGTGGACAAGGGTAAAGCGGTAGATGTGGTGTATATGGATTTTAGTAAGGTGTTTGATAAGGTTCCCCATGGTAGGCTACTGCAAAAAATACGGAGGTATGGCATTGAGGGTGAGTTAGGTTTGGATTAGGAATTGGCTGGCTGGAAGAAGACAGAGGGTAGTCGTTGATGGTAAAGGTTCATCTTGGAGTGGAGTGCAATTACCAGCGGTGTTCCGCAAGGATCTGTTTTGGGACCATTGCTGTTTGTCATTTTTATAAATGACTGGAGGAGGGGCTAGAAGGTTGGGTGAGCAAGTTTGCGGATGATACGAAAGTCGATGGAGTTTAGATTAGATTAGACTTACAGTGTGGAAACAGGCCCTTCGGCCCAACAAGTCCACACCGACCCGCCGAAGCGCAACCCACCCATACCCCTACATTTACCCCTGACC
Source organism: Hemiscyllium ocellatum (assembly GCF_020745735.1). Taxonomy (NCBI): domain Eukaryota; kingdom Metazoa; phylum Chordata; class Chondrichthyes; order Orectolobiformes; family Hemiscylliidae; genus Hemiscyllium; species Hemiscyllium ocellatum. Next base: position 16,383,150 of record NC_083429.1, on the reverse strand, counting down.
CAACACTACGGGCGATTTAGCTTGGCCAATTCACCTGACCCACGCATCTTTGGACTGTGGGAGGAAACCGGAGCACCCGGAGGAAACCCACGCAGACACGGGGAGAACGTGCAAACTCCACACAGTCAGTCGCCTGAGTCGGGAATTGAACCCGGGTCTACAGGCGCTGTGAGGCAGCAGTGCTAACCACTGTGCCACCGTGCCGCCCACTGTTGTTGACAGTGAGGAAGGATGTGGCAGGTTACAGCAGGATATAGATAAGCTGCAGAGCTGGGCAGAAAGGTAGCAAATGGAGTTCAATGTAGCTAAGTGTGAAGTCATTCACTTTGGTAAGATTAACAAGATGATGGAGTACTGGGCTAATAGTCGGATACTTGGTAGTGTGGATGAGCAGAGGGATCTTGGTGTCCATGTACACAGATCTCTGAAAGTTGCCACCCAGGTAAATAGTGCTGTGAAGAAGGCATATGGTGTACTGGCTTTTATTGGTAGAGGAATTGAGTTTCAGAGTCCTGAGGTCATGTTGCAGTTGCATAAGACTCTGGTGCAGCCGCATCTGGAGTATTGTGTGCAGTTTTGGTCGCCATACTATAGGAAGGATATGGAGGCACTGGAACGGGTGCAGAGGAGGTTTACCAGGATGTTGCCTGGTTTGGTAGGAAGATCGTATGAGGAAAGGCTGAGGCACTTGGGGCTGTTTTCATTGAAGAAAAGAAGGTTTGGGGTGAGTTGATAGAGGTTTACAAGATGATTAGGGGTTTAGATAGGGTTGACCATGAGAACCTTTTTCCACGTATGGAGTCAAATATTATGAGGGGGCATAGTTTTAAATTAAGGGGTGGTAGGTATAGGACTGACGTTAGGGGTAGATTCTTTACTCAGCAAGTCGTGAGTTCATGGAATGCCCTGCCAGTAACAGTGGTGGACTCTCCCTCTTTATGGGCATTTAAACGGGCATTGGATAGGCATATGGAGGAAAGTGGGCTAGTGTAGGTTAGGTGGGCTTGGATCGGCGCAACATCGAGGGCCGAAGGGGCTGTACTGCGCTGTATTTTTCTATGTTCTATATCTTTCACATTCTAAAATATACTCCATAACATGGCATCTACAGCCTTCTGCAGCAATGAGTTCCAAATAGTCATTACCCTCTGGTTAAAGAAATTCCTCATCTTGGTTCTCAAGGTTTGTCACTTTACCCTGATGCTGTGCCCCAGATCTTAGCCGCTCCTACTGGTGGAAACATCTTCTCCACATCCACTCTAACTAGACCTCTCAGTAACCTGTAAGCTTCAGTCAGATGGCCCCTCATCCTTCTAAATTCCATTGAATACAGGCCCAGAGTCCTCAAACCCTCCTCATATGACAAGCCCTTAAAACATAGAACATTAAAGCGCAGTAGAAGCCCTTTGGCCCTCAGTGTTGTGCTGACCTGTGGAACGAACCTGAAGCCCATTTAACCTACACAATTCCTTTTTCATCCAGATGTTTATCCAATGACCATTTAAATGCACTTAAAGTTGGTGAGTCTACTACAGTGGCAGGCAGTGCTTTCTACGTTCCTACTACTCTGAGTAAAGAAACTGCCTCTAATATCTGTCCACTAATAATTAGTGGGCGGCACAGTGGTTAGCACAGCTGCCTCACAGCGCCAGGGACCTGGGTTCAATTCCCACCTCAGGTGACTGACTGTGTGGAGTTTGCACGTTCTCCCCGTGTCTGCATGGGTTTCCTCCGGGTGCTCCGGTTTCCTCCCACAGTCACAAAGATGTGCAGGTCAGGTGAACTGGCCATGCTAAATTGCCCGTAGTGTTAAGTAAGGGGTAAATGTAGGGGTATGGGTGGGTGGCGCTTCGGCGGGTCGGTGTGGACTTTTTGGGCCGAAGGGCCTGTTTCCACACTGTAAGTAATCTAATCTAATATATCTATCACCCCTCAATTTAAAGCTATGTCCCCTCGAGGTGGCCATCACCATCTGAGGAAATAGGCTTTCACTGTCCACCCCACATAACCCTCTGATTTTCTGATGTGTCTCATTTAAGTCACCTCTCAACCTCCTCCTCTCTAACAAAAACAGCCTCAAGTCCCTCAGCCGTTCCTTATAAGACCTTCCCTCCGTACCAGGCAACATTCTAGTAAATCACCTCTGAACCCTTCCATATCCTTCCTATCATGCGGTGACCAGAACTGTAAGCAATACTCGAAGTGTGGCCACACCAGAGTTTTGTAAAGCTGCATCATGACCGCGTGGCTCTGAAACTCAAACCGTCTATCAACAAAAGATAACACACCGTACACCCAACATCCTTCTGCACTGTCCACAACTCCACTGACCTTAGTGTCATCCACAAATTTACTAACCCATCTTTCTACGCTCTCATCCAGGTCACTTATGGTGGCCCCAAAACAGATCCTTGTAGTACCCAACTAATAACTAAACTCCAGGATGAACATATCCCATCAACCACCATCCTCTGCCTTCTTTCAGCGAGCCAATTTCTGATCCAAACAGCTAAACCACCCTCAATCCCATACCTCCACATTTTGTGTGATAGCCTACCATGGAGAACCTGATCAAACGCCTTACTGAAATCCGTATACACCACAGCAACCACGTTACCCTCATGCACCTGTTTGGTCACCTCCTCAAAGAACTCAATAAGATTTCTGAGGCACGACCTACCCTTCACAAAACCATGTTGACTATCCATATCAAAATGATTATAAATCCTATCACTGATAGCCCTTTCCAACACTCTACCCGCAACCAAAGTAAGGCTCACTGGTCTATAATTACCATGGTTGTCTCTACTCCCCTTCTCTAACAAGGGGACAACATTTGCTTTCCTCCAGTCTTCTGGTACTATTCCTGTAGACAATGACAACATAAAGATCAAGGCCAAAGGCTCTACAATTTCCTCCCTGGCTTCCCAGAAAATCCTAGGATAAATCCCATCCAACCCAGGGGTCCTGTCTATTTTCACACTTTCCAGAATTGCTAACACCTCCTCTTTGTCAACCTGAATCCCATCTAGTCTAGTAGCCTGTAACTCAGTATTCTCCTCGACAACATTGTCTTTTTCCAGTGTGAATACTGACAAAAAAAATTCATTTAGTACTTCTCCAATCTCCTCAGACTCCATGCACAGCTTCCTACTACTATCCCTGATTGGCCATAATCTTACTCTGTCATTCTTTTATTCCTGATATGCCTATAGAAAGCTTTAGAGTTTTCCTTGATTCCACCTGCCAATGACTCCTCATGTCCCCTCCTGCCTCCTCTTAGTTCTCTCTTTAGGCCTTTCCGGACTAACTAGTAATACTCAAACGCCCTTCACGTCTCATCCTAACATAAGCCGCCTTCATCCTCTGGACAAGAGATTCAACTTGTTTAGTAAGCTAGCAACGGCTCCCTCGCTCGACCACTTCCTCCCTGCTTGACAGATACATACTTATCAAGGACACGCAGTAGCTGTTCCTTGGTTAAGCTCCACATTTCAGTTGCTCTCATGCAGTATCCTTCCCCACCCTCTTGCCTAATTGCATCATAATTGCTTTTCCCCAGTTATAAGTCTTGCCCTGCGATATATACCTGTCCCTTGCTATCGTTCAAGCAAACATAAGTGTATGTATAGGGTATAAGCAGGCAGAGAAAGAGTTAAGTTCTGAGTTTTATGAAACAAGAGGTTCAGCTGAGCATGACTCAGATCAGATAAGAACTTACAGTTAACAATGGGGTGCTGGAGGCAAGGGTAATGGGTTAACAAGATGGAAAAGCAGTCATTATGTAGAGCCATTTAACAATATTGGAAGCTTCAGTATATGAGGTCAGTTTAACAAGGACAAAAGTACTCATTATGTGAAGCCAGTTATTCATTGTGTAATAACTTGGAACTTAACTCTTTCCCTGCCTGCTTATACCCTTTAGGAAATTAACCACCCCTCCCCCAGGATACTGGTACCATCCTGTTCTCTGAAGTCCAACCCATCCCAGAATGAGCCACAATTATCCAGGTATCCAAGACCAACCCTCCTGCACCATCCAGGTAGCCACGTGTTCAATTCCTCTCTCTCTCCTTATTCCTCACCTCCCTCACGTGGCACAGGCAACAAACCAGAGATAACAACTCTTTGTTCCAGCTCCAAGCTTCCACTCTAGCTCCCCGAAATTCTAACTTAAATCCCCATCCCTTTTCCTACCTATGTTGTTAGTGCCTATGCAGACTAGGGGCTGCTCCCCACACTCCCTCAAGAATCCCAAAAAGACTATGCAAAACATCATGAACCCTGACACCTGGGAGACAACACACCAACCATGAGTCCATCTCGTACCCACAGAACCTTCCATCTGTCCCCCGAACTATGGAGTCCCCAGTAACTAATGCTCTGCTCCTCTCTCCCCTTCCCTTCTGAGAAACAGGGACAAACTCTGTGCAGAGACCTGTACCCCATGGCTTACCCCTGGTATGTCATCCCCCCCCTCACAACAGTATACAAAACGGTATACTTGTTATTGAGGGGAATGGCCATAGGGGATCCCTGCACTGTCTGCAGTTCCCTTTCCATCCCCTGACTGTAATCCATCTGCTTTTTTTTTGTACCTGAGGTGTGACTACCTCCCTGTAACTCATCTCAATAACCCTCTCCACCCTTTGAATGATCCTAAGTTCACCCAGCTGCCGTTTGAGGAGATACAGTTGGATGCACTTCCCACAGATGAAGTCAGCAGGGACACTACTGGTGACCCTTACCTCCCACATTCTGAAGGAGGAACATTCAACTGCCTTCATCCCTTGGATCATTCTTGCAAACATCCTCTGGACACCTCCTATGCAAGTACATCTTTCATCAGATACAGGTTCCAAAACCACTCTCAATATTGCAAACATAGCTTGAGGAGATCATTGCATAATCTCCTCAGCGTTGTCCCCTAAGCCAAACTATCTTCAGCAGCTTCATCAATAATCTATTCCCCCATTGTAAGGTCAAAAGTGGGGATATTCACTGATGATTCCACAATGTTCAGCACCATTCATGACTCCTCAGATAATGTTCAAATTCAACAAGATCTGGACAATATCAAGGTTTTGGTTGACAAGTTGCAAGAAGCATTGATAGAATTAAAGAATCCCGATGGTGTGGCAGGCCCATAGAGTCCACACCATCCTCCAAAGAAGTTCCACCTTCCTACCCTATATCTGTAACTCTGCATTTCCCATGGCTAATCCACTTAGCCTGCATGTCCCAGGACACTATGGGTGATTTATCATGGCCAAAGCACCTAATCTGCACATCTTTGGACTGTGGGTGGAAACCCACACAGTCACGGGGAGAATGTGCAGCAAACTCCACGCAGACACAATCACCCAAGAGTGAATCAAAGCTGGATTCATAGCACTGTGAGGTAGTAGTGCTAACTACTGTGCCACCCCATTTACGCCACAGAAATGCCATACTATGACTATCAGTAATAGATAATCGAACACTACCTCTTGACATTTGTGTTACAATCACTGAATCCACCATCCTGGGGGAAACTCAACTGGACTCGCCATGTTTTTTATTCTAGGTGGCACGGTGGCTCAGTGGTTAGTACTGCTGCCTCACACCAGGGTCCCAGGTTCAATTTCAATCTTGGACGACTATCTGTGTGGAGTTTGCACATTCTCCCTGTTTCTGTGTGGGTTTCCTCCGGTTTCCTCCCACAATCCAAAGGTATGCAGGTCAGGTGAATTGGCCATGCTACATTGTCCGTAGTTGCTAGGTGCATTAGTCGGGTGGGTTACTCCACGGAGGGTCGGTGTGGACATGTTGGGCTGAAGGGCCTGTTTCCACACTGTAAGGAATCTAATCATGTAAGTACAGTAGCCACAACAGCAGATCAAATGCTAAGAATACTGCAACAAGTAACTCACCTCTTGACTTGTTCACAAACACCTGTCCACCATTTACAAGACACAAGTCAGGAGTATGGTGAAATACTCCCCACTTGCCAGAACGGGTGCAGCTCCAAAAACAGAGACTTGTCACCATCCAGGACAAGGCAGCTCACTTGACTGGCACATCCACAAACTCCCTCCAATACCAATGCTCAATAGGAGCAGTGTTTACTATCTAAAAGATGCACTACAGAAATTCACAAGAGATCCTCAGACAACACCTCCCAACCCATGACCACTTCATCTACAAGTACAAGGGCAGCAGATACATGGGAACATCACCACCTGCAAGTTGCACTCCATGCAACTTACCATCCTGACTTGGAAATATATTTTTTCAATTCCTTCACTGTCACTAGGTCAAAATCCTGGAATTCTCTCCCTAACAGCACTGACCTCTGTGGAACTCCAACATCATTGGCAGCCAGCCTGAAAAGATTCCTTTATCCTTACATTCTTCCTTCTGCCAGTCGGCCAATCCTGTATCGATGCCAGTGCATTGCTCCTAACGCCATGGGCTCTTACCTTATTTAGCAGCCTCCTGTACAACACCTTGTCAAAGCCTTCTGGAAATCTAAATAGATCAAATCACTGGCTCTCCTTTGTCTAATTTGCTTGTTACCTCCTAAGACTTCTAGCAGATTTGTTAGGCATTTTCCCTCATAAATCCATGCTGACTCCATTCTATTTTACCATGCACTTCCAAGTACACTGCAATCTCATTCTTAATATCAATTCTGAAACTTCAGCAATAAGGGGGTCAGGCTAACAAGTCTATAGTTCCCATCTTCTGCCTTCCTCCCTTTAACGTTAGCCATTTTCTATTCCCCTGAGACCCTTCATTACTTCAGTGATTCTTGAAAGATTAGCAGCAATGCCTCTTCAATCTCCTCAGCTATCCCCTTCAGAACTCTGGGGTGTAGTCCATCCATTTCAAGCAATTTATCCACCTTCAGATTTTTCGGCTTCCCCAGCTCCTCTTTAATGATGGTCACTACACTCACCGACTCTCTTTTCCATTTGGCGACTATTAATATTGGGGTGCTGCTCCCCTCAATCAAAGCAAAACGCTCAGACACAGTAGTTTTACTTCCTTCATCTTTATTCTGGGTCCTGGAGGGAGTGAGAACTGTCGCCCATGTGCACAGAGACGTGAGTTCACGGTCTTCTCTGGAACAGCACTTTCTCAATGAACTTATATAGCCATTTTACAGAAAGGAGCATCCAGATGAGGCAACATACATATTTATTGGGTGACTGTTACAATCAATGAGTGTCAATAGTAAAGATTAAGCGATCTGCTGTTACACATTGAATAACTGGCTCCACATAATGAATACTTTTCATCTTGTAAACCTATTACCCTTGCCTCCAGCATCCCATTGTTAACTGTAAGTTCTTACCTGATCTGAACCATACTCAGCTGAACCTCTTGTTTCACAAAACTCAGAACATAACTCTTTCACTGCCTGCTTATACCCTATACATATTCTCAGCACAAGAAGAAACAATTTAAACCATCTCACTGCATGGCAATCCCAAACAGCAAGTACATGTAGTCTTCTTATAATCTATTCTCAAATATTCTTGCTCACAAAAAGGTACAGGAGTGTTTTCAATTTTTACTATGGTGGAGACAAATTTTGTTATGAATCAGTTCTTTTCATCAGTTGTTGCCTCGACATCCTACATTTATCTCATGCAGCACAATTGAGAAAATATGTTTTAAACTAACCTGAACATGACAGCATGTTTGCTGAAATGAACTACATTATCCAACCATGCCTGATAGAAATATGCAGGGTCACTAAATTACTGAAACTCATTACCTCGACTGTCCGATTTGACAACTGAAATCTCAGGAAGGTGTTTCTGATCAGAAGTCAGAATTCCCTACTACTCGAAATCAGCTAACCATCAGAAACAATGCAGTAAACATAAATCAGTCCACATCAGGCACATTAGATTTTGGGTTTTATTCCATTCTGTTGTGCAAATCATAAATGTCACATTTTGATGCCTCCTCACTGTGACCTTCTGCATTCAACACCTTCTGTTTATGACAGTTACAGAAACAGCAGCACAAGAACAAATGGTCTATTATATCTGCCAGGAGAACTATATCAAACCTACAATCACTCCCTAGAGGTCAATATTGCAGTCAGATTTCAATTGTGAGCTGTAATTCCCCTAACCCAAACTCTGAGGTTGTACACAACTAAGCAATGTTCGACATAAGGGTTGTTCTGCTTTACATCAGAGGATCTTTCTGTCCTCATGAAAAAGCAGTGAGATTCAAAACACCAGCTTTTGAGAGCTACATTAAACATTGGCTCTGGCAGCAAAAAAGACAATATTACATCTAATATATGACAAGGAACTACATTCCATCTACACAAAATTACATAAACAGCTGTTTCAAGCGAAATTGGTCAGTTACTGCCTGTGCTTTAAAGGAAGATTGATCTAATTGCATTTTACGCTATCTTAAACAGGAATTTGAAACTTTGATACATCATCGTCAGTTGTTAATATTGTTTGAGGAACAAGAACACTGCCCAAGCAGTATTTTTGCACCACCAATTACTAGTGGAACGAAACATATAAATATGTCGCTACTTATCCTACAATTATCTTTCTAAAGGAGTCTAACTTGCATTTCTGATTGCTGAAATAGCTTTGCACCCTGAGAATTATTGCCTTCTGATCCAAACAGAAGTATGAATAACAAAACAAAAATATTCCCAACGCAGATGGAAAAAGAATAAAATCATGATGCAATTTACGAACTGCTCAAATAAGATACCATAGTTTTATTTGCTCCCCTCTGGGTCTCCGATGTTGAATTTCACACGCGTCCTTTTGACATAAATTACCAGTTGTAAATGGCAACAGTGAGATTAACTTTGTATCAACAGTGCAAACACCACCTGCAAGTTCCTCTCCAAGTTATTCTTGAATCTAGCAGTGACCCCCTCCCCCTGCCAAATTCCTACACAACAGATCTAAAAAAGACACAACAGGCCCAGAAACTGTAGCCACCCAGCCATCTTGGAAATGACGACCAGGCTACTTCGGCCCCGAGGTGTTACGGTAGCCCACAAACCTACCACCGCACTGAAACAGCTCCTGATTAAATTTAGAGGCCCCCATATCAATAGCCAGCAGAATGAACATATACAAAACACCCTGCAAGGACTGCAACAAACATTACATTGGACAGATGGGCAGGATACATGAGCACCAACTAGCCACCAAAAGTCATGACCACCTATCACTAGTATCCTTATACACAGACAAAAGCGGCCACCAGTTCGACGAGGACGATACATCCATCCTGAGATACGCCAAACGGAGATGCGCATGGGAACCCCTAGAGGCCTGGCATTCAAACTGGAACTCCATTAACAAATATCAGTTTAGAGCCCCTTTAGCAACCTCTCGAACAGAACCGGAAATGACAGCATCCTCCACAGCAGACCAAGACAGACAAATAGCAAGCACGATAGAACACCAGCCCTTCATTGGAGGCTAACTGATGATGTTATGAAGCATCTGAGAACAAGCCCACCAGCTAAGCGAGCACACTTACAAACTGACCCACAACCTGACTTACAAATCTTCTCTAAAACCGCAAAAGCATGCCACTAAATTAACAATCAAGCATCCCCAGGCTAATCTTTAAGGGCAGCATGACATCTTAGTGGTTAGCACTGCTTCCTCACAGCATTAGAAATCGAAATTCAATTCCACCTTCAGACGACCATGTGGAGTTTGACATTCCTTTGGGTGCTCCAGCTTCCTCCCACAGTTCAAAGATTTGCAGGTTAGATGGATTGGCCATGCTAAATTGCCTATTGTGTCCAGGGGTGTACAGGCTGGGTGGATTAGGCATGGGAAGTGCAGAGTTATAGAATTAGCGTAGGGGTGTGGGTCTGGATGGGATGCTCTTCAGAGGGTTAGTGCAGACTTGATAGGCTGAATTGCCTGCTTCCATACTGCAGGAGATTCTATGGAGTAAAATCACCATTTCTTCACTGTTGCTTATGCAAAATATTGGAACTCCCTTCAAGATAGTATTGCAATTGTCCCTACATACCACGGACTGCAATGGTTCAAAAAGGCAGCTCACCATCACCATCTTAAAGGCAATTTGGGATGAGCAGTAAATGTTGATGTCTAGTGTACCCCTAAAAAATTCCAACAATCTAAATGCAGATGCTCAATTTTTTTTAAAAAATGAGATTAACGGCACAGCAGCGCAAATCACCTTGTAATTATGGAGATTCAGAACACGTTGCATCGATGTTAGGGAAGAAGGATACTAAAGACGACATTCCTGATCATGCATACTGCCAAGAAATTTACTAAAGAAAAGGAATTCTAATTTGCAAGACAAATCAATCTTCAACCTTCAGTCTGCTTGGCAGGCAGTGATCGTCACTTAACACTATCACATAGTAGAAACGGGATACAGAGGCTCAACCTTCTTGACCAGTTTATTCTTTTCCTTCCTAGTAAACCATGCACTCTGCTATTATCAACAGCCTCAGCATGAGGAATTGAATGAGTAGCACTTACACTGTGCCATAAAGCACTAACAATTTCACCCAAATGCTCAGAAACACACATCCAACTCAGTTTTGTTATGGCCTATGACACTCATCTCTGAATCAGAAGGCTGAGGGTTCAAGTCCCATTCAAGGCCCATTCAAGGATTTCATGAAACTAGCATTGAGGCTGTGGTGTGCTGTTAATGTCCTGATATGGGTGAGATGTTAAATTAAACCCTGCTTGCCTTCTCAGGTAAACATAAAGGACATATGGCATTACGCTGAAGAAAAGCAAGGGAGTTCCCCTCAGAGCCCTGGTCAATATCTATCCTTCAATAACAAAAGATTTATTTGTTTATAAGATTGCTGTTCATAGAGTTTAATGAGCATTAATAGCATGCCTTCTAATTACATCATTAATTTCAAAAGTACATTAGTGGTAAAGCCCTTTGTGACATGCTTTGGTTGTGAAAGGTACCATATAAATTGCATTATTAGAATATAAATATATATTGAGAATTTAGATTTTGTAGCCACTCCAATCCTCTGTATTGCCCATTGTCTATTCCAAGTCTCCGTCCCTCTGTAACTAGCCTTAAGGCCTATAGTGACACTTCTGGATTTTCACAACTCTCAGTGTGAACTTCTAGCTACAAAAAAAACCTGTATTCCAACATTCCACAACATGTAATCAATCCCACTCTAACTGCTGCTCACCATCCTAGAACCTGTACATGCTGTACATCCCTGTCCAAAACCTCAAATTAATTAAAACTATACAAACATCTCATCATAGTTTACCTTCTTAATTAACTGAGCAGAACCTCTGATTCCTCCACATTATCAGGGCTTCCTACTTCCACCTGCAGACCCAATTCATCCCTACCTCAGTTCTATCACCATTCAACTATTCCAATGCTTTCTTGGCTAATCTCCCAACTCCAACCTCTGAAGTTTACATTCAGCTCAGATGCTGTTGGACCTTGCCTAACTTGCAATCTGTCCCCTTTATCCATCACCACAATGCTCACAGAATTACATGGCTCCCACTCCAGCAATACATTGAGAACAAAATTGAAATGCTGGTTTTCAAATCCCTCCCCAGATTCACCTACTTCCGCAAATTCCTCCTGCACTACAACATTTTGAGGTCTCTTCTGGCTCAGGCTTCTGCTTTAACAATGTATTGGTTTGCTCCGCTTTTGATAGCCAGGCTTTCAGCCTTGCATATGTAATAATTCCGAATGTCCTCACTCTACTTCCCTTCCCAATCTCAGTGAGCAGATTTTCAATTAACTGCCTTTTGGTTCTATGTTATTCCTTGCCTGATTGTTGTGAAGTGCTTTGTGATGTTTCCTGTTGAAATGATTAGAAATGATCTGGAATGCAGTGCCTAAAATGGCAGTAGAAATAGTTTCACAGAATTACACAGAGCACACAGCAGAGAAATATGCTTTCCTTGTCAATGTTTATACTGTAAATAGCCTTTATTCCTTCACGTGTTCTCCTTAAATGCATATAATACTTTTCCCCTCAGCTGCGGCACAATGGTTACACTACTGCCTCACAGCGTCAGGGACCTGTGTTTGACTCCAGCCTCGGGCAACTGTCTGTGTGGAGTTTGCACATTCTGCCAGTGTCTGCGAGGTGCTCCGGTTTCCTCCCACAGTCCAAAGATGTGCAGGTTAAGTGAATTTGTCATGCTAAATTGCCCGTAGAGTTAGGTGCAGTAGTTAGGGGAATTGAGTCTGGGTGGGTTACTCTTCGGAGGGTCGGTGTGGACTAGTTGGGCCAAAGGGCCTGTTTCCACAACATAGGGAATCTAATCTAAAAAAACTAATCTACTCCATGTGATATTTCTCTTGGATTCCTCATTGGATTTAATCAGAATCTTGAAAAACGGAATTGAATAAGTAATCAAATGAAATGCTCACAAGAAATTAACAGGATAGTCCATCACACTTATGCACGTTCTTTGAAAAATTGCTAAGATTCAAAAATGAAACCAGAGTGTGTAAATGTAAGTCACTTAACTAATTCAGCAAAATTACATCGTCTCTCCATGAATGTTTCAGAAAAAATTTTCTCCAGAGTAAACATTGTACAGAAGTTGTGGCCATGAAAGAGGCAAACTAAAAGTTGATTCCGAAACCAGAAATAATTCCCTATCCTTAACTCCTGGCAGAATAGAGTCGACAAACATAATCAAGCTGATCTAGAAATGTTTCAAAAGTCACACACAAAATTCAAGACCTCTTGAAACCTTAACCTCCCTCTCGAGCACTTCAACTTTAGCACATTGAGTCTAAGAGTTAAGCACAAGAAAAGTAATTCAATTCAGGCAGCTATCACCCAACCATCCCATTTTAATATTCCAAAACCTTAGAGAAACTTTTCCAATCTAATTTGAGTTTTGTTTATAATTCACACTCAATAGATACTGCAGATTCCTCCTTTCCCCTTAAATGCTCATTGTCTATTAGTCCAAATTCTTTACTTCACACTGTCTCTACCAAGCTCTAAATGACTGGAATGTGTTCCTGTCTTGGTGTTAGTCACGAATGTAGATTGGAAATAGAGATGTACACATTGACATTGCAGGATACCCACACCTAACCCTCAACCATGAATGTGCCTCACTATCCAACTATCTCTCAGTAAGATGTATCCAAAATAGCTGCCTTCAACCAAACGCTCCCTTTTGCGTACACAACCTTGAACCCTGCAAATTACTGCCGATGCTGGAACCTGAAACGAAAAGAGAAAATGCTGGAAAATCTTTGACAAAGGGTCAGTTAGACTCGAAACGTCAGCTGTTTTCTCTCCTTACAGATGCTGCCAGACTTGCTGAGATTTTCCAGCATCTGTAAGGAGAGAAAACAGCTGACGTTTCGAGTCTAACTGACCCTTTGTCAAAGATTTTCCAGCATTTTATCTTTTGGTCTTGAACCCTGCAATACAGCTAGCTTAAACTTTACAACCTGAAAATAGTGACCATACAACCAGCCAATACCTGCCTCCTCAACCCTCTCACTGAATCGCCCCAATGAAACCAACACTCCTCTCAGTGGGACCTCACTGACTCCACCACCCTCACCTCCCCTGCAGCCAGAAACACCAGACCGCTCCCCGACACGCTTCTCTAACCCCGCCCCCCCAACACCCATCCATTTACCACACGCATCCTCCTCCTCCTCCCATCCTCACACGCCGACACGCCTCTTCACCTCCTCCTTCTCCTCACACCCACAGCCTCCACCTCACATTCACGTCCCTCTTCACACCCTTCCTCAGCCCTCCGTCCATCTCCCTCCTCACCCTAACACACTCACAGTCCGTAACCTCCCGACCACTCTCCGCAGATGCCCTCTATTACACCATCAAGCTCGGTCTCTTTGCAGGATCCTACCTGTCTTGGCCGACTACTCGCGGACTTTGAGGGACAGTCCAGACTCCATCACCCCCCACCGCAAACCACAAACCGCCGCCCGCCAGCCGGCAACGTGAGCGTCAGCACGCACAGCCCAACCCCACTCCGCATTACGTCAGCACGCACAGCCCAACCCCACTCCGCATTACGTCAGCACGCACAGCCCAACCCCACTCCGCATTACGTCAGCACGCACAGCCCAACCCCACTCCGCATTGCGTCATCACGCACTGACCCATCCTTCCCCCCGCCTCCGCATTGCGTCTGCACGCTCTGACCCATCAAACTGCATTTCATCAACACGCGCAGAGCTACCCCACCTACAATACATTCACATTTGGCCCATAATCTGTCAGAACGAACATCTGCCCCCACCGTGTATCAGCATGCACAGCCCAATCCACTCCGCATTGCGTCAGCACGCACAGACACGCCCAACTGTGCGTCAACACGTGCAGCTGAGTGCATCGTGAGAGAGTTGGGAGAATGGTACATGAGACACTCATACACTTCTCTCTCACACTTACAACCCCCCAACCCAGACACACAGAAAGACCCACATGCACACATATATTTTGTGTGGTGAATTTGTACTTGCAGAGTTACAATGTACTTTGCTCAAAAACTGCATGCATTCATGTAAAACTCTGTTATATCACTTTTTAAGATTAGAATCAGTCGAAACATTATGGCAAAGACAGAGAACACGGGGGCTAAACCTTCAAAATATTGTCTGGCTAACACCAATTGTTAAGTTAACCTGAGAATGTAACTTCCAAAAAAAGGTTTTGATTTACACATGAAAAAAGTGAAACTATCATGGTATTCCAACAGATGAAAGACTCAACAAACAATCAAGGTATTTTTCAATGTATAATTTCAATTACATCACACTGCAAACTTCTGCTATAAATTCTGTGTCCTCCACAACCACCTGATGAAGGAGCAACGCTCCGAAAGATAGTGTGCTTCCAATTAAACCTGTTGGACTATTACCTGGTGTTCTGTGATTTTTAACTTGGGACAATAATTGAGTGACAATTGATGTATAAATATCGTTGTCTTGGATTACCCTGTTACAAACAGATCAGAGTTGTTTGTAAAATGTGCATTTTCTCTACTCACAGAATAACACCGCATTTAAAGATGAATATCAACAATGAGTCTGAAGATCTGTCATTGAGTCATAGAGATTTACAGTATTGAAACAGACCCTTTGGCCCAACTTGTCCACGCCCACCAGACATCCCAACCTAATCTAGTCTTGTTTACCAGCAGTTCGCCCAGATCCCTCCAATCCCTTCCTATTTGTATACCCATCCAGGGAAGAGACTCTGTCTATTTATTCAATCAATGCCCCTCATGACTTTATAAACCTCTATAAGGTCACCCATCACCCTCTGATGCTCCAGGGAAATCAGCCCCAGCCTATTCAACCTCTCCCTATAGCTCAAATCCTCCAATCTTGGCAATCCAAGTTATTAATCTGGATCGTAAATAATTGAAACCCTCAATCTGACCCTGTGGCACGCCATTAGTTATGCCATCAAAACCTGAAAAGGACCCATTAATCACAATTCTTCTGTGGGTTGACCATTAAGTGCAACTTTACCGTGTGCTAACCACTTGTCAGTTCATTTTAAAACATTATGCATAATACTGTGAACTATCTTGTATGATAACTTTGTAGGAGGCACTTTATTAAATATTTATATAAACCCATATGCCAGTTTTCATTCATCAACCCTGTTAAATCTTCAAATAGCTCAAGTAAAATTTGCTAAAAATATATTTTTTGAAAAAGATTTTCACAACATCTTTCTCAAAATTATCTTGTATATGTTTGATTGCATTACATTTTTCTAAATATCCAGGTATTTCTTCTTTATTAATTGCCTCTATCATTTTCCAATGAAAGATGTGAAGCTATCTGGTTCATAATTTCCTTCTTTCTGTATCCCTTCTTGAACAGCGACATTGCAATAGTGATTTTCCAAAGCACTGGAGTCCAGTGAGTTCTGGAACATAAATGGGTTGCAGTGGCAGGGGAAGGTAGCTGGGAAGGCGATAGGTAGATGCAGGTGGAAAGCGAAGGTGATATTTCGGAGGGGAGGGTGGAGCAGATAGGTAGGAAGGAAGATGGACAGGTTGGACAGTTCAAGAAAAAACAAGCCAGGGAACTATAGACTGGTTAGCCTGACCTCGGTGGTGGGAATCCTGGGGGACAGGCAAGGACTGATTCGGGATAGTCAACATGGCTTTGCGCATGGGAAATCATGTCTCGCAAACTTGATAGAGTTTACTGAAGAAGTAACAAAGAAGATTGATGAGGCAGAGTAGTAGATGTGATCTATATGGACTTCAGTAAGGTGTTCAACAAGGTTACCCATGTGAGACTGGTTAGCAAGGTTAGATCTCATGGAATACAGGGAGAACTAACCATTTGGCTCAAAGGTAGAAGATAGAGGGTGGTGATGATGAAGGGTTGTTTTTCAGACTGGAGGTCTGTGACCAGCGGAGTGCCACAAGGATCGGTGTTGGGCCCTCTACTTTTTGTCATTTACATAAATGATTTGGATGTGAGCATAAGAGGTACAGTTAGTAAGTTGCAGATGACACCAAAATTGGAGGTCTAGTAGACAGCGAAGAGGGTTACCTCAGATTACAACAGAATCTGGACCAGATGGGCCAATGAGTGAGATGTAGCAGATGGAGTTTAATTCAGATAAATGCGAGGTGTTGCATTTTGGGAAAGCAAATCTTAGCAGGACTTATACACTTAATGGTAAGGTCCTAGGGAGTGTTGCTGAACAAAGAGACCTTGGAATGCAGGTTCTTAGCTCCTTGAAAGTGGAGTCACAAGTATATAGGATCATGAAGAAGACGTTTGGTATGCTTTCCTTTATTGGTCAGAGTATTGAGTACAGGAGTTGGGAGGTCATGTTGCAGCTGTACAGGACATTGGTTCGGCCACTGTTGAAATATTGCGTGCAATTCTGGTCTCCTTCCTATCAGAAAGATGTTGGGAAACTTGAAAGGTTTCAGAAAAGATTTACAAGGATGTTGCCAGGGGTTGGAGGATCTGAGCTTCAGGGAGAGGCTGAACAGGCTTGGGGCTGTTTTCCCTGGAGCGTTGGAGGCTGAGGGGTGACCTTATAGAGGTTTACAAAATTATGAGCGGCATGGATAGGATAAATAGGCCAAGTCTGTTCCCTGGGGTAGGGAGTCCAGAACTAGAAGGCATGGATTTAGGGTGAGAGGGGAAAGATATAAAAGAGACCTAAGGGGCAACTTTTTCACACAGAGGGTGATACGTGTATGGAATGAATTGCCAGAGGATGTGGTGGAGGCTGGTACAATTGCAACATTTAAGAGGCATTTGGATGGGTATATGAATAGGAAGGGTTTGGAGGGATATGGGCCGGGTGCTGGCAGGTGGGACTGGATTGGGTTGGGATATCTGGTCGGCATGGATGGGTTGGACCGAAGAGTCTGTTTCCATGCTATACACCTCTATGACTCTATGACCAGTGCTGAGTTGGAGGGTTGAATCTGGGATGAGGTGGGGGGAGGAAAGAAGAGGAAAATGGTGAAATTGACATTGATGCTGTGTGGTTGGAGGCTCCCAAGGCAAAAGATTAGGTGTTCTTCCTCCAGGCATCAGGTGGCTAGGATTTGGCAGTAGAGGAGACCCAGGACTTGCGTGTCCTTGGCAAAGTGGGAGGGTGAGTTGAAGTGGTCAGCCACAGGACGGTGGGGTAGTTTGATGTATGTGTCGCAGAGATGTTCTCTAAAATGTTCTGCAAGTTGGTGTCCTGCCTCCCCAATGTAGAGTACACCATTTCGAGAGCAACTGACAAAGTATATGAGGCGTTCGGATGTGCAGGAAAATCTCTGCCGGATGTGGAAGGATCCTTTGTGGCTTTGGATGGAGGTGAGAGGTGAGATGTGGGCATAGGTTTTTAAACCCCTTGTGGCAGGAAGGTGTCGGGAGTTGAGGATGGGTTGGTGGTGGGCGTGTGCCTAACTAGAGAGTCGCTGAGGGAATGGTCTCTGCTGAATACTGGTAGGCGTGGGGAGGGAAATATATCTCTGGTGGTGGGGTCTGACTGCAGGTGGCAGAAATGGCGGAGAATGATGCCCTGTATCTGGAGATTGGTGGGGTGGAAGGTTATAAGGCAAAAGTGAGGACTGCAGATGCTGGAAACCAGACTTTAGATCAGAGTGGTGCTGGAAAAGCACAGCAGGTCAGGTAGCACCCGAGGAGCAGAAAAATCGATGTTTCAGGCAAAAGCCCTTCAAGGGCTGAAAGCTTATGACCAGGGGTTCTATCATTGTTACAGTTGAAGGGGTTGGGTTCAAGGGTAGAGGTGTGGGAAGATGAGGAGATGCGCTGGAGGGTATTGTTGACCACGTTAGAGGGAAGATTGCGGCCCTTGAAATAGGAGGCTATCTAGGATGTTATGGGAGTTGAATTGCTCCTCTTGGGAATAGGTACGGCGGAGGCAGTAGAATTGGGAGTAAGGGATAACATTTTTACAGGATGGGGTGAAAATCCATGATGAAGATAAGATTAGATTAGATTACTTACAGTGTGGAAACAGGCCCTTCAGCCCAACAAGTCCACACCGACCCGCCGAAGCGCAACCCACCCATACCCCTACATATACCCCTTACCTAACACTACGGGCAATTTAGCATGGCCAATTCACCTGACCCGCACATCTTTGGACTGTGGGAGGAAACCGGAGCACCCGGAGGAAACCCACGCAGACACGGGGAGAACGTGCAAACTCCACACAGTCAGTCGCCTGAGGCGGGAATTGAACCCAGGTCCCTGGCGCTGTGAGGCAGCAGTGCTAACCACTGTGCCACCGTGCCGCCCTGTACGGTCAGTGCGTCAAACTACCACTGTGCACCCACCCACAGCCCCCCCCAACCCCCCCTCCCCAAGGTGTTTGGGCTGGGGAAACAAAAGTCTTGGAGGAAGTAGAGGACGTGGGTGGTGTCCCAAATGTATGTGGTGAGTTCCTGGACCAAAGGGGACAGGGTGGTGTCAAGATATGAGGAGATAAATCCGGTGGTGCAGGAGAAGGTGGCGACAATGGGTCAACCAGGGCAGTCAGGTTTGTGAATTTAGGGTAGGAGGTAGGACCGGGCGGTATGGAACTCCCAAACTATGAGATTGGAGCCTGTGAATGGGACATCCCCTGAGGTGATGAGGTTGTAGGTGGTCTGGGAGATGATGGTCTGGTGATGTGAGTTGAGATCATGGCTGAAGGAGCCAGCAGGAGCAAGTGTCCGTGAGTTGCCGCTGGCTTCAGCGGTGTACAGGTCAGTGCGTCAAACTACCACTATGCACCCACCCACAGCCCCCCCCAACCCCCCCTCCCCAACCCCCTTGGCCACTGGTTTGATGGTGACATTGGGGTTGGAGCAGAGATAGTGGAGGGATGAGCGTTGCAAAGGTGAGAAGTTGAAATGGGTGAGAGGGGTAGACAGGATGAGGTGGTCAATGCTGCAGCAGCAATTGGAAATTTCACAGATTCATGACTCTATGAGAGAAGTAACTTCTCTGTTTTAAATCTGCTATCCCACATCCTAAAAATATAATACTTCATTCTAGATTGCCCACAAGAGGAAGCATCCTTTCTGTATTTGCTTTGTCAATTCCTCTTAGCATCTTATTTGTCTCAAATTAGATCTCCTGTTATTCATCTAAACTCCAGACAGTTTAGGCCTAAACAGCTCAATCTTTCTTCATAGAATAATAGAACCTCTACAGATTGGAAACAGGCCATTCAGCCCATCAAGTCCAAACCAACTCTCCCCCTACCCAATAACTCTACATTTCCCATGGCTAATCCACTTAGCCTGCATATCCCTGGACACTATGGGAAAGTTACTCTGCTAATAATTTCCTCAAAAATATCCTCAGGATTTTCCAAACATGAATTTCCCTTCATAAATCCATTTTTTCTCTGTCCAACAAGGGACACCTGTTTTCTAACTATCCCTAGAATCACCTCCTTTATAATAAGTAGCGGAGTTATGTTTGCAATGGACCAGTATAATCGAATTAAGGAATTTTGAAAGATGATCACTCACAAACTTGATTGAGTTTTTTGAAGATGTAACAAAGAGGATTCATGAGGGCAGAGCAGTAGATGTGATCTATATGGACTTCAGTAAGGCATTCAACAAGGTTCCCCATGGGAGACTGGTCAGCAAGGTGAGATCTCATGGAATACAGGGAGAACTAGCCATTTGGATGCAGAACTGGCTCAAAGGTAGAAGACAGAGGGTGGTGGTGGTGGGTTGTTTTTCAGATTGGTGGCCTGTGACCAGTAGAGCGTCAAAAGGATCGGTGCTGGGTCCTCTACTTTTTGTCATTTTCATAAATGATTTGGATGCAAGTATAAGAGGTACTGTTAGTAAATTTGCAGATATCACCAAAATTGGAGGTGTAGTGGACAGCGAAGAGGGTTACCTCAGATTACAATAGGATCTTGATTAGATAGCCTGAGAAGTGGTAGATGGTGTTTAATTCAGATAAATGTGAGGTGTTGCATTTTGGGAAAGCAAATCTTAGCAGGACTTATACACTTAATGGTAAGGTCCTAAGGAGTGTTACTGAACAAAGAGACATTGGTGTGTAGGTTCATAGCTCCTTGAAAGTAGAGTTGCAGGTAGATAGGATAGTGAAGGTGTTTGGTATGCTTTCTTTTATTGGTCAGAGTATTGAGTACAGGAGTTGGGAGGTCATATTGCGGCTGTACAGAACATGGGTTAGGCCACTGTTAGAATATTGCATACAATTCTGGTCTCCTTCCTATCAGAAAGATGTTGGGAAACTTGAAAGGGTTCAGAAAAGATCTATAAGGATGTTGCCAGGGGTGGAGGATTTGAGCTATAAAGAGAGGCTGAACAGGCTGGAGCTGTTTTCCCTGGAGAATCGGAGGCTGAGGGGTGACCTTATAGACAAAATCATGAGGGGCATGGATAGGGTAAATCAACAAAGGGATAACCCTGGGGTGAGGGAGTCCAGAACTAGAGGGCATAGGTTTAGGATGAGAGGGGAAAGATATAAAAGAGACCTAAGGATAGTATATGTAGGGAATGAGCTGCCAGAGGAAGTGGTGGAGGCTGTACAATTGCAACATTTAAGAGGCATTTGGATGCGTAAATGAACATGAAGGGTTTAGAGGGATATGGGCCGGGTGCTGGCAGGTGGGACTAGATTGGGTTGGGATATCTGGTCAGCATGGACAGGTTGGACCAAAGGGTCTGTTTCCGTACTTTACATCTCTATGACTCTAAAGCATCCATTATCTCTATAGCTGTCTCTTAGGTTAAATATCATCAGGACTTGGGAATTTGTCAATTGCCAGTCTCATTATTTTTTCCAATGCTACTTTTTTGATAAGAGTAATTTCTGTCAGTTGGACATTCTCACCAGAGCCTTGGACTTCAATTATTTCATGAAGATTTTGTGTGTCTTCACTAGTGAAGACAGACACAAAGGACATATTTAATTTACCTACTATTTTAGATTAGATTAGATTAGATTAAATTGCCTACAATGTGGAAACAGGCCATTCAGCCCAACAAGTCCACACTGACCCGCCGAAGCACAACCCACCCAGACCCATTCCCCTACACTTACCCCTTCACCTAACACAGTGGGCAATTTCTCTATTTCCTATTATAAATTCTACTGTCTCTATCTGTAATGAACAAATATTTGTCTTCAATAATCTTTTCTACTTGTTTCTAGAAGTTTTTCCAGACATTTTTATGTTTCTCAGTATTTTACATTTGTTTTTTGTTCTCTCCTTAATATTTTGTTGCTGCCCCTTTGCTAAGTTCTAACATTCCCCCAATTCTGAGATTTGCAGCTTTTTTTGACAACTTTATCAATGTGCTTGATCAAATGCTATCTTTTACTTCTCTTGGTAACAATGGTTGGCTTGCATTCCTTGTTATGCCATGTATTACTACTTCTGGATGCAGTAACTTTCCGGCTCTTGGAAGAGTAATTTGTATGTAGCTTTGATTGCTTTCCAAGCCTTCAGTAGACATGTTTCTCCATTCGAGGATTTCCTTACCTAATCCTTATTACCTACTGGGGATCAGAGCCACATGATTTGATCACTGTGCTTGTCTCTTAGATTAAATGCCTCAAGGATCGGTAACTTCGAAAGCATGACAAGGTGCTTTGCGCTGAGCCTGATACATTTCACCTCCTAATTGTAGCACCTCCTGATTTCTTGATCAGGGTACTTCTCTTGACAACATATCAGAAATGTGCATTTGCTTCAATGTCATGTTCAGTTGGTACCTTTGTAACTGGATGAACATTCTTTGAAGATGATTTGGTGCAAATAATAGTGACTTGAGAAAAATGCTTCAATGTGGCTTGTAGTCAGACTCAACTATCACAGTGTTAATGCTATGAAAGCAAATATAACCTGTCAAAAGACAGACCATTGTGGGATATGGGCCATGTACAGATAGGATTAGTTTGGAATGATATCATGATTGGCACAGACATGGTAGGACATGGAAAGGCCTGTTCCTGTGCTGTACTGTTCTATGTTCTATTTCAACTCTGGCATTGCTGTCACTACTGACCTATGTCCTTTAATTGTAACTTTTTTTGTTCAGTTTAAGGATCACCAGAGGATCTCTGTTGAGTAGTTGCACTAGGGTTTTTATTGTGGTGAGCAATGCCTTCTTCCATTTTATCTCTGCACCCAGAGGCTAGCAGATCATCCAGGCTAGATTCTAATCCAGAAAGATTACAAACCATCTCTTGTTGTCTGTGTAACTTTCTTCTGGAGCAGTGAAAATGCCAAACAGCATTCACAACCACTTGTATATCTCAAACAGTATCCAGAATGTAGTTTGAAAACTGTTACTTTCATCTACCTTTTCTTGCCAGTAACATTTCTTCACATCTGGTGAAGATACTGCCTTTACAGGTTGCAACAAAATTCTGTCAGTAGTTGGCATGAGCTAGTAAGATCTCTTCAGGGCTTTTTATTTCAATCCTTTTAAATTGATGTGTACTCTCAGCTTACAGGGTTGTTTTACTGTTACCATACAGTAGGAGCTGTGATTTTTTTTCCTGGTTATTCTTTTTCCAGGTCTTCTATCTTGTCTTTCAGACCTTTAGGTCAGCTGGAACTTGTCGCCAGCATATGCTGAATTGATCTTGTATTCTCATCTACTTTGGGATGATAGTGTCTTGGAAGATACCCTAATCCTGTACATGCATTGTTGTACTCCTTCATGATGTGTTCCACTGTCAATGGTTTAGTGTGCTGTAACACTTTGTAAATCTCTTTTCACACATTGACGATTACCAGTGCAAGCTTTAGACTATCTTGGGTTGAAATGAGTGGTATTTTCTTTCCATCTATAATCTAGAACTTGTGATCCTCATTCGTGTTGTTGTCATGGAGTCACAGAGTAATCTGTCCTGTCAGCACAAGCATGGTAACATGCAGTCTTAACATTGCTTTAGAGAGCTTCATCTTTAGATTGCTATACTATGTTGAGTCACTTCACATTGGTCTGTGAAGCTCACAATGTTGCACGATGCACCAGAGTCTATCTGACACCGTGTGGTAATGCAATGCTCCCCTTTTCCAGTCATTATTCCAAATGTGACGAACCATGTGTCACCTATTAACTTGGATGAACCAACCATTCATGTTGTGCGAGTGATTCATCAGAATCTTCAGCAAAACACTTTCCAGTGGCCATCTGTACTTCATTTTTGAGCTTCATTTTTGCCTTACACCTGTGTGGAAAGTGATTCAGCTTCTTGCAGTGAAAATACTGCTTTCCCCATATTTGTATTTGCAGCTTTGTGTGACGTTCTCTGCAGTATTTGTACACCTACTTTTTTGTGTGACTGTTTGCCCTATCTGCCTGTGAGTCAGAGAAACATTGGATAAGTGAGTGAGCTATGTATAGTGGGGGAGTATAAATTGCAGCCAAGGCTTGAGGCCTACACTGACCTGGGAGTCGCTGGGGCATCAGGCCTGAGAGAGAGCAGCTTTAATGGGGCAAGAACAGAGTTGGGCAGGATTGACTGGAACAAAACGTTAGCAGGATAACCAGTAACTGAACAATGGGCTACCTTGAAAGAGTGACCCAAAGTATTCTTTGTATAATTCCCTGTATCTAAAGCCATGGAAAGAATGGCCTGATAGTTCACATAATGAGCACTTTGAAATCACTGACAGTTATTGTGCACTAAAGCAACAATAAAACTGTCACTCTTAGCTAAGCATGAGACTCTAAAATGAGGTTTTCCCCTTGGGACCCTGCAACATTCAGGACTCAATATCGAGTTCAATAATTTTAGGGCCTGAGCACTTTATTTCATGTCCTTGTCCTAACCCCCACACCAGACCTTGTCATCACATTGGCTGCTACCAGAAACAACCCATTGTGAGCTACTAATGGTCCCATTAGCAGTTATTGATTTCCTCAGGCTGACCTTAACCTATTATTTTATCTGCCTGATCATTTCTTTCTCTCTCTCTCTGTCTGGGCTCCATATCCATTCATCATGTACTCTTTCTCCTCCCCCATCCCTCCGCCCCCTGTGTTCCCTGTCTGTGCCATAATGTTTAGACTGATTCTAATCTAAAAAGTGAGTTAACAGAGTTTTACATAGATTCATGCAGTTTTTGAGCAAAGTACAATGTAACTCTGCAAATTCACTCCACAAACGTATATGCACATGTGTGCATGTCTAAACATTATGGCACAGAGAGGGAACACAGGAGGCTAACACCTTCAACATTTTATTTGCGCTGACACCAATTGTTACAATTAACCTGAGAATGTAAATTTTAAAAATAGTTTTGTGATTTACATATGCAAGAAGTGAAACTATCATGGTCATTCTAACAGATGAAAGACTCAACAAACAATCAAGGTATTTTTCAATGCATAATTTCAGCTACATCACACAGTAAACTTTTGCTATAAATCCTGTGTCTTACAACTGTGTCCTCCACAACCACCTGATGAAGGAGCGGCACTGTGAAAGCTAATGCTTCCAATTAAAACTGTTGGACTATAACTGGGTGTTGTGTGATTTTTAACTTTGTACACCCAAGTCCAACACAGGCATCTCCAAATCATGCCATTTTTGCAGATGATACAAAGATTGGTGGAGTTGTGGACAGTGAGGATTGTCGGGGATACAGATCAGCTGGAGGCACAGGCAGAACAATGGCAGATGGAATTTAATACAGACACATAGAAGATAGAACATTAGAGCGCAGTACAGGCCTTTCGGCCTTCGATGTTGCACCGACCCGTGGAACCAATCTGAAGCCTCTCTATCCTATACTATTCCATTTTCATATATATGTTTATCCAATGAACATCTAAAGGTCCTTAAACTTGGCGAGTCTACGACTGTTGCAGGCAGTGCGTACCATGCCCCTACTACTCTCTGAGTAAAGAAACTACCTCTGACATCTTTAGATTACATTAGATTACTTATTTACAGTGTGGAAACAGGTCCTTTGGCCCAATAAGTCCACACCGACCCACCAAAGCGCAACCCACCCAGACCCATTCCCCTACATTCACCCCTTCACCTAACACTACCGGCAATTTAGCATGGCCAATTCACCTAACCTGCACATTTTTTTTGGAATGTGGGAGGAAACCGGAGCACCTGGAGGAAACCCACGAAGACATGGGGAGAATGTGCAAACTCCACATAAAGAGTCACCTGAGGTGGGAATTGAACCCAGGTCTCTGGCGCTGTGAGGCAGCAGTGCTAACCACTCCTAGCAGTGCTAGATCTCTCCTATATCTATCACCCCTCAATTTAAAGCTATGTCCCCTTGTGCTAGCCATCACCATCTGACGAAAAATTCTCTCACTGTCCACTCTAACTCTCTGATTATCTTGTATGTCTCAATTAAGTCACATCACAACTTTCTTCTCTCTAATGAAAACAGTCTCAAGTCCCTCAGCCTTTTTTCATAACACCTTCCCTCCATACCAGGTAACATCCTAGTAAATCTCTTCTGCACCCTTTCCAAAGCTTCTGCATCCTTTTGATAATGCGGTGACCAGAAATGTATGCAATACTAAAGTGCAGCCGCACAAGAGGTTTGTATAGTTGCAGCATGGCCCGTGGCTCTGAAATTCAACGCCTCTACCAATAAAAGGTAACACACCGTATGCTTTCTTAACAACACTAAACTTGCGTGGCAACTTTCAGGGATCTACATACAGGGACACTCTGTTAGGATCACTCTACTCATCTATACCACCAAGAATCTTACCATTAGCCCAGTACTCTGTATTCCTGATGCTCCTTCCAAAGTGAATCACCTCACACTTTTCTGCATTAAACTCCATTTGCCACCTCTCAGCCCAGCTCTGCAGCTTATCTATATCCCTCTGTAACCTACGACATCCTTCAACACTATTCAAACTCCACCACCCTTACTGTTCTCAGCAAATTTACTAACTCATCCTTCGACACCTTCATCCAGGTTGCTTATAAAAATGACAAACAGCAGTGGACCCACAACAGATCCTTGCGGTACACTATTAGTAACTGAACTCCAGGTTGAACATTTCCCATTAACCACCACCCTCTGTCTTCTTTCAGCTGTTCAATTTCTGATCCAAACCACTAAATCACCCTCAATCCCATGCCTCTGTATTTTGTGCAGTAGCCTACCATGGGGGACCTTATCAAATGCCTTATTGAAATCCATACACACCACATCAACCACTTTACCCATATTCACCTGTTTGGTCACCATCTCAAAGAATTCAATAAGATTTGTAAGGAATGACCTACCTTTCACAAAACCGTGGTGACTATCCCTAATCAACTTATTCCTCTCTAGATGATTATAAATCCTATCTCTTATAACCTTTTCCAACACTATACCCACAAATGAAGTAAGGATCCAGCCTCCTGGCACTATTCCTGTAGACAATGATGATATAACGATCAAAGCCAATGGCTCTGCAATCGCTTCCCAGCTAATCCTAGGATAAATATCATCTGGTCCAGGGGATTTATCTGTTTTTTCGCACTTTCCAGAATTGCTAACACCTCCTCAATAGCCTCAATCTCATATAATTTAGTAGCCTGTATCTCAGTATTCTCCTTGACAACATTGTCTTTTTCCAGAGTGAATACTGATGAAAAATATTCATTTAGTGCTTCCCCTATCTCCTGAGACTCCACGGACAACTTCCTTGATTGGCCCTATTCTTTCTCTAGTCATTCTTTTATTCCTGACATAGCTCTAGAAAGCTTTAGGATTTTCCTTGATCCTATCCTCCAATGACTTCTCATGTTCCCTCCTGGCTCTTCTTAGCGCTCTCTTAAGATCTTTTCTGGCTAACTTGTAACTCTCAAGTGCCCTAACCAAGCCTTCATGTCTCATCCTAACATAAGCCTTTTTCTACCTCTTGACAAGAGATTCAGTCTCCTTGATAAACCACAGCTCCCTTGCTTGACCACTTCTTCCCTGCCTGACAGGTACATATTTATCAAAGACCCACAGTTGCTGTTCCTTGATTAAGGTCCACGTTTCAATTGGGCCCATCCCCTGCAGTTTTGTCCTCATCTAATGCATCCTAAATCTTGCCTAATCGCATTATAATTGCCTTTCCCCCAGCAATAACTCTTGCCCTGTGGTATATACCTATCCCTTTCCATTGCTGAAATAAATATACCAAATTGTGGTCACTATCACCAAAGTGCTCACCTACCTTCAAATCTAACACCTGGATGGGTTCATACCCAGAACCAAATCCAATGTGGCCTCGCCCCTTGTTGGTTTGTCTACATACTGTGTCAGGAAAACCCCTGCACACATTGGACAAATCCTGACCCATCTAAAGTACTACAGTATTTCCAGTTAATATTTGCAAAGTTAAAACCCCCCATAACAACTATCCTGTTACTCTCGCTCCTATCCAGAATTATCTTTGCTCTCCTTTCCTCTATACCTCTGGAACTATTCAGATACCTATAGAAAACTCCCAACAGGGTGACCTTCTTTCCTGTTTCTAACCTCAGCTCATAATACCTCTGTGGACAAGACCTCAAACATTCTTTCTGCCACCGTAATACTGTCCTTGATTAACAATGCCACGCCTCCCCTTCTTTTACCATCTTCTCTGTTCTTACTGAAACATCTAAATCCCAGAACCTGCAACAACCCCCTGTCCCTGCTCTATCCATGTCTCTGAAATGGCCACAACATCAAAGTCTCAGGTACCAACCCATGCTGCAAGTTTACTCATCTTATTCCGGATGCTCCTGGCATTAAAGTAGATACACTGCAAACCACCTTCCTGCTTGCTGGTGCACTCCTGAAGGAAACCTCATTTCTGACCTCACTGTTGTCAACCTCCTGGACACTAGGAATGAGCCCTAATTATCTAGGTATCCAAAACCCTCCCTCCTGCATCATCCCTGCATCCCTGCAGCCATCCTCTCTCTCCCTATTCCTTCCCTTGCTAGCATGTGGCATGGGCAACAAACCAGAGATAACAATTCTGTTTGTTCTAGCTCCAAGTTTCCACCCTAACTCCCTGACATTTTTCCTTAAATCCCCATCTCTCTTTCTACCTACGTCGTTATTCCCTTATAAACCATGACTTGGAGCTGCTCCCCCTCCCCCTCAATGATCCCAAAAACACGAACCGAGACATCATGAACTATGACACCTGGGTGGCAAAACACCAATCGTGAGTCTGTCTCATTCCCACAGAACCTCCTATCTGACCCCTAAATATGGAGTCCCCAGTGACTCATGCTCTACTCATCTCTCCCCTTCCCTTCTGAGCAATGGGACAGATTCTGTGCCAGAGACCTGTACCCCATGGTAAGTCATTTCCGACCCCCCAACTGTATCCAAAACAGTGTACTTGTTATTGAGGGGAATGGTCACAGGGGATCCCTGCACTGCCTGCCGGTTCCCTGTCTGCCACCTGACTGCAACCCATCTACCTTTTTCTTGCACCTGAGGTGTGACTACCTCCCTGTAACTCTCCCCAATGACCCCTTCTGCCCCCTGAATGATCCCAAGTTTATCCAGTTCCCTAACGCAGTTTTCAAGGAGATGGAGTTGGGCACACTTCCCGCAGAGGAAGTCAGCAGGGTCACTAGTGGTGACCCTGACATCCCACATTCTGCAGGAGGAACATTCAACTGCCCAAACCACCATTCCCACTGTTCTAAGTTCCCAAAAAGATTGCTGGAAAATAAAGAATAAAAAAAATCTAGTTACGTAACCAATTGGCGCACAGAATCTTTCTTTTGGTTAGAGGCGGAGGATAGGTGGGTGATACTACCTCAGTAGTGTTTCATGTAGCACAACCACCCAAATATATTACTTCACTTACTCAACAGTCCCTTGTCTGCTCCTGCTGAGCGTGCACTCTGCTTATTCATGAGGTAAGTTTTTAAATCAGTGATTTAGCTTTCCATCAGCGCCCGGTCGACACTCCTGCTCTTCCTGCTGCTGAAACAAAAAGGCGTGGTGATGCATTTTGGAAGACCAAGTAAAGGTAGAAATTATGCAGTGGTTGGCAGAATCCTTGGGAGTATTGATATGCAGAGGGATCTGCAGGTCCACAGATCACTGAAGACAGCAGCACTGGTAGATAAAGTAGTAAAAAAGGCCTATGGTATGCTTGCTTTCATTGGAAGCTCCAATGAGTTTAAGGATAACAAGTTACTCTGCAGCTTTATAGAACTTTACTTAGGTTGAACTTGGAATATTGCTGACAGTTCTTGTCACCATACTGCAAAAAGGATGTGGATGCTTTGAAAAGGTTAACCAGGAGGTTGCCTGATGTGGGGGATTTTAGCTATGAAGAAAGTTTGAATAAGCTGTGTTTGTTTTCACTGGAACAAAGGAGATTGAGGGGCGACCTGATAGAAGTTTGAAAGATTGTAAATGGCATGAATAAAATAAGGCTTTTTCTCAGGGTGGAGGATCAATTACTAGGCTACACAGGCTCAAGGTGTGGAGTTAAATGTTTAAAAGAGATATATGAGACGAGTTTTTCACACAAAGGGTGGTGAGTGCCTGGCATGTGCTGCCAGAGGTGGTGGTGGAAACAGTCACAATAGCAACATTCAAGAAACACCTGATTGAATACATAAATATGAATAAAATAGGGGGATACAGTAAAGTTTTAGTGTCGAAGGACAAAATGTGTCGGCACAAGCCTGGAGGGCCAAAGGGCCTCCTCCTGTGCTGTAGTGTTCTTTGTTCTCATTTTGGTGGTTGAGGTTTCATTGCTGCCTCTTTCCATTTGAGCTCATTATCTTTGCTAAGATGCTTACAATTTTTAAAAGTTTCTTTTAAAAGTTTCTTCTTGCATACGTTGTATAGGTGGTTCTCCTCTGTTTTCCAAAGTTTGTCTGTGCTGTCGTTGGAATAGTGTTCTGATACAGCTTCGTTTGTGTGTTTTGGGATGGTTGCTGGTGTAATTAAGTATTTGGTCAGTGTTTGTCAGTTTTCTATATACGCAGGTTTGTAATTCTCCATTGTCCTTTCTTTCGACTGTGACGTCCAGGAATGCGAGTTTGTTGTCAGTTTCTTCCTCCTTGGTGAACTTTATGCCTGTGAGGGTGTTGTTGATGATGTTGAATGTCTCTTCTATCTTGTTTCGTTTTGTGTTGGCAAAGGTGTCGTCTACGTAGCGGACCCAGATTTTTGGTTTGATGGTTGGTAGGGCTGTTTGTTTGTACTCGGGCATTTTGGCAACACAGTTTAAGGACCACCAGAAAGGCAATTGACCTGATTACTTACTTACTTTACCTCCTCTCTTATTTTATTCGCATTCAGCCAAATGTGAGATCTTAATTTATAATCACACCAGTCCATATATAATCACACCAGTCCCTCTATAATCACACCAGTCCATATATAATCACTCCAGTCCCTCTATAATCGCACCAGTCCATTTATAATCACACCAGTCCATATATAATCACATCAGTCCCTCTTTGTTCAGGTTGAAAGTCCCCATATGTCTCAGACATTCCAATCAGTGTTATTTCAAAATTACATACTATACTGACTCACTGTGCACTATTATGACACAATGGTAAACCCTTCTGCTAACTAAACCAAACACACAGAAAAGCTCACCTCGCCTCATAATCTGTTAAAGTATGAGTGACAGAGAACTCCCCAAATTCCACGATTTAAAGAAAAATATCAATTTTATTCTTTAACTCTAAAAGTGAACATTAAGCAACAACCATTTACAACTCTAACCCTCCTTTCTCTTAAAGGTCTATTATCTACCTCCAACTCTATAAAAATATACTGATCCAATAAAAGCCCCTACTAAAAATACGTTAACTTAATTTTCAAAGCCAGATAGCAGCTGTCGTCGTTGGCGTCTGTCTTTTTTCAGCTAAGATCTCCCTGGGTCGTGTTTGGTCTTTTGCCGTAAAGATGTTTTTCATATGAAAAAGATACCTCTGATAGAGAGCATTTTGAATAGCAGTCTCTTGCTAGATGGCAATTTGTCCCTTCCTCTCTGGCTATCAAAATGTTTGCTTCTTTATATACCAAACAGCATTAGTTTGATGTTGTCAAAATAGTAAAATTCAAATTTAACTGGGTTTTAGTATCCTGGTGTATAATTTAAACTAGGTAGAGCTGGGTACTGCAGATGCTAGAGATTACAGTGGTGCTGGAAAAGCACAGCAGGTCAGGCAGCATCCGAGGAGCAGGAAAATCAATGTTTTGGGCAAAAGCCCTGGTTAAATTCGAACTGCTGTGAAAACCAAAAGTCAAGTATTTGTTTCGCAGACAAATGTTACACATTTTCAATTTTTCAGTACACTCTGAGACAACTAGTCTTTCACAAGACAGTTGCCTGCAAACTCTTACTGTCAAAACAGCCTACACTCTCTCCTCAAGTAACAGTACACGCTTTCAACTTCATAATAGTACCGGAGTATAATGTGTACACACCACAGCTTTTTATGTGCTCAAGTCTTCTTAAAATCAACTATGAGAGTTCCAGAAACGTGACACAATATTAATTTATTCTTAATTTTCTCAAATTAATGTAAAAGAAAGTTCCACCCCCAGCCTTGTTGTCATGATTCTGTTTAATGTTGCACATGATGCTCAACCACAGGCAGTCATAATTGAACCATCTTGAGATGCACAGCATGGAAAGAGACCCTTTGGTTCAATTATTTACATCTTCCTAACAGATGTGTATCTATAACAAATGCTCAGTGATAACAACATCTTACATGTGAACTTTGAAAGTACTTGTTTACCATTTGCATAAAGAATGTTGTTTACCATTTACATAACTGAATTGGACTCAGGAATTGAAAGCACGATTTCAAATTTTGAGGATAACACCAAAATGAAATTGTAGTTATATTGTGCAGGACTGCAACAAAATACAAGAAAACATTAATAAATGTTTAAAACTGGCTGATCAATAGCAAATGGATTTCAAAATTGATAAATGTAAGATAGTTAACTTTAGTAGGTGGAATACAGGGATCCAGAGTACAGGTCGAAAAAGATGAGCAGGTCAAGCAGCATCAGATGAGCAGAGCAGTCTACATTTCAGGTCAGGACCTTTCATCCCAGCATTGGGGAGGGGGAAGGGGGCTGCAAAATAAATAGAGGGAGAGGGGTTGGGCTGGGGAAAAGGTGGATGGGATGACAATAAGTAGATGCACGAAGGTGTTTGGTCAGTGGGAAGGGTGGAGTGCATAGGTAGGAAGGAATATGGACGGGTTAGGTCACATCAAGGGGACAGGCTGGGTCTGAGATGAGGTGGGGCTAGGGAGATTTGAAAGCAGTGAATTCTATGTTATGGTCATAAGGTTGTAAGATGCTGAGGCAAAAGATGAAGTGTTCTTCCCACAGTTTGCAAATGGCCTTATTTTGGTGGGGGAGGAGGCCCAGGATGGATGTGTCATTGGGGGAGTGGGAGGGGAGTCGAAATGGCTTACAACCAGAGGTGGGGTTGATTGGAGTGTACGAACTATAGATGCTCCCTGAACTGATCCCTGAGTTTGTGGTCAGTTTCTCCGAGGTAGAGAAGACCACATTGGGAGCAACAGATGCAATAAATTAGGCTAGGGAAATGCAGGTGAATCACTGCCAGACTTGAAATGATACTTTGGGGTCTTGAACGGAGGTAAGAGGGGAGGTGTGGGGGCAACTGTTGCATCTCTTGCAGTCACCGAGAAAGATTCAGGTGTGGAGGAGAGGTTGGTGGGGTGAGTCGCGGAGGGAACAGTCTCTGTGGAAAGCAGTTAGGGGTGGGGAAAGAAATATAATTTTGGTGGTGGGGTCAGACTGCAGAAAGAGAAAATGGCAGAGAATGATGCTCTGGATTTAGAGATTGGTGAGGTGGAATGTGAGGACCAGGGGATTCTATTCTCATTGTGGTTGGGAGAGGAGGAGGATTTGAGGGCAGAAGTGTGGGAAGTGGAGGAAATGCTTAATCTGGATGCAAATACAACTGAGGCAGAGGAATTCCTCAACCTTCACCATATCTACTCCCAGGCCAGGCGATTCGACTGCAGGTCATCCCAGATGTCCTCTTACCTCAGGGATCCCCTCCCCCGATCAACAATGCCTTCAACCTCATCTCCTCCATTTCCCACATCTCTGTCCTCAAACCCTTTCCCTGCTAATTTCTCCCTGTGGCTGCATGAGGTGCAACTCCTGCCCCCATACGTGTCCCCACACCTACCCCCTCCACATCCCCTCTTACCTCAATCTGCCGGACTTGGAATGATTCCTTAAGGCCTTAGTGATTCACCTGCATTTTCTCTGACCTAATTTATTGCATCCGCTGTTCCCAATGTAGTCTCCTCTACCTCGGAAAGACCGATTGCAAACTCAAGGAACATCTATTGCTCCGATCAACCCCACCTTTTGGTTGTCAGCCATTTCACCTCCCCTCCCATACTCCTGATGACATGACCAGCCTGGGCCTCCTCCACATGCAAACTGGAGGAAGAACGCAGTGTGAACTTAACATATAATTCACCTGCTTCCAAATCTCCCCACCCTCACCTCATCCCAGGTCCAGCCCTTCCTGTCTACATTGCCCCCTTGACCTGACCTAACCTGTCCACCTTCCTTCCCATCTATGCACTCCATGCTTCCCATTGACCAATCACAATCACATCCTACCTGCATCCATCTATTGCCATCCCACCTACCTCTCCCGCAGCCCCACCCCCATATTTTTTTCTCATCCCTCTTTACCCTCCCCAGTGCTGATGAAAGATCCCAATCTGAAACAGTGATGGCCTCGTCCTCTGATGCTGCTTGACCTGCTGTGTTTTTTTTAGGGTATAGATACACATTTCACAAAATGTAGTGAGTTAGGAAAATAAGGCCATTAAAAATGCAAGCTTTGCATTTATATAGCATTTCTCACAAAGTGTTTTACAACCATTAAAGCATTTTTGAAGTGCAGTTATTGTTGTAATGTAGGAGAAGCAGACAAAGCGCTGTGATTAATTTCCCAAGAGTTGGAATTGAAGGCAATTAAAGTCTGTTAAACTTATATTAAATGATGGTCAGAGAAGGATGTGTTGACAAAGTGAAGTGCAGTAGAGTAAGACAAGGCTCGTGTTGAACAAAAACATTGGCGAAGGCAGTTTGGGCTGAATGATCTGTTTCTGTGCAATTCTAAATGCAGCACAGACTAAAGACAAATACCAGTTTGGTGACAAAACTGGGTGAAGGTGGGGAGATGTATGTCCCTTTCTTCCAGAACAGAGTTTTTGTACCTCTTCCCCTTTAGAGGCTCAGTGACTACTATTTTATATTGAAAGCTTAGATAGAGCAGGAGGACATTGGACAGCAAATCTATCCCCAGTGCTCAGCCTGGTGCTCCATCTCCTTGAGTGTGGGGCCGTGTAAACCTAGCATCATATTCATCATTTTGCCACCAGAGGGTGCTACAAGACAGCATTAGTTGGAGTGGCTGGCTTTCAGTGAAGCATTCAGGTAGAGAAGATTCTCTGAGGCACCAAGATGGGGCATTCTTTGTTGGTTTGTAAGATGTGGGCATTATTGTCCATTCCTAATGCCCTTGAGAAGATGGAGTTTTGAACTGAGGTATTGGTTTAATCTACATTTATTGAAAAGCTGAATGTCACTGCCTCACCATTTTCCACAAAATTCAGCTTTGATTTTGTTTAAAACCAACTGATATAAGGCAGCTCCTATAAGTTGGTACAGAATTCAGAACACATGGTGACTTCTATAGAACTCAACAGCAGGTCATGTAAAAGCATTTGAGAATGTATGGGAGGTGGTTGTTCAGGGATAATTACCACACAACACATTACAGTCCATGCAGAACAGTTTACTGAATAACACTGTCCCAAAATACTGAATAACGTT
Source organism: Hemiscyllium ocellatum (assembly GCF_020745735.1). NCBI lineage: Eukaryota > Metazoa > Chordata > Chondrichthyes > Orectolobiformes > Hemiscylliidae > Hemiscyllium > Hemiscyllium ocellatum. The sequence goes on along the minus strand of NC_083429.1, from coordinate 16,347,782 downwards.
TGTCCATGAATGTTGAACTGCTGTGGTACTCAAAGGGATCGTCGTCTTTTAAAGGAATAGTTGTCATTTCACATTCACTCACTGTAGGAGCTGCAAAGAGATGAGCTGAATCATTTGTCAGAGATTTTCTGGGGTACTTAGACAACATTTTGTTCACAGTAATAAAAAATAGAAATTGCTGGAAAAACTCAGCACGTCTTTTAGATTTGTGAACCGAAAATAGAGGTAATGTTTTGAGTCCAGCAATTCTTCTTTTGAGTGTTCCATTTCTGAAGAACAGTCATACTGGGCTAAAAACATTAAATTCTGTTGCTCTCTCAGCACGGATACTGCAAGACCTACTGAATTTCTCCAGCATTTTCAGTTTTTATTTCAGAACAGTCAAAATAAGGCCAAAATATAGTAAATGCAAGTGTATAGGAGCTACCCATGAGAAACACAGTCAGACATCTTGCTAGGGATCCCTGTGGGCAGCATGAAGAATGGGAGAGTGGTATGATGAGGCCAGGCAGACCAGACCAGTGGATGTGAGATGGGGTTGGGGATCCATCCCTGCCCCTCCACAGACATGGAATGTCCCTGTTCCTCTCGACTTCTTCCACAAGATCTGGAACACTGGATCTAAATAGCCGTGCGCTCTCTCCCTTGCTCATGGTGTCATCCAATAATGTGCTGCTGTGTGCCAGCCAATGCACTCAACCATCTTTGTGAAAGTAGTAACGAACAGCTCACATTCTTGCTGATACTTCAAATGGTCGAGTTCTGCTCCAACTTCATAGAATCATAGAATCCCTACAGTGTGGAAGCACGCCATTCAGTTCATTGGGTACATTGCTCTCTGAAGAGTATCCCACCCAGACCCATGCCCTATCCTATCCCTGTAATCCTGCATTTCCCATGGCTAACCCACCTAGTGTCCACATCTCTGGACACTACGGACAATTTATCATGAACAATCCACCTAACCTGCACATCTTTGGACTGTGGGAGGAAACCGGTGCACCTGGAAGAAACCCACGCAGACATGGGGAGAATGTGCCAGCTCTACACAGACAATAGGCTGAGGGTGGAATCAAACGCGTGTTCCTGTTGCTACGAGGCAGCAGTGCTAACCACTGAGCCACTGTTCCACCCCTACAAACAATTTATCCTCACAAATCTAATGTCTATGACTCAATGATTCTATAATTGATAATAAAATCAGCAGGAGTCTCTGGTTAATACCTCCGGACAAATTCAATTATGACAACTAACAGTTCATTCCAGAATGATATGCTAAAACTAAACTTTGAAACAGGTTTACGGGAACATGATGCTTTTAAAATTTGTTTTAATTCTCTCTTTGCCCAAAGTAATTTCAATACCTCTCAATTATGCTGCATACAAAATGTAGGAGCAGGAGTAGGCTATTTGGCCTTTCCTGTGCGTTCTGCTATTCATTGGATCAGGGAAAACCCTGAAGCTTTCTATAGGTATATAAGAAATAAAAGAATGACTAGAATAAGACTAGGGCCAATCAAGAGCAGTAGTATAAGGTAATGCATGGAGTGAGGGGAGATAGGGGAAGTGCTAAATGATTATTTTCCATCAGTATTAACACTGGAAAAAGACAATGTCATGGAGGAGAAGGCTGAGATACAGGCTACTAGACTAGATGGGATTGGGGTTCACAAGGAGGAGGTGTTAGCAATTGTGGAAAGTGTGAAAATAATTAATCCCCTGGGCCAGGTGGGATTTATCCTAGGATTCTCTGGGAAGCCAGGGAGGAGATTGTCAAGCCTTTGGCTTTGATCTTTATGTTGTCATTATTTACAGGAATAGTGCCAGACAACTGGAGGATAGCAAATGTGGCTCCCTTGTTCAAGAAGGGGAGTAGAGACAACCATGATAATTATAGACCAGTGAGCCTTACTTTGGTTGTGGGTAACGTGTTGGAAAACATTGTAAGAGATAGGATTTATAATCATCTCAATAGCAATAAATTGATTAGGGATAGTCAACATGGTTTTATGAAGGGAAGTCATGCCTCACAAACCTTATTGAATTCTTTGAAAAGATGACCAAATAATGGATGAGGGTAAAGTGGTTGTTGTGATGTATATGGACTTCAGTAAGGTGTTCGGTAAGGCTCCCCATGGTAGGCTACCGCACAAAATAAAGAGGAATGGGATTGAGGGTGATTTAATGGTTTGGTTCAGAAATTGGTTGGCTGAAAGAAGATGGTGGTTGATGGGAAATATTCATCCTGGTGTTCAGTTACTAAAGGTGTACTGCAAGAATCTGTTTTGGAGCCATTGCTATTTGTCATTTTTATAAATGACCTGGATGAGGACATAGAGGATGGGTTAGTACATTTGCAAATGATACTAAGGTAAGTAGAGTGCCGAAGGATGTTATAGATAAGCTGCAGAGCTGGGCTGAGAGGTGGCAAATGGAGTTTAATGCAGGAAAGTGTGAAGTGATTCACTTTGAAGGAGTAACAGGAATGCAGAGTAGTGGGCGAATGGTAAGGTTCTTGGTAATGTAGATGAGCAGAGAGATCTTGGTGTCCATGCACATAGATCCCTGAAAGTTGTCACCCAGCTTGATAGGTTGTTAAAAAGGCATACAATGTGCTAGCTTTTATTGGTAGAGCGATTGGAAACATGAGGTCATGCTGCAACTGTATAAAATTCTGCTGCGGCTGCACTTGGAGTATTGCTGGTACAGTTCTGGTCACCGCATTATAGGAATGATGTGGAAGCTTTAGAAAGGGTTCCGAGGAGATTTACTTGGTAATTGCCTGGTATGGAGGGAAGGTCTTATGAGGAAAGGCTGAGGGACTTGAGTTTGTTTCCATTAGCGAGAAGAAGGTTGAGAGGTGACTTAAGAGAGACATACAAGATAATCAGAGGGTTAGATAGAGTGGACAGGGAGAGCCTTTTTCCTCGGATGGTGATGGATAACACAAGAGGACATAGTTTTAAATTGAGGAGTGATAGATATAGGACAGATGCCAGAAGTAGTTTCTTTACTCAGAGAGTAGTAGGGGCGTGGAACACATTGCCTGCAAGTGTTGCAGACTCACCAACTTTATGGGCATTTAAATGGTCATTGGATAGGCATAAGGACGAGAATGGAATTGTTTTGGTGAGATGGGCTTCAGCTTGGTTTCACAGTGTGGACCTGTACTGAGCTGTAATGTTCTATGTTCCATGTTCTAATAAAATCATGGCTGATTTGATGTAGCCTCAGTCATATTCCCAACAAACAGTATTCTGATTGCTGCTCTTGTTGATATAAAAACACTCTAAACTGGAAGACACCAAACATCATTTCAAATTTAGAAGTCACAATATGCTTGGGGATAAGAAATTAAACAATAAGTTGTTTTATAACAGACAGGCTGGTGATATGGACATAAATATAGCTGACGAACAGAGAACTATGAAATAATATATTTTAATATGAAGAAGGCAAAGAAGCAACATAAATAAAGTGGTACAATTTTAAAAGAGATGCACAAACAAAGACCAGGTGAGCTATGTACACAAATCTATGAAGTTGGCAGGATAAATTGAGAAAGACTTTTTAAATCAATGAGGAGGTCCTTGACTTTATTAATAGAGGGATAGAGTACAAGAGCATAGTAAAGCTTCAGAGACAGTGCAGGGAGACTGAGTAAAATGGAACAAGGATTGCAGGACTTGAAAATTATTGAGAAAACACTCTGTGGTGACATGAGGAAAAACAATGACACAGTGTGGAACATGCCACAGGAAAGGTGATAAAGCAATTTCAACAATAACCCAATTCAATTGAGAATAAAATGAATATGAAGGCAAAATATTGCAGGGTTTTGGGAAAAGAGCAGGATGTGGAGCTAATGAAATAGCTGTTTCAAAGCACTGATATCGACATCATGGACCAAAGGGTTCCCTCCGTGCTGTTGTGTTGTGTTACGACATAGATTCTAGACTAGACAGGCTTGTATACTTAAGAGAGTTACATGATGTCATGACATCTGACATTTCAGTAAAAAGGTACCCACTTCACCTTCAGTTACGTGATCTGGGCAATGAAATTAGCGTGGTCAGCCTGTCGTGTGTGTGATGTAGAGTAACATCAGTAAGCACAGACCCTAGATTATATATATAAGGCTTTGGTATTGTAGCCTTGTGAACAGTTGGTTTGTGTAAATAAACCTCATGATATCTACCTCAATAGCACCTAACTACCTGTGACAGATATATGTTATGTTGGCACAACATAATGGCAGTAATCAGGCATTAACAGCTAATCATGGCAGATAGTGAGTGATGATAAGTGGATGTTTTAAGTGGAAAAAGTGACAGCAACATGACAGTTTGAATTGTAGAATCCCTGCAGTGTGGAACCAGGCCATTCAGCCCATCAATTCCACACTGACTCTCTGACCCACGGTTAATCGACCCAGTCTGCATATCCTTGAACACTATGGGCATTTTAATGTGGTCAATCCACCTATCCTGCACATCTTTGGATTGCGGGAGGAAACTAGAGCACCTGGAGGAAACCACAAAGACACAGGGAGAGTGTGTATACTCCACACAGACAGTCACCTGAAGGGGAAATTGAAGCTAGGACCCTGTCGCTGTGAGACAGTGCTAACCACTGAGCCACCATGCTGTTATGAAAAGTCTTTTTCCAAAGAGTCATTATTAATCATGAAGATTTAGATTTAGATTTACATGAAAAATGAACTTCCATGTTCAAAATGCAAGGTGTTACCATGCTCTGACGCCATCTTGAAATACTGAATATTTTACTGCAATAGAGTTCATCTCTCCCTCTTCTTGTTACCCCCTGATACTCTACAGTTTGCTGCTGGAATTGGCTGGGATCTCTGTAAAGGGATCCAAGGTCTTCGTCACAGCCCACCTCCACCATTGCTGCAACTTCCACACAACCACATCCATGCTGGAGCCATGAACCTGGTCTCATACTCCTTGCTCTGTCATCGATGCTGCCACTGGTCATTGGTCAACAGGGTACTAGCTCCCTGTGCTCCTTCATTGCAACGCTGAAGTTTCTGTGACCTCAGTGAAGGGCTTATGCTCGAAACGTCGAATTCTCTATTCCTGAGATGCTGCCTGGCCTGCTGTGCTTTGACCAGCAACACATTTTCAGCTGTGATCTCCAGCATCTGCAGACCTCATTTTTTACTCAGTGCCAGAGACAGCCATTGATCTGGGGCTACACAGACTCTCGCTCCAAGTAATTCCCCCATGGAAAATGGAAAGACAGCAAAGCTGTCTTGAAGATGTGTGAGATAGCATGGATGCAGCCAGCTCCACTGCATGATGCCCTTGAGTGGCTGAGCCCACTGCCACACCACCATTGCCATCTTGGAATGGTGTAGTTCAAAACTGAATGTTAACAATTCGAACCAAAATTAAAGGACACAAAAGCTGTAGTGAAGCACAGTGAGGTCTCTGTCTCTTTCTATCTTTATGGAGGTAAAAACAATACAAAGTTCCACTGATCCAATTAAAAAAATTGAAGCTTTAAATGGCCCTGAGAGGACAGATCTAAAATCTTAAAGAAGAAAATTGTGATTAAAACCACAGAAAAACATTTCTCAATATTAACGAGTTTTGAGAAGATTTGTAGCTCAGGTTGAGGTTTTGGACATAGGTTTGCTCGCTGAGCTGCAAGGTTCATTTCCAAATATTTCGTTACCCTACTGGGTAACATCTTCAGTGGGCCTCAGGCGAGGCAATGCTGAAAATTTCTGCTTTCAATTAATATGTTTGGGTTTATTTGGGTTAGTGATGTAATTTCCTGTGATGAAGTCACTTCCTGTTACTTTTCTAAGGGGGTGGTAGATGGGATCTAACTCAATGTGTTTGTTGATAGAGTTCCGGTTGGATTGCCATGCCTCTAGGAATTGTCGTGCGTGTCTTTGCTTGACTTGTCCTAGGATGGATATGTTGTCTCAGTCGAAGTGGTGTCCTTCCTCATCCATATGTGAGGATAACAGTGAGAGAGAGTCATGTCTTTTTTGAGGCTAGTTGGTGTTCATGTATCCTGGTGTTTAGTTTTCTGCCTGTTTGTCCAATGTAGTGTTTGTTACAGTTCTTGCAAGGTATTTTGTAAATGATATTAGTTTTGCTTGTTGTCTGTATAGGGTCTTTCCAGTTCATTAGCTGCTGTTTTAGTGTGTTGGGGGTTTGTGGGCTACCATGCTGCCAAGGGGTCTGAGTAGACTGGCAGTCATTTCTGCGATGTCTGATGTAGGGGAGAGTGGCTAAGGTTTCTGGACGTGTTTTCTGGACCTTAAGAATAACCAAAATATTGGCCTCTCTCAGAGCTAGTGGGAGACAAACCTAGCTATGAGTCATTAAACATAGAACATTGGGCCTGACGATATGTTTATAAATTCCTTGTAGAATTCACTGGGAAGTCCATCAGGACCGGGCGCCTTTTCACGCTGAAGTTGGCAGAGTAGGAAATGACTAGCCCCCGGCATAGGTTTTGGCAGGTTCCCAAAGGACAGATGGGCTACTAACCAAACCTGAGTTAATGTCTAGGAATGCCCAAAATTCTCTAGAGAATGAAGTGATCCATTCGCCAGTGCCTTGGGCCCATTGTGATGTCCTTAATCTTAACCAACAGGTACACTGGAGTGTAATCGGAGATGGTAATGTTACCAACCGTACAAGATGCTACCAAGTCCAGGGTTGCCAAGGGGGTCATAAAAAACTCGATCTTGGTGTGACATCTGTGTGGATTGGAAAAAAACATAAAATCCCTGAATGTATGGTGGCGATGTCTCCAGATATCCACCAACCCTAACTCCACACTCAGATCCACTAATTGTTTAGTTTATACAGAGGGTATTGAGGGATCGTTGGGTAATCTGTCCACTGTGGGATCCATGAGACAATTAAAATCTCCCCCTGTAATGATATGCCGGGACTCGAGACTGATCAGTTTAGAGAATACATCCACCGAAAATTTGAGGGGATGGGCCAGAGGGTAATAAACACTTAAAACACCATATTCTTCCCCATTTACCAGGGCTTTGGGAATTACAAACCTCCCGTGTGTGTCTTTAACACACGCTAATAACTGAATAGGGGAACCCACTCCCTGCCCACAGTAGGCATCTAGCCATCCCAACCAGATGAGCCGCACCACAAACACAAGCAGAAAAGAAAGAAAATACACCATGGAATAGCAATATGAATAAAGAAATTTTGAAGAAAAAGGGTAATTAACCATTGCCAAACATAGTTTAAACTAGATTATTACCAATAAAAAAGGAAAAGAAAGCTCCAACTGGTCTTCCTCTGTTTTTTAAAGAAAAAACAAAGACATACCCAAACAACACTACTATGTGTACATACTAAATTAGTCAGATTAGGTTAATTTGTCCACAAAGTCTTTTGCCTTCTCTGACTTATCAAGTCTTGGATCTCAAGTTCCCTCAGTCTTCTCTTGACACCATCACAGAATTCTGGATCACCACTGCTGAGAAGTCCTGGGAGAACATGATCTTATAGCCCTCGTAAATTAGGGCCTTCGAATCCTTCCCCTGGATTCTGGAAGCTTCCACACTTCTCTCCTTATCTCTATAATGATGAAACTGCACCAAGAGAAGATATTGATCCGACTTGACCTCTGCGCCGTGATCCAGTGATCCCTCTCGATCTTCAAGCCTCTCATTCTAGCCTCCAAGTTAAGAAATTTTGGCAACCAGTCCTCAATCAATTCTGCTGGCCGATCACCTACCTTACTCTCTGAGAGACTGATGATTGGAATGTTTTTTTCTCTGACCCCCTGTTCTCCAGATCATCCACATGGTCACGCAAATTATGGACCTGCGTTTCCAGGGCTTGGATTCTATCCTTGGAGGAACTGGTATCAACTTCCACCACTGTGACTCTGTGCTCAACCTCATCCATCCTCTTTTCCAGGTCTCCCAGCTGCTGTTCATGATTCTGCAGCTTGAGAGAGATCGGGGCCAGCTTCTCCTCAATCTGCTTTCCCAGCATCTCACGAGATTTCACGAGGCTCCTTCACCAGGGCCTGGTAGGTAATCGAGAGTCCAAGGATCTTGCAGGCGACTGTGGGTCCAACCTCAAGTGCTCCCCTCCCTTCTTTGGCATCCCTGGATGGCAAAAACCTGGGTAAGTTGATTTTCTACATTTTTCTGGGATTCCTGGAACTTTCCTGAGTCCCAGGATTTCATGATGGTCTGGGTTTGGTGGGTTAAAAGTTTGTCCCACTTGTGCTGCGGTGTGGAGCTCTGCAACGTTATCCTTCTAGATTGCCGCCATCTTGGATCCCTCCTTAATGGCATTTTAAAAGATAAATTGAAGCCTTTGACATTTGTCAGAATTTCTTTTAGATTCCCTACAGTGTGGAAACAGTCCCTTTGGCCCAACCAGTCCACACCGACCCTCCAAAGAGTAACCCACGCATTTCCCTCTGACTAATGCACCTGGCACCATGGGCAATTTAACATGGCCAATCCACCTGACCTGCACATCTTCGGACTGTGGGAGGAAACCGGAGCACCCGGAGGAAACCCACGCAGACATGGGGAGAATGTGCACGAATGTCAGTTATTTAAAGATAAATCTTAATGGATCAGCAGTTACAAAGAATGACAGGCAGTCAAATGTCTTTTTGCTTTAAGCACTGTTGGTGTAAAGAGAATAAAGCTTCTAGTATTCCTTGTGATGACCACAAAGATCTTGACAAAATTTGCCAATTTTAGATGATCAACTTAAAAATTGAGTTAAGATCAGGCTTGAGTTTATGTCACACTGACAACAGCTCAACTGTTGCTCAATCTGACTGATTTATTGGCAGATGATAATATAAAGGTACAGAACGTGATTTCATCAAAACTAGCATAGGTGAAAGGCCCCTTGAAAGAGCTAAGGATTACACCATTCATGGTCTATTAGAAGAAGCTCTAATAGAACATAATTGCAGCATGCCATTAGCAGCTTCAAGTCAATCTGAAACACATATTGCAGCTATCAACAGGTTCTGTGTAACATCCAAATCGTGCATGAGGTATAGCTTGTCTTACCCGTCAAGACTGTGTCCAGCATTTTGTGACATACGTAAGCTATGTTTCGCAAGAGAATATTGGACCAAAATGTGTAAGGTGTCCAATTGCCAAGAGGAAGTGCAACAGTTGTTTACTTGGATGTTAGTAAAGCCATTGACCAGGTACAAGTTAGATCAATGGGATTCAGGGTGAGCTTGCCAATTGGATACATAATTGGCTTAACGTCAAGAGACAGAGAGTAATGGTGAAGGGTTGCTTTTTGGATTGGAGGCTTGTGACCTGTTCTGCAGGAATGGGTTCTGCATCCTCTTTTGTTTGTCATTTATATAAATGATTTGATTAAGAATATGCAAGGTATGGTTAGTAAGTTTGCAGATGACACCATAATTGGTGGCGTAGTAGACAATGAAGAAGGGTTGCTAAGATTATAAAGGGATCTTGATAAATGGGTCAATGGCTGGAAAAAAAATAGCAGATGGATTTCAGTCTGGATAAATGTGAGTTATTGCATTTTGGTGCTACAAACAGGGAAAAGGATTATGCAATTAATGGTAAGGCCTTGGGTAGTGTTGTAGAACAGAGAAACCTAAGGCTGCAGGAATATAATTCTTTAAAGTTTGCATCACATGTAAACAAGGTGGTTAAAAAGGTGTTTGGCGTACTTGCCTTCATTGCTCAGTCTTTTGAATAATGGAGTTGGAAACTTCTGTTGAGGTTGTACAGGATATTGGTGAGGTCTCTTCTGGAATACTGTGTCCAGTTCTAGTCATCCAGTTATAGGAAGGATATTGTCAAGCTGGAGAGGGTTCAGAAAAGATTTACTAGGATATTGTCAGGTATGGAAAGGTAAATTATAAAGAAAGGCTAGACAGCCTGAGCCTTTTTTCCTGGTGTATAGGAGGTTGAGAGGCGACTTGATAGAAGTTTATAAAATAACAAGAGGCATGGATCAGCTGATGGTAGTTATCTTTTCTCCAAGATGGGGAATTTCAAAACTTGGGGGCATATTTTTAAGGTGAGAGGACAGAGATTCTAAAAAGACATAAGGGGCAAATTTTGTACATAGAGGGTGGTTCGTGTGTGGGATGAACTTTTTGAGGAAGTGGTGGATGCAGGTACAATTACAGCATTTAAAAGGCATTTGGATGGATACATGAATAGGAAAGGTTTGGGGGATAGGGACCAGGAGCAGGCAGGTGAGACTAGTTAGTTTGGGATTATGTTCAGCATGGACTGGTTGGACTGAAGGTTCTGTTTCTGTGCTGCATGTCTCTATGACTCTATGAAGCTCAACAGAAGTGTGTGACGAACAACCAAGGAACAATGTGAAAGTAGTTTCCAATGTATTGTTGATGGCACATAAGAATATAAACAAAGGTTAACACAACATTATATTTTGCAGACCCCAGTCAGATGGTACATGTTATAAACATGAACGCATCAGAAAGGCTGAAGGCCTTTACCTGCATTTAGGTGATATGCATCAAATATACCAAATATCATCCCTTTCTGCATTTTACATGAGACATGCTCAGGAAACTGGCACTCTGTGGATAGCTTTTTATTGCAGATTTTTACTGAGTTCCATTTTACCTTTGCCATGGTGGGATTTGAACTCCCATTCTAAGAACACATGATAAACAAACTGCTCACAATGTGTCTGACATCCCAACCATTGGTATTATTTATTTGAAGCGTCAATATGAATCCTTAGAATTGACACCTGGAACTTAGGTATCTTTGAAGGAGATGGACCTTCTACTTTTGAATTGCTACTATGCACAGATCAACATATTCTTAAGATTCATAAGGGATCAATCCCATTACCTCAAACCCAAACTGCAACATCAATTGCATAAGATGTTTAAGAATCAGTTCATGGGATGTCTGTGTCGCTAGCTAGGCCAACATTTATTATCAATTTTAATTGCCAAAGAGCAAATGAGAATCAATGACATTGCTGTGGATCTGGAATGAGGTTTTGACCAAATGAGATAAGATAGCAGATTTCATTTCTTTAAGGGCAAGATGACTTTTCCTGACAATTATCAGCAATTACATGGTTACCATTAGACTAGCTTTTTATTCCAGATTTTTACTGAATTCAATTTCACCATTGCTGTGGTGGGATTTGAGCTCATATTCCATGACATTAGCCTAGGACTCTGGATCACTAGGTCAGTGGCATTTCTCCTGCACCACCCCCACCCCCAAGTCGCAGTTAAGCAGAGCATATGCATCAATCTACAAAACATTATGCCCAGTTACAACAGCTCAAGCAGATCATTGCCAGAGAGTGGTCTGAATACAACAAACAGATCCTCTTGACAGCACGTTTATTCTCATGTTTCTGAAAAATCTAGGATTCTCCGTGCATGCAATCTTCAAAGGCAAACAAGTCGTCATTCTGCATACCCTAATCAAACATAGGTCACATGGACACATAGAAAACTAAGACATTTATGCATGAATCAATTAACAGCCTAGCATTTGGGAGGAAGTGAAGACCTAGTGGTATTACTTCTCCCCTGCCCCCTGCTAATCCAGAACCTCAGCTAACTTTCTGGAAGCTGGTTTCAAATATCACCATGGCAATAGAGAATTTTCGGAATTAAGGGTCTAAATGATGATCATCAAACCATTGTTGATTGTCGCAAAAACTCACCTGGTTGCTGAATATCCTTTAGGGAAGGAAATCTGCTATCCTTACCTGGTCTGGCCTACATGTGACTCCAGACACACTGCAATGTGGTTGACTCTTAGCTGCTCTCTGGGCAATTATGGATGGGCAATAAATGCTTGCCGAGCCAAAGATGCCCACATTGTGTGAGTGAAAATAGAAAAAAAAAGCATTGTTAAGGCAAAGAATTCCAAAGTCATACAACCTTCTGAGAGCAACATCCTGCTTCACCTTGGTTCTAAAAGGGTAACCCCTAATCTTAAATCAAGAGAGAGTTTAACTCTGTGTCTAGCACCTGGCCAGAACTTCTTATTAGTCCAGAGCTGAATTATTTTGATATAACTTAGACCTTTGATTGGATACTGCTCTTTGTCTTTCTGAGTCATGCTGGGAAGACCTTGTCTGAGAGCAGTGTTTCAAAGTTCTCTTCTGCTTGTTACACTAGATCACTCTCTGTGACTGGAACATGTTGCAATCCACAGGCTGCATTCTTAACTTGAATCTGTTTGCCACTAGGCATTCGCTGTTGATACCGAATGGGATTCACAGCATGGAGTCTGCCTGCCTCTGTTTCACTTAGAATTCAACTGTTGAAATTGTGTTGCCCAGGTGCCAGGAACATAGTTTAATAATGGTTATTCTACATGTTTATGTCATTCCCCTCAAACTACAAACATCCCTCACTTTGACGGACAGGGGAGATAGAAGAATGGCTGTCTGTAATCATCTTGGGATCTGAAATGACCTGTGGTAACCCAGAATCTGCACAGCGTCACAAACTGTCAGCAAGTATTTAATGTATTGCACAAACTGTTAATCTAACAGCTTCTGCCATTACAAATTTGTTGATTGCCTTTGGCAAGCTGTATTTCTGTTCCACAAACAATGGGGTGTGTACATTGTGTTTCATTCAGGCTGATACATGCCTGAATTGAATCCAAACCAGCACAGTCAGCAATGCCAGATCTTTGAATCCATTACTCTGGTTTCCCCAGTATAGAATTCTCACCATCAAAAATAGTGCCAACACATGAACAAAAGGGAACCTGGATCATGGCAAACATTAATCTTCCAGACTTCTGAAGATTGGGTTGGGGAGGTGCCTGAGGTCTGGAGAGTGATCAGTGGGGCATCCTTACTTAAGAAAAGCCACTAGAACAGGCCATTTAGTTTGACATCAGTTGTGGATAAGAGAGGGGTATGAGCTTTGTTTGCTATGCCAGCATTTATTGCCTTTCCTTAGGAAGGTGGTGGCGATGGGTTTCCTTAAATTGTTGGAGTCTATCTGGTGTAGACACACAACAGTGTGAGGGAGGAAATTAGATAAATCAACATTCACTTGGAGAGGTTTGTGTAAATTAAGCAAAGTAAAAATGAGGAGTTTGTAAAAGAATAGTCTAATTAAACATTTTGATGAGAGCAGCAAGAGAAGGTTGTTGATGGGATTGCAATGGAGGTTGTCTATGGATTTAAGAAAAACATTTGACAAAGTACTACACGAAAAGTTGGTGATGAAAATAGAGGCTTACAGGAAGGTCAATGGCAACTTGAATATACGTAAGGCAGAGATAGTTTTTTGATAAGTAAGGGGGTGAAATGTTATCAGGGATAGGTGGGAATATGGATTAGTCTGATCAGCATGATCTTATTGAATGCCAGAGCATGCACAAGGTGTTGAATAGTCTACCGCTTCTAACTTCTATGTTCCATACCAATATGTGAAATTGGTTTATAGACCAATATGGAAACAACAAATCATGGCAAATGGCTAATTTTCAGGCCGAAGGATGGCAGTGATGTACCCCTAAGAGCCAGAGTTGGGACAATGGTTATTTTGGAATATGCATACAATTTTGCTTTTGAATCTTGGAATATTGAGTAAAATATCATAACTCATAATTATAGTAAACTGGGAAAAATTACACACAGTGAGAATCATGTAAATGAACTGCAACAGGAATAGACAGACTGGCAGAATAGGTAGATATATATTTAGAGTCATAGAATCCAACTGTCCATGCCGACCAGGTATCCTAAATTAATCTAGTCCCACTTACCAGTACTTGGCCCATATCCCTCTAAACCTTTCCAAATCATACATTCTTTTAAAGGTTGTACCAGCCTTCACCACTTCCTCTGGCAGCTCATTCCATTCATGCACTACCCTCTGCGTGAAAAAAATTGCCTTTAGATCCCATTTAAATCTTTCCCATCTTACCTTAAATCTGTGCCCTCTAAGTTTTGGACACGCCCACCCCAGGGATAAGACCTTATCTATTTACCCCGTCCATTCACTTCATGATTTCATAAACCTCGATAGGATCATTTCTCAACGTCGGATGCTCCAGAGAAAATAGCCCCAGCCTATTCAGCCTCTCCCTTTTGCTCAAATCCTACAACCCTGGCAACATCCTCATAAATGTTTTCCAAACCCTTTCATGTTTCAGAACATCCTTCCAATAGGAGGAAGACGAGAACAGCACACAGTATTCCAAAAGTGGCCCAACCAATGTCCTGTACATCCACAGCAGGACTTTCCAACTCCTATACTCAATGCACTGACCAGTAAATACAAGCATAGCAAATGCCCTTTTCACAGTTCTGTCTACCTGGGAATTATGAACCTGCACTCCAAGGTCTCTTTGTTCAGCAACATTCCCCAGGACCTTGCCATTAAGTGTTTAAGTCCTGCTAAGATTTGTCTTTCCAAAGTGCAGCACCTCACATTTATCTAAACTAAACTCCACCTGCCACTTCTCAGCCCATTGGCCCATCTGACCATGATCCCATTGTAATCTGAGGTAGCCTTCTTTGCTGTCCATTACTTCTTCAACTTTGGTGTCTTCTGCAAACTTACTAACTATACCTCCTATATTCATAGCCAAACCATTTACGTAAATGACAAAAAGCAGTGGACCCAGCACTGATTCTTGTGGCATATCACTGGTCGCAGGCCTCCAGTCTGAAAGATAACCCTCCACCACTACCCTCTGTCTTCTACTTAAGCCAGTTCAGTATCCAAATGACTAGTTCTCCCTGTATTTCATGCAATCTAACCTTACTAACCAGTTTGCCATGGGGAACTTTGCCTTACTGACTTGATGGAATCTAATACAGAGAAGTATGAGGTGATGCATTTTGGCAACATAAGCTTCATGGTAGTCCTAAGCAACCTGCAGGGACAGTCGGATCTGTAATTGTTGGTCTTTGAAGATTGCAGAACATATTAAGAGAATGCTTAGCAGAACGGATGGTATCTCAAGGCATGTTAAAACAAGATGATGGCAGAATAGAACCCTCCAGCCGGAGCGCCTGTGCCCTGCCTATTCTTTTGTTTTCTCTTGCCAGGATGCAGGACATCTTTGATTGGCTTGAAATGATATTGGAATGGGAGGGGGAGGATCCAGTTGTTGCGGTCCACATTGGGATAAACAACACAGGCAAGGCAAAGAAAGAGGACCTGTTTAAGGATTATCAAGCACTAGGAACGAAATTAAGGAACAGGTCCTCCAAAGTCATAATCTCCGGGTTACTACCCAAGTCACGTGCAAATTGGTTTAGGGTAAGAAAATTAGGGAAGTAAATACATAGCAAAACATGTGGTGTGGGAAGGAGGGGTTCCATTTCATGGGGCATTGGCATTAGTTTTGGAACTGGGCAGATCTGTACCAGGTGGATGGTCTCCACCTGAACTGATCTGGAACCAGTGTTCTAGTGAAAAGGATAAATAAGGTGGTCAGCAGGACATTTTTTATAGAATCCTTACAGTGTGGAAACAGGCCCTTTGGCCCAACAAGTCCACACCAACCCTCCAACAAGTAACCCACCCAGATCCATTCCCCTACCCGATTATTCTGTATTTACCTGTCGGAGAAATTAGCCCAATAAATTAGAGATCACAAAGCACAGTTTTAAATGAAATTGAAAAGCAGTTTATTAGTATAGTGATATCGCGGAAGAGGAACCAGCACAGACAGTCTGTCCAGGTAGCCAAGAATTCTCTTCCTTGAGCTGAGGATGAAGCCAGGTTTTATAGAAATCTTGTACAATTGGTTTCACTTGTCAGCCTGTTTGGGCTCTGCTGAGGCATTCTGAGTGTTTCTGGTATAGCTTGGCCAAGTTTACTTTCCTATGTTCTGTGTGGGCCTACTATGGGTAGGCAGGGTGGCAGATCTTTTCCCACATTACCCCTGAACAAAGTATCTACACATCCCTGAACACTATGGGCAATTCAGCACGGCCAATTTATGTAACCTGCACATCTTTGGATTGTGGGAGAAAACCAGAGCACCAGAGATGGGGAGAATGCGCAAACTCCACACAGGCAGTCACCTGAGGCTGGATTCGAACCATGGTCCCTGGCGCTGTGAAGAGTTTAAACTAGTAAATCGGGGGAAGAGAAAGGGAAAACGACAAGGAAATATGATGTTAAATAAAAAGGTAAACAGCAGGTAAGCATTTGTGCAGGAGGGTTTAAGTTCCAGGCAGACTATGAAAGAAGTTAACAGGAATGATAACTCATGAGACATTATTAGTGATGTTGGAAATCATGGAGGTAAGAAAATTAGCATAAAGGCACTTTAACTGAATGCTCATAATGGGTAATGAGTTAATGGCACAAACCATTGCGAATGAGTATTATTTGATAGGCATCATGGAGACATGGTTACAGGATGGTCACAATTGGGAGTTAAATATCCGGGAGTACTAGACTATTCGGAAGGATAGACCGGAAGGTAAGGGAGGTGATGTGGTCCTGATATTCAAGGCTGACATCAGGGCGGTGCTGAGAGATGATATAGGTTCTATGGATAATAAGGTTGCATCCATTTAGGTGGAAATTGGAAATTCTAAGAAGAAAAAACTCACTGATAGGCATAGTCTGTAGGCCACCAAATAATAAACAAAGAAATAACTAAATAATAATAATATGGCAATTATCTTGGGGGATTTTAATCTACATGTCGATTGGTCGAACCAAGGTAGCCTTGAGAAGGAGTTCATTAAGTGTATCCATGATAGCTTTCTTGAACAGTATGTAATGGAACTGACGAGGGGGCAAGCTCTCCTAGATCTGGTCCTGTGTAAGGAGACAGGAATAATTAATGGTGGTATAGTTAGGGATCCTCTAGGAAGGAGCGATCACAGTATGGTTGAATTAGAATACAGATGGAGAGTGTGAAGATAAAATCCAATAACAGGGTCCCCTGCTTGAATAGGGGGGACTACAATAGAATGAGCGAGGACTTGGCTAGAGTAGAATGGAAAGAAAGGTTTAATGGTGGGACAATCGATGAGCAGTGAAGGACTTTTAAAGCAATTTTTCAAAGTGCTCACCAAAATCATATTCCAGGGAAAAGGAAGGACTATAAGAAAAGGGGTAATATGCCATAAATGTCTAAGGAAATAAGGGAGGCTATCAAATTGAAAGAGAAGGCATATAAAGTGGGCAAAACAGCATGAAACTAGAAGATTAGGAAACCTTTAAAGGTCAACAGAAAGCCACAAAAAGAGCTACAAAGAAAAGTAAGACAGAACATGAGAAAAAAATTCACACAGAATATAAAGACAGATAGCAAATGTTCCTATAAATGTATAAAACGTGACCCTTGAGAGGATGAGAAGGGAAATTTAGTTATGGGATATGATGAAATGGCCGAGGCATTGAATGGATAAAAACAATGACTGCAGATACTCCACCCTTCAGGCACTCTGCCTCTATTCTGATAAAGAGCTTTTGCCCAAAACGTCGATTTTCCTGCTCCTCCAAGGCATTGAACAGGCATTATGTATTGGTCTTCACAGTGGAGGGCATATGACGAAAGGCTGAGGAACTTGAGGCTGTTTTTGTTTGAGAGAAGAAGGTTGAGAGGTGACTTAATTGAGACGTATAAGATAATCAGAGGGTTAGATCAAGAGTAGTAGGGGCATGGAACGCATTGCCTGCAACTGTTGTAGATTCGCCAACTTTACAGGCATTTAAGTGGTCATTGGATAGGCATATGGACAAGAAGAGAATAGTTTCGATAGATAAGCTTCAGATTGGTTTCACAGTGCGGCGCAACATCGAGGGCTGAGGGGCCTGTACTGCGCTGTAATGTTCTATGTAATAACATGCCTGGAATTGACAAAGATTAGATTAGATTAGATTACTTACAGTGTGAAAACAGGCCCTTTGGCCCAACAAGTCCACACCGACCCGCAACCCACCCATACCCCTACATTTTCCCCTTACCTAACACTACGGGCAATTTAGCATGGCCAATTCACTGACCCGCACATCTTCGGACTGTGGGAGGAAACCGGAGCACCCGGAGGAAACCCACACAGACACGGGGAGAACGTGCAAACTCCACACAGTCAGTTGCCTTAGTCAGGAATTGAACCCGGGTCTCAGGCGCTGTGAGGCAACAGTGCTAACCACTGTGCCACCGTGCGACGAAGGTAGGTGAGAACCTATTAAGGAAGAGGTAGTATTGGGCAAGCTAATGAAAGACAAGTCCCCTGGCCCTTAATATTAATCAGATCAGATTCCCTACAGTGTAGAAACAGGCCCTTCGGCCCAACAGGTCCATGCCGACCCTCTGAAGAGCAACCAAGCAGACCCATTTCCCTCTGACTAATGCACCGAACACAATTGGCAATTTACCTGACCTGCACATCTTTGCACTGTGGGAGGACATTGGAGCATCCAGAGGAAACCCATGCAGACACAGGGTGAATGTGCAAACTCCACACAGACAGTCATCTGAGGCTGGAATCGAAACTGGGACCCTGGTGCTGTGAGGCAGCAGTGCTACCCACTGAGCCACCATGCCACCCTGATGGAATGCATCCCAAGATACTGAATGAGATGGTGGAAGAAGTAGCAAGTGCTCTTGTGTTAATTTTCCAAAATTCACTGGACTCTGGGGCAGTTCCAGTAAATTGGAAAACAGCAAATGTGATACCACTGTTTAAAAAGGGCAGTAGACAAAAGATGGGGAATTATAGGCCGGTTATCTTAACCTCTGTAGTGGGAAAGATGCTTGAGTCTATTATCAAGGAAGAAATAGCAAGGCATTTTGATAGAAATTGTCTCATTGAGCAGATGCACTATGGATTCATGAAGGGCAGGTGATGCTTAACAAATCTTTTGGAATTCT
Organism: Hemiscyllium ocellatum; assembly: GCF_020745735.1. Lineage (NCBI taxonomy): Eukaryota > Metazoa > Chordata > Chondrichthyes > Orectolobiformes > Hemiscylliidae > Hemiscyllium > Hemiscyllium ocellatum. Next base: position 16,328,908 of record NC_083429.1, on the reverse strand, counting down.
ATGAAAACTTTTCAAGCAAGGTGGACAACGGAGACCCAGTGGATGTGGTGTACCTAGATTTCCAAAAGGCCTTCAACAGGGTGCTGCACAAGAGGCTTCTACATAAGATAAAGATGTATGGTGTTATGGGTAAAGTATTAGCATGGATTGAGGATTGGTTGACTCATAGAAAGTAAAGAGTGGCAATAAATAAGTGCTATTCTGGCTAGCAATCAGTAAGAGTGGTGTGCCTCAGGGATCAGTGTTGGGACCGCAATTATTTATAATTTATATAGATGATTTGGAGTTAGTGTAGTGTGTTAAACTTTACAGATGACACTAATAAGATGAGTGGCAGAGCAAAATGTGCAGAGGACTATGAAGCTTTGCAGAGGAACATAGATACATTGAGTGAGTGGGCAAAGGTCTGGCAGATGGAATACAATGTTAAAAAATGTGAACATCCATTTTGGTCGGAATAACAGTAAAAAAAGGATTATTACTTGAATGGTAAAATGTTGCAGCAAGCTGCTGTGCAGAGGGACCTGGGTGTCCTTGTGCATGAATCGCAGAGAGTTGGTCTGCAGGTACAACAATTAATTCAGAAGGCAAATGGAATTTTGTCTTTCATTGCAGAAGTGATCGAGTTTAAAAGCATGATGCAACTGTACAAGATGCTGGTGAGGCCACACCTGGAGTACTGTGGGCAGCTTTGGTCTCCTTAGTTGAGAAAAGATGGACTAGCACGAGAGCAGGTGCAGAGGAGGTTCCCAAGGTTCACTCAGGAGTTGAGGGGATTGGCTTATAAGGACAGATATATGAGGGATTATCTTCATTGGAATTTAGAGGAATGAGGGGGATCGTATCAAAACATGTAAAATTATGAAGGGAATAGATAAGATAGAAGTAGAGAAAATGTTTCCACTGGCGGGTGAAACTAGGACAAGAGGGCACAGCCCCAAGATGAGGGGGAGCAGATTTAGGACTGAATTGAGAAGGAACTTCTTCACCCAGGGGACTGTGAATCTATGGAATTCCCTGTCCAGGGAAGTAGTTGCCACAACTTCAGTTTTTAAAGTTCGGATAGGTTTTTTTTGAACAATGAAAGAATTAAGTGATATGGTGAGAGCGCGGGTAAGTGGAGCTGAGTCGATGAAAAGATCATGATCTTATTGAATGGTGGAACAGGCTCGAAGGGCCAAATGGCCTATTCCTGCTCCTAGTTCTTATGTTCCTACCGTATATACTCAAGTAATAGTCAAATTTTTTGAACACTTTGAAAGGTTAAATTTATGGGGTCAACTATTACAGGGATACTGCTTTTGAGAGGCTGAATTTCATGCCTGTCAAAATTCATACTATATCATTAGCAGAAGCCCAACTGATCTCTAAAAATATCAGGGAAAAGAAAAATCAATGCGATGTAATAATTCTGAAAACTCCGAGTGGGATACAACAGGCAGCAGACTGGAAAGCTGGAGCGGAGCGTGACGGTCGGCACACTGACTCATAAACATTGATCTGTTATCTGTGAAGAACTAGGGTTGACTTTTACACGGGATATATGGAACATTCCAGGTTTCTTGGCCCAAAATAGGGAGAGTTATGTGAGATCACTGATTGAGTATGTACGGTAAGTTCTTATGCTCATTCTTTTCCCGCCTTTCCTGTATTTCTTTTCCCAGAGGGGAATGAAGAGGCTGGTCAGGTCTGGAGGCTAATCCCAGAGCAAAGGCCGGCGTGGGGAATCAGTCCCAGAGAAGCAGTCCCAGAGTGGGGTGTGGTGCAGGGAAACAGTCCCAGAGTGGGGTCTGGTGCAGGGAAACAGTCCCAGAGTGGGGTCTGGTGTAGGGAAACAGTCCCAGAGTGGGATCTGGTGCAGGGAAACAGTCCCAGAGCAGGGTCTGGTGCAGGGAAACAGTCCCAGAGTGGGGACTGGTGCAGGGAAACAGTCCCAGAGTGGGGTCTGGTGTAGGGAAACAGTCCCAGAGTGGGTCTGCTGCAGGGAAACAGTCCCAGAGTGGGGGCTGGTGCAGGGAAACAGTCCCAGAGTGGGTCTGGTGCAGGGAAACAGTCCCAGAGTGGGTCTGGTGCAGGGAAACAGTCCCAGAGTGGGGTCTGGTGCAGGGAAACAGTCCCAGAGCAGAGTCTGGTGTGGGGGAAACAGTCCCAGAGCAGGGTCTGGTGCAGGGAAACAGTCCCAGAGCAGGGTCTGGTGTGGGGGAAACAGTCCCAGAGCAGGGTCTGGTGCAGGGAAACAGTCCCAGAGCAGGGTCTGGTGTGGGGGAAACAGTCCCAGAGTGGGGGCTGGTGCAGGGAAACAGTCCCAGAGCAGGGTCTGGTGCAGGGAAACAGTCCCAGAGCAGGGTCTGGTGTGGGGGAAACAGTCCCAGAGCAGGGTCTGGTGCAGGGAAACAGTCCCAGAGCAGGGTCTGGTGTGGGGGAAACAGTCCCAAAGCAGGGTCTGGTGCAGGGAAACAGTCCCAGAGCAGGGTCTGGTGCAGGGAAACAGTCCCAGAGCAGAGTCTGGTGTGGGGGAAACAGTCCCAGAGTGGGGGCTGGTGCAGGAAAACAGTCCCAGAGCAGGGTCTGGTGTGGGGAAAACAGTCCCAGAGCAGGGTCTGGTGCAGGGAAATAGTCCCAGAGTGGAGGCTGGTGTGGAATCGAGTGCTGGAGTGAAGGCTGGCACGTGGAATTGAGGTCCGGAGCAGACACCGGCATGGAGAAGCGGGCCCCAGAGTGGAGGCCAGTAAGGGGAAACAAGTTCCGGAGAAAACGTACCTTGGAGCAGCTGAGAGCCGGTGCAGAGCAGATGGAGGCTTACTGAAATGATAGGCGGTTGTTGTCTCAAGGAAATACTTATTAATCAGAAAATGGTGTCGGGGAAGTTGATGGGATTGAAACCCAACAAGTCCCCAGGGCATGATGCTCTGCATACCAGAGTACTTAAGGAAGTGGCCCTAGAAATAGCAAATTATTTGGTGATCATTTTCCAGCATTCGAGAGATCCATTGGACTGGAGGGTATCTAGTGTAGCTCCACTCTTTAAAAAAGGAGGGAGAGAGAAAATAGGGAATGATCGGCTGGTTAGCCTAACACTGGTGGTGGGGAAAATGCTAGAGTCAATCATTAAGGATATAATAACTGAGCATTTGAAAAGCGGTGACAGAATTGGTCCTGGTCAGCATGGATTTCTAAAGGGAAATCCTGCTTGATAAATCTTCTGGAAATTTTTGAGGATGACATTTCAGTAGGCAATAGTGAATCAGTAGATGCTGTGTATCTGGTCTTTCAAAAAGCTTTTGACAAGGTTCCATGCAAGAGGAACCATGCATGTAAGGAAAATTAAAGCTCAATGTTATTAGAGGTAATATTTTGACTTGTACAGAAAACTAATTGGCAGACAGGAATGAGAGAGTTGTAATAAACGGGTCCTTTTCAGAGTGATAGGCAGTGATGAGTGGGGTGCCACAGGGTTCAGTGCTGGGACCTCTGCTGTTCATAATATACCTTAATGATTTAGACGAAGGAATTGAATGCAATATCTCAAAATTTTCAGATGGCACTAAACTGGATGGCAGTGTGCGCTGTGAGGGACTGGCTGAGTGGATAAATACTTGACAAATGCAATATACAATATAAAGTTATCCATTTTGGTCACAAAATCAGGAAGGCAGATTATTGTCTGAATGGTGGCAGTTTAAGAAAAGTTGAGGTGCAATGAAACATGGGTGAGATGGTGGAAAGTCACCGAAGGTTGGCATGCAGGTGGTGAGGAAAGTCCTTCATAGTGAGAGGATTTGAGTATCGGAATAAGGATGTCTTGCTGCAGTTATACAGGGCCTTGGTGAGGCCCCACCTTGCATTTGTGTGCAGTCTTGGTCTCCCAGGCTGAAGAAAGACATTCTTGCTATTGAAGGAACCAAGAAAAGGTTAATCAGCTTTGATTCCCGGGATGGCTGGGCTGCTATATGAGAAAAGACTGGATTGACTGGGCTTGTATTCCCTGGAATTTAGAAGAATGAGGGTGGATCTCATAGCATCATATAAAATGCTGATGGGATGGGACAGACTAGCTGCAGGAAGAATGTTCCCGGTGTTGAGGAAGTCCAGAATAAGGGGTCACAGTCTAAGAATAAGGAGTAAATGGTTTAGGACTGAGATGAGGAAGAATTTCTTTACTCAGAGAGTTGTGAACCTGCACAATTCTCTACTTTGGGAAATTTTTGGGGCTAGTTCATTAGGTATATTCAAGAGAGAGCTGGGCTTGGCCCTTGTAGTGAAAGGGATCAGGGAATATAGGGAGAGGGTGGGAATGGGACATTGCGATAGTATGACCAGCCATGATCGTATTGAATGGTGGTGCAGGCTGGAAGAGCTGAATGGCCCCCTCTTGCACCTATGTTTCTATGTTCCTATGTTGTACTGGGGTTTGGTGCAGGTGGTCAAACCATGTGTGGAAGCCCCTGTGCTGAGCTACTGCAATGTAATGTTTATTTGTAATTCATTTATCTGACTGTAATAGCTGTCCTTTTAACTAGGTCATATTTCTAACTTATACTATGAATCACTGTAAAGTAAACTACTTAACTTTCTCATTTCTTTTTTTTTATCGAAGATCTGTACCTAGCTACTTGGTACCTAAGTTGGGGCCAAAAGAGGCGACATTGTAAAACTTGTCACTGTACACCTGTACTTGAATACATGTGACAATAAAGGAGATTCTAATTCGAACTCTAAATAAGGAGAATGTAAGGACAAACGTTACACGGAACTTTGTGTACTTCTTGTTAGGCCATGAGTGGAGTATTGTGTCCGGTTCTGGTCACGGCAGTTTAGGAAGGATGTGAGAAGGTCATTCAGGCTTTCGAGCTTGTTTATCCATTCTCGATCTCAGCGCCACATTCCCGCACAATCCCATATTTCCCGATGTCATTAATAACTAGAAATGTATCAATCTCTTTCTTTTGAATTTGTTTAATGACAGATTTCACAGCCCTCTGTGGTAGCTATGGAGATAGAATGAGGGAATGGGACTGACTGTATTGCTGTACAGAATACATGTGGACATGATTCACAGAAAAGCCTTTTTCTTGCTAGAGCCTATGACACTAGTGGCAATGCAGAGCATGGTGAACAAATAGGAATTAAATCTTAACTCTGTCTGCTGTCTCAGGGGTGGCATAAACAATTCCATACCCGAGGTTATAACATTGTCTTCCATTAGTTATCAGTTAGCAAGCATCACTAAAGCAAAATTATCTGGTCACAGTCACACTGCTGTTTGTACGGTCTTGCTGTGCAATTTCCCTTCTACTTCTCCTAATAGTGAATAGAATAATAACCGTGACTTGTCCTACAAGTATTTAATTGACTGCAAAGCATTTAAGGACATCCAGACCTTATTCAAGGCTCCGTATACAATCTCATAAGAAACCTGCAATGATTTCTGAATTAAAATGCTCGTGGTGTTTCTGACCTCAATTTCTACCTTTGATCCTGTAGACATTTGGCTATTAATCTTGTTTGAATATACAACTATTATGTTCATCAATAAGATTCAATATTAATTACACCATCCAGGGCATTCCATATGTCAAAAAGACAATGTTGTCAAGGAGGATACTGAGATCCAGGCTACAAGACTAGACGGGATTTTGTTCACAAGAAGGAGGTGTTCGCAATTCTGGCAAGTGTTAAAATAGATAAGTCCCCTGGGCCAAATGGGATTTATGCTAGGATTCTCTGGGAAGGCAGGGAAGAGATTGCTGAGCTTTTGGCTTTGATCTTTCTGTCGCCATTATCTATAGGAATAGTGCCAGGAAAGTGGAGGATAGCAAATGTTGTTCCTTTGTTCGAGAAGGGGAGTTGAGACAACCCTGGTAATTATAGACCAATGAGCCTTACTTCCGTTGTTGGCAAAGGTTATAAGAGTTAGGAATTATAATCATCTTGATAGGAATAAGTTGATTCGGGATAGCCAACATGGTTTTGTGAAAGGTAGGTTGTGTCTCACAACCCTTATTGAGTTCTTTGAGAAGGTAACCAAACAGGTGGATGAGGGTAAATTGGTTGATGTGGTGTATATGGATTTCAGTAAGGCGGTTAATAAGGTTCCTCACCAAAGGCTATTGCACAAAATGCAGAGGCATGGGATTTGGGGTGATTTAGCGGTTTGGATCAGAAATTGGCGAGCTGAAAGAAGACAGAGGGTGGTGGTAGATGGGAAATGTTCATCCTGGAATTCAGTTGCTAGTGGTGTACCGCAAGGATCTGTTTTAGGTCCACTGCTGTTTGTCATTTTTATAAATGACCTGGATGAGGTTAATAAATTTGCAGATGACACTAAGGTTGGTAGAGTTGTAGATAGTGCCCGAGGATGTTGTAGATTACAGAGGGACATAGATAAGCTGTAGAGCTGGGCTGAGAGATGGCAAGTGGAGTTTAATGGAGGAAAGTGTGAAGTGATTCACTTTGGAAGGAGTAACAAGAATGCAGAGTACTGGGCTAATGATAATGTAGATGAGCAGAGGGATCTCAGTGTCCATGTATATAGATCCCTGAAAGTTGTCACCCATGTTGATAGGGTTGTTAGGAAGGCATACGGTGTATTAGTTTTTATTGGTAGAGTGATTAAGTTTTGGAGCCATGAGGTCATGCTGCAGCAGTATAAAACTCTGGTGCAGCCACACTTGGAGTATTCCATATAGTTCTGGTCACTGCATAATGAGAAGGATGTGGAAGCTTTGGAAAGGTTTCAGAAGAGATTTACTAGGATGTTGTCTTGTATGGAGGGAAGGTCTTATTAGGAACAGCTGAGGGACTTCAGGCTGTTTTCATTAGAGAGAAGAGGTGACTTAATTGAGACATATAAGATAATCAGAGGATTAAATAGGGTGGACAGGGAGAGCCTTTTTCCTCAGATGGTGATGGATAGATTTAACTTGAGGGGTAATAGATATAGGACAGATATCAGAGGTAGTTGCTCTACTCAGGGAGTAGTAGAGGCATGGAATGCACTGCCTGCAACAGTAGTAGACTTGCCAATTTTAAAGACATTTAAATGTTCATTGGGTAAACATATGGAATAGTGTAGGTTAGATGGGCTTCAGATTGGTTCCACAGTTCAGCACATCAAGGGCCGAAGGGCCTGTACTGCACTGTAATGTTCTATGTTCTATATGATGATCATCAATCTACCAACACTCACACGATTCACCACAATCATTCCCCAAAGGTTCTACCAAAGTATCACTACGCTTGCAAGCTCCCCTCAAAACCACCCCACCTTGATTATATCTCACTCCCCCTTTATCATCACTGGATTGTGGAAATTGTGGAATATACTTCCTGACAGCACTGTTGATGTTCTTGCACAATACAGACTGAAACAGTTCAGGATGCGGTTCACCACCACTTTCTCAAATCCAGTTCAGAATGGGCAGTGATGCTTGCATCCCAAGAATGAAAATCCAAAATGTAGCCTGTATTTTGTACTTAGCAACTGTGTGCAGGTGATTGTTTTATACAATGCCTGAAAACATTGAGAAATATTGTGCATATCTAGATTAAAATACTTGATACCTCATTTCATATTATCATGAAGCTTTTGCATTTCTTTGTTATTAGTGTGTTGCCCCTACATTTAGTTTCAAACAGAAGCAGTGAATCTCTGGGGTGTCTGGTGTTCAGTTTCTGCTCTCTAATTGCTTGTAAACAATTGGAATGTTTATCATTGCATTGGACTAAGGGAGACCCATCACTTCCTCCATCAGGGAAATTGTTGAAAATGTTGAAGATGTCTGGAAGGCCAGGCTTTCCCTTGCAAAAACATGTAATTACTGGACCAGTTCGCCAGCATTGCATACCCTCATATTCAACATCACCCTGTGTTACAATGGATTTGATTATTTTCCCTGTTGCTGTCATTAGTCTGAAGGCTTTGTTATTTCTTGAAAAGTGTTTTGCGTCCATTAAATATGGGTTCTACGCATATTTACTTCCAATTTTGTTGAATTTCTCAAGACTCCACTAATTCTTTAGTGATTACAACTAGATCCTTTCTGTCAGAACCTGAGGATCAATGTTGTCCAGCCCTGCCGATGTACCGTATCTGTGTTCCGTATCTTTGCTATCCATTATTTCAGCCAAACTGACCTTAAACTGTGTGAAAACAAAATTGGACAGAAAGTTATTATTGTCCTCTTTGGAACATAAGAAGAGGAAATTCAGTCTCCTGAGTCCATTCAGTCATTAAGCTAGATTATAGCTGATCTGTATCTTAACTCTATCCACCCACCTTTGATCCTAATCCTTTGATTCCTTTACCAAATCAATTTAACCTACCCAAACATTGTCCCAGCATCCTCCGCCCTTTGAGACAGAGAATTGCAAGTTTCTTCCAGCCTTTGTTTGGAAAGGATTTCCCTTCAGAATGGCCTAGCTCTAATTGTAAGACTATGCCCCATTGTCTATGATTTCCCCATCTGAGGAAATAGCTCCCCTCCACTAGTGTAATGAACCCATTTGACATTCTAAACATTTCAGTCAGGTCAACCATCAACGTTGGAAACTCAAAGGAATACAACTTAACATTATGCAATCTTTCTGCATCACTTGGCTTTTACTATTCTGACGAATCTATGTTGCATTCTGTCCTAGGCAAACACGTCCTTCCTGAATGTGGGTAACCAATACTGAATCGTGTTATTCAGATGGGGTTTAACCAAAGGTCTGTATAACTGTGATATTATTTATTTTTTATAATCTTTTATGTATTTTGTATATCCTTCTTTTCTAGTCCCCTTGAGATAAAGGCCAACATTTGGGGCAGCATGGTGGCTCAATGATGAGCACTGCTGCCTCACAGTGTCAGGGACCCTGGTTCAATTCCAGCCTCATGCGACTGTCCAATTTTGTGTTCACACAGTTTAAGGTCAGTTTGGCTGAAATAATGGATAGCAAAGTTAGGAAACACAGGTAGGATACAGTGGCTGGGCTGGACAATATTCATCCAAGGAACAGGAAATTGGACGTTTCGGTCATAAACCCTTCATCAGGATGAAGGCTTATGCCCGAAACGTCGAATTTCCTGTTCCTTGGATGCTGCCTGACCTGCTGCACTTTTCCAGTAACACATTTTCAGCTCTGATCTCCAGCATCTGCAGACCTCACTTTCTCCTGGACAATATTCATCCTCAGGTTCTGACAGAGAGGATCCAGTTTCTTCCCGTGTCTGCGTGGGTTTCCTCTCACAATCCAAAGATGTGCAGGTTAGGTGGATTGGCCATGCTAAATTTCCCATAGTGTTCAGGGATGTGTCGGTTCGGTGCATTAGTCAGGGTAATTGTAGGGTTGGCGAATGGATCTGGGTGGGTTACTCTTTGGAGGGTCAGTGTGGACTTGTTGGGCTGAAGGGCCTGTTTCCACACTGTAGGGAATCTTAAAAAAAAATTACATTTGTCTTTCAGACTGCACTTTGCACCTGTTCATTAGCTTTGATGAAAACCAGAGAATGTTTTTTCACATCTAAGCAGATTTATTTTCAGTTTTAACATAACTTTTATCATTTAAATTTCAAACCTCTTCGAGCTTTTACCAGAAGGCTACTTCCTGAGGTGTTCGATATATTCAGCTATGATCAGCTTTTGAATCTTATTACCTTTAAATGATAGTTGAGAGATTTTGTTTGTTCACATGGGATGTGGGTGTCGCTGTCTGGCTGACCAGGATTTATTGCCCGTTTCTAGTTAGCCTTGAGAAGGTGGTGATGAGCTTCCTTCTTGAACCACTGCAGCCCATTGATCCACAATGCTGTCGGAGAAGGAATTCCCGTACTTTGACCCAGCAACTGTGAAGGAATGGCGATATGTTTCCAAGCCATGTTCCCGTGTATCTGCTGCCCTTGTCCTTCGAGATGGAAGTGGTCATGCATTTGGAAGATGCTATCTAAGGAATCTTGGTGAATTTTGCAGTGCATCTTGCAGATAATGCACGCTGCTGCTACTGAGCATTGATGGTGGAGGGAGTGGTTGCTTGTGAACATAGTGGCAATCAAGCGGGCTACTTTGTCCTGGATGGTGTCAAACTTCTTGAGTGTTGTTGGAGCTGTATTCAGCCAAGTAAGTGGAGAGTGTTCCATCACACCCCTGACTTGAACCTTGTACACGGTGGGCAGGTTTTGGGAAGTGAGGAGGTGAGTTACTAGCTACGGTATTCCTAGCCTGTGTCTTGCTCTTGTGGCCATTGTGTTTACGTGGTGAGCCCAGCTGAGTTTCTGGTCCGTGGTAACCCTCAGGATGCTGATAGTGGGGGATTTAGTGATGGTAACACCATTGAATGTCAAGAGGTGGTCATTGCCTGGCATTTGCGTAGCACGAATGTCACTTGCCAATTATCAGTCTAAGCCTGGATATTGTCCAGATCCTGTTGCACTTGAACACGGGTTGCTTCGGTATCTGAGGACTTGCGAATGTTGCTGAACATAGTGCAATCATTAGCGAATATCTCCACTTCTGATCTTATGATGGAGAATTGGTCATTGATGAAGCAGCTGAAGATGGTTGGACCTGGGATACTAACTTGAGGAACCCCTGCATTGAGGTTCTGGATTGCTGACTTCCAACAACCATAACCATCTTTCTATATACCAAGTATGACTTCAATCAGCTGAGATTTTCACCCCGATTGCCATTGATTCCTGATTTGCTAGGATTCCTAATGTCACATCAGATTGAATGCAGCCTGATGTCAAGGGCTGTCGCTCTTACCTCACCTCTGGAATTGGGCTTTTTTGTCCATGTTTGAATCAAAGCTATATTGAGGTCAGGAGCTGAGTGGCCCCAATGGAACCCAAACCGTGTGTCACTGAGAGGGTTATTGCTGATCTAGTGTTGTTTGTTAGTACTGTTGATGACAACTTCCATCACTATTGATGATTAAGAGTGTCCTGACTGGGCAGTAATTGGCTGGGTTGGATTGTGTACAGGGCACACTTGGGCAATTTCCCATATTGTCAGATAGTTGCCAGTGTAATAACTGGAAACTGGGGGAGCAGCAAGACTTCTGGAGCATAAGTCTTCAGTACTATTGCCATAATAGTAATAGTGAGAGTCCAGAGTCTTTGCTGTATGCAATACACCCAACTGTTTCTTGACATCATGTGGAGTAAATCAAATTGATTGGTATCTGGTATCTATAATGCTGGAGATCACTGGAGGAGGAGTCTGCACTTCTGGCTGAAGATTGCTGCAAATGCCTCTGCCTTATCTTTCACCATCATTGATATTGGGAATATTTGCAGAGCCTCCACTTCCAGTGAGTTGTTTAATTGTCTACCACCATTCACGACTGGACGTTGCAGAACTGCAGAGCTTAGATCTAATCTGTCGGTCGTGGGCTTGCTTAGTTCTGTCTATCACTTGCCTCTTGTGCTGTATGGCGCTCAAGTAGTCCTGTTTAGTAGATGCGTCAGGTTGATACTTGTGAATATATATATATATAAAAAACTTATCAGGAAAATAAATTGTAGAGTCTGAGTGGGCGTGTCCTTGGCGTTCGGAGGTCACGTGGGCATCTGATGCGTGTGCAGAGGATGATCACGTGATGCTCTGGGGCGCGGTCACGTGATCTCCGCTTCTCGTTCCGGAAGGGTGCCTGGAGGTCACATGATCAGCCGTTTCGTACCCCGGAAGTGTGCGAGTCTGCCGTTTCGCACCCGAAAGGAGGCCGCGTGGTGCTCCTTTTCAGAGACAAAGGAGGGTCACGTGGGATCGGACATCCGGGAATGCGAGGAGACGGGGAATGGAGTCAGAGCAACAGCCAATTAGAAGACAGTTTCACTTGAGTGATGGTATGATGTTTTCTATGGTATAAAAGACTGTGTCAGGGACAGATATACGTCTTTTGTTCTTTCTGAACTGACTGACTGAGTAGTTTGTCAGGGACAGAAAGGTTTAGACCCAGAGCTCTGTATACTTTATCCACTTACTGATAGAATAAAACTAAAAGTGTAAGATTAGATATTTTTCCTATTGCTTTATTTAAAGAGCATGCAGGACTTGGCTCACACATAAAAGATAATAAGTTTGTAGATTGAGCCTAAAGTCCGTCATACTTCATTTTCATGTATGCCTGATGTTACCCCGGCATGCCTTCCTGCACTCTCCACTGAACCAGTGTTGATCCTCTGGTTTGATGGTTGTGATCAAGTGGGGATATGCCAGGTCACAGGGTTGCAGATTGTGCTAGAGTGCAGTTATGCTACTGTTGATGGCCTAGAGTGTCTCTTGGATGTCCAATCTTTATTTGTTAGATCTATTTGAAATCTGCCCACACATGGTGCCACACAAAACCATGGAAGGTATTTTCAATGTGAAGGGGGATTCTGCCAAGACAGGGTTAGAACTTGGAACCCCAGAACACTAGCTGAGTTTCTGGATGAGTGGAGGGAATTTAAACAAAATAAATGAGGGACATACATGAGAGATACATATGTAGTATATAAAACATGTGTGGGATGATAAAGTAGAAAGTAATGTAATTCAGTATAAGGGTTTGAACAGCAGAGGAAATTATTTAAAACTGAGTTCTGAAAAACAACATGCTGCTAGAAATAAGGACAACAAATAAGATCTGAAGCAAACAAGAATGGAAATTGCTGGAGAAGCTCAGCAAATTTGCCAGGATCTGTGGAGAGAAAACATAGTTAAGATTTTAAGTTCAGTGATGCTTCTTCTGAATTTCTCCTTTAACGTCTCATATTTCCTTTAGATCAAAAGTGATATACTAGGGCCCCAGTAGTCCTGTCTGTTTGTGGGTGCATGGAGCATTCCCTGTTCCAGGTCTACTTGTAGAAAGTGAGGACTGCAGATGCTGGAGAGTCGGAGTCAAAAGGTGTGGTGCTGGAAATGCCCAGTAGGTCAGGTAGCAACCAAGGAGCAAGAGAGTCAATGTTTTGGGCATAAGCCCTTCATCAGGAATGGGGATGGGGAAGGGGGTTGAGAGATAACTAGTGAAGTGGGAATTGGGCTGGGGGCAAAGTAGTTGGGGTGTCAATAGGTGGATACAGGTAGGAAGTGATTGTGATAGGTCGGTGGGAGGTGGAGCAGATAGGTGGGAAGGAAGATGGACGGGTATGACAGGTCAAGAGGGCAGCTGGAGGTTTGGTCTGGGATGAGGTGGGGGTGGGGAGATTTGGAAAACGGTGAAGTCAATGTCGATGCCATTTTGTTCTAGGGTCTTGAAGCAGAAAATGAGTTGTTCTTCCTCCAGTTGTCGGGTGGCTTTGATTTGGCGGTAGAAGAGGCTCAGGATTTACATGTCCTTGGGGGAGTGAGAAGGGGAGTTAAAGTGGTTTGCCACAGGGCAGTGGGGTTAGTTGGTGCGTGCAGACCAGATTTGTTCCCTTATACTTTCTGCGAGATGGTGCTTTGTCACCCCGATGTAGAGGACACCACATCAAGAGCAACGGATGTAGTAAATGAGGTGGGAGGATGTGCAGGAAAATTGCTGCCAGATTTTAAATGATCCTTTAGGGCCTTGGATGGAGGTGAGGGTCATCTCTGGGCACAGGTTTTCCACCTCGTGCTGCTGCAGGGGAAGGTGACAGGTGTAAAGGGGTGTGGACCTAAGAAGGGAGTCGCGGATGGAATGGTCTCTGCAGAACTCAGGTAAAGGATGGAAGGTAAATATATTTTTGGTGTTAGGGTCAGACTGTAGGTGGTGAAAATGGAAAAGGACAATGTGCTGTATCTGGAGATTCATGAGTGGAATGTGAGGACCACGGGGGTTCTATCCTTGCTACAATTGGTGAGGGGGGATGGAGTTCAAGGGCGGAGGTGTGGGAAGTGGAAGAGATACACTGGAGGGCATTATTGATCACATGGGAGGGGAAATCACAGTCTTTGAAATAGGAGGACATCTGGAATGTCCTGGTTGTCCTCCTCAATGTAGATACGGTGGAGACGGGCAGTTGGGAGTAAGGGATTGCGTTTTTACAAGAGGTGGGTGGGAAAAGGTGCAGTCAAGGTAACTGTGGGAGTCACTGGGTTTAAAATAAATGGCCATGTTGAGCTGGTCACTGGAGACAGAGATAGAGAGGTCCAGGAAGGAGAAGGAGGTATTAGAGATGGTCCATGTGAACTTGAGGTCAGAGTGGGAGGTTTTGGTGAAGTTGATGAATTGTATGACCACCTCATGGGACCTCAAGATGGTGCTGATACATTCATCAATGTAGCAGAGGAAAATGTGGAGAACAGTGCCATGTGGAAGAGGGCACTGTTCCACATATCCTACAAAGGGGCAGGCATAGTGGTGGCCTGTATGGGTGCCCACTGCTACCTTTCTTGTCTGTAAGAAGTGGAAGAATTCAAAGGAGAAATTGTTGAGAGTGAGGACCAGTTCAAGCAATTGAATGAGAGTGTCGGCGGAGGGGTACTGGTTATGTCAGCGGGAGAGGAAGAAACGGTGGGCTTGTAGGCTTTTGGCATGGCAGATAGAGGTGTATAGGGACTGATGTCCATGGTAAAGGTGAGGTGTTGAAGAACAGGGAATCAAACGCCATGTAGGAGGCGGAGGGCATGAGCGATGTCCCAGATATATGTGGGGAGTTCATGGACTAAAGGGGACAGGACATTCGAGATATGAGGAAATGAGTTCAGTGGGGCAGGAGCAGGTAGAGACAATCGGAGGACTGAGGCAGTCAGATTTGTGGATTTTGGGTAAAAGGTAGAACTGGGGCAGTGTGGGTTGGGGAACCATGAGGTTGAAGGCTGTAGTTGAGACCTGGATCTACTTGGATCTATCACCGCAACTCTTTCTGTCAGAGATCAGTGATATCCATTGCTTTCCTCTCATCCAAAATTGGAAAAAAAATATCAATTTATCGCTTATGTTTCAATTACCATCCTTCCCTCACTTTCACCTGGTTCATCTCTGGCTCCTCCCTTGCCTTCTATGGCATCCCTGTTTTCATTTGCAGGGATAGATTGGTCACCAATATGCTGGCAAGTATGTTCCTATTGGTGATTAAATGCGTATTCAAAATCATAAAGCCAAAAGGAACAGAAGTCAGCTATTCAGCCCATTGAGTCTGCTCCACCATTCAATGAGATGATGGTTGACCTGCTAATTCTCACTTCCATTTGGTTGCCTTTTCCCCATAAAGTTCAATTCTCATTCTGATTAAAAACCTATCCAGTCATGAGTATATTAAATGGCCTAGCCTCTGCAGTCCTCTGCAGGAAAGAATGTCTCGGATTCAGAGCTTTCTGAGAGAAAAAAGAATTTTCCGTCTCCATCTTAAATGGGTGACCCCTCAACTAGAGATTATGGCCTCTGGTCCTAAATCTCCCACAAAAGGAGCCAACCTTTCCGCATCTACTCTGTTAAGTCCCATAAGAAACTTCAATGTTTCAATAAGGTCATCTGTCATTCTTATAATCCCAATGACTACAAGCACACTTTATTCAACCTCTCCTTATAACACATCACCTCCAAGCCCAGTATCAGTCTAGTGAACTTTCTCTGGGCTGTTTCCAATGCCAGTATATCTTTTTTTAGTTAAGGGATCCAAAACTGTTCACAATATTCCAGCTGCGGTCTGACTACTGCTCTGTATAGTTTTGGCAACACCTCCCTATTTTTATACTCCATTACCTTTGAAATCAAGGCAAACATTCCATTTGCCTTCTGTATTATTTGCTAAACTTGGATGTGTGGACTCATAACTCCCTTTGGGATTAGGGCATAGGGCAGCTGCTGCCAAGATGCAGTGGGGAAAGGCTACCATCTAGGGTTGTTCTGCCAAAGTATAATGAGGGTCTCTTCAGTTGTCAGTCCTCCTTGTGCCTCAAAATGAACATAAATAGTTTCTTGCACAAGTTGGAGAGAAGCTCTGAGTGATGTCAGAATTCCAACGTTTTGTTTGTTTTTCTTTCTCTGCAAAGACCATATAGAGTCAAAAGGTGTGGCACTGGAAAAGCACAGCAGGTCAGACAGCATGTGAGAAACATGAGAGTTGACGTTTCAGGCATAAGCCCTTCTTCAGCCCTGATGATGCTGCCTGACCTGCTGTGCTTTTCCAGTGTTTGACTCTGATCTCCAGCATCTGCAGAGCTTACTTTCTCAAAGACCATACAAAGCTGATTTAAAACCTTTGTTTGTACCTTTAGATAATTTTTATGAATAAAGTATATTTCTCAAATTAAAAAATGAGAAATTAATTTGTTCACGAGCTCTGGCATTACTGGCGAGACCAATATTTATTGTCCTCTAATCATCTGGAGGTGCTGAGCTGTCTTCTTGAATAGCAACAATCTTTTAGGTTGGGGTCGATAGGGTCTTTTGTTGGTTTTAAGACTTACCAAATCCTTTGGCTTACCACTCATCTTTGCTACATTGCAGATTTTTCTTTATTTCAGTCTGATGCTATCCTTAAGTTCCCAGACTAACTACGTTTGGCTTAACCCCTCCCTGGAATCCTTCCTAACTGGAAAATGTCTTTGTGTGAGCCATAAAATCTTTTTTTAATTGACAATCAGAATTGTAAGCTTAGTCAAAAGGAAAAAGGAAGCATATGATACGTCTAGGCAGCTACAAACTGACAAAGCCTTTGAGTATAGAGAAATTAGTAATGAACTTAAACGCGGAATTAAGGCAGCTAAAAAGGGCCATGAAATGTCTTTGGCAAACACTGCCAAGGAGAATCCCAAGGCTCTTAATGCATATATTCGAAGAAAGAGAGTAGCATAGGAAAAAAAAGTAGGCCTGCTCAAGGACAAAAGAGGGAAGATATGTGTGGAACCACAGGAAATGCGAGAGATCCTTAATGAGCATTTGTATCGGTATCGCCAAGGAGAAGGACATGACTGATGAGGTCAGGGATGAGTTTGTGAATACTCTAGAGAATATCAGTATATTGATGGAGGAAGATTTGGGTATCCTATCTATGCCAGGTTACAGCGAGAGGCAAAGGAAGAAATAGCTGAGGCATTAGCAGATAGCTTCACGTTCTCTTTGACCACAGGTCAGATCCCAGAAGACTGGAGATTTGCCAATGTTGTTCCCTTGTATAAGAAAGGAAGCAGGGATAATCCAGGATTTTATACACTGATGAGCCTGATGTCCATGGATAAGCTGTTGGCGAAGATACTGAAAGACAAGGCTTGCACATTTGGAAGAAAATGGACTAGTTAGTGACAGGAGCCATGGTTTTGTCTGGCAAAGGTCATGTTCACCAACCTAACTTAATTTTTTGAAGACATGACAAATCTAATTGATGACAGAAGGGCTCTGGATCTAGTTTATAAGGATTGGCATTTCATAAATAGGTACAAAAACTGAAATCACATGGCATTCTGGGTGAGCAGGCTAGATGGATACAAAACTGGCTTGGTCATAGAAGACAGAGGGTAGCGGTGGATGAGTGTTTTTCTGAATGGAGACCGGTAGCTAATGGTGTTCCACAGGAATCAATCTTAGATCCTCTGTTGTTTGTAGTAAATATCAATGATCTGGAGGAAAATGTGGGTGGCCTGATTAGTAAATTTGCAGATGACATGAAGATTGGTGGAGTTGCTGATAGTGCTGATGACTATGGAGGAATACAACAGGATATAGACAGATTGGCGATTTGGGCGCAGAAATGGCAGGTAGAGTTTAAATATGAGGTGATGCATCTTGCAGGATCAAATTTAGGTATGAATTATCCTGTCAATGGCAGAACCCATAGGAACATTAACATACAGATGGATCTGGGCATGCAAGTCAACAGTTTCCTAAAGTGACCACACAGGCGGCCAAGGTGATTAAGAAAGCATATGGTTTACTTGCCTTCATCGGCGGGGCATGGAGTACAAGAGTTGGCAAACCATGTTGCAGCTATGTAAAGCCCTTGTCAGGACGGATTTGGAGTATTGTGTGCGGTTTTGGTCACCACACTGCAAGAAGGATGTTGAAGGTTTGTACAGAGTGCAGAGAGAGTGGTAGGAGCCTGGAACAGATTGCCAGAGAGGTGGGCCTGTACTCAGTGGAATTTAGGAGAAAGATGGGGACGATCTCATAGAAACATATAAAATCCTGATGAACTGGACAGGCTAGATGCAGGAAGAATGTTTCCAATGTTGGGGAATCTAGAACTAAGGGTCACAGTCTAAGAATAAGCACTAAGCCTTCAGGACTGAGGTGAGGAAGAATTTCTTCTCTCAGAACTGTGAACCTGTGGAATTCTAGCCCACAGGAAGCTGTTGGGGCCAGTTCATTAGGTATATTCAAGAGGAAGCTGGACATGGCCTTGTGGCTAAAGAAATCAAGGGATAATGGAGAGAAAGAGGGAATGGGATACAGAGATTGCGTGATCAGCCATGATCATGTTGAATGGTGTTGCAGGCTGGAAGGGCTAAATGGCTTACTCCTGCAGCTATTTTCTATGTTTTTATGATTAATGTACTTCCTTTGTTACATGCCTTCATTATCTCCTGATTTATCCCCTGTCCCACCACACAGCTATTCTCAGGGGGCTGAGATATTGCTTTTACTCATGTCTTTCTGCCGTTTTTATGTCTTACCTCCAGACTTATGGTTCCTACATTTTCCATTCAAGATCATTTCTTGCTATTGGATGTATTCCATGCTGTACCAACTGGGCTGCCTTGCAGTGCTTTCCTTCTTGCCTATCCTTTTGAAAAATCACATACTCCTGAATGTTTAGTTCCCAGCTTTGATCTTCTTGTAATCATAACTCTGTAATGGGTTCTTCTCCTTAAAGAGAAGAAAATTGACAGAAGATCTTGCCTAAGTGTGTTCCCATTGGTAAAAGGGTATAAAACCAGAGAACATTAATTGTGGTTGATTGACTAAAGAACAAGAGCTGAAATAAGAAGGAACATTTTCACACAGAGCGATTTGGATCTGAAATGCAATGTCTGAAAATGTAGTGGAAGCAGATTCATTTGTGACTTCTGAAAGAAAATTAGAGAACCATCTGAAAGAAAGATTTTGAGGCCAGCAGGGGAGAAGGAGTGGAATGGAACTAGCTAAGTTATTCCTGTAGAGTGCAATGGAGACATGATGAGCTGAATGTGTCCACCTGTGCTGTAACCATGCAGGTCATTATGCTATGATGCACAAATTCACTATAACATGATTGTCGAATTGGGGATTCCGTTTCTAAAGCGCAAAGTTTCAAGTAAAGATGTGTATTGGTTATAACGCAATTCCGGTCCCATGAGCGTAAATGATGCTGCAACCTGATGATGCTTTAGTTGAAAGCAGTATCAACAGGAATTTAAAACTGAAGCCGTGTGGCTAATAGACAGAAATAAGAGCTGCAGATATAAATGAGAGCTACAAACTGAGGAGTTGGGGTGTTTAAGCAAGAAGCTACTAATGCAGACTCAAAGAGAAAGCAGACAGAGACAGAAAGAGGAAAACAGGATTTTTTTTGTGAAGAGAAAAGCAAATCACTCTGAGGAGAAGGTTATTTGTTTTTGTTTGGCAGAAAACGTTGCATTAGTTTTCTTCATAGATCATAGAATCCCTACAGTATGGAAACAGGGCATTTAGCCCAACAAGTCCACACCGACCCTCTGAAGAGTAATCCACCCAAACTCATTCCCATACCCTATTACTCCACATTTACCCTGGCTAATGCACCTAACCCGACACATCCCTGAACACTATGGGCGCTTTAGCATGGCCAATTCACTCTAATCTGCTCATCTTTGGACTGTGGGAAGAAACCAGAAACCCAGTAGAAACCCACACAGATCTTGCAGATATTGCAAGCTAGCATTGGGAGTCTTAAACCTAGAAAGCTGTGTAAGTAGCTCAGAGACACTAAAGAGAGAGACATTTCTCCTAGGATTAACTTAACCATGAACCCAAACGTTATTAGTTATATGGGTTGAAAAGAAACTCTAGAAAGCTGTAGTCAGGACTGTCACGGCCCAATGGGGAGAGAGTTGTAGAAGTGTGCCTTGCTGTTGATAATCATATCTGTCAAACTCAAAGGTAGAGTTTTTTTTGGATAGTTCTGTCAATTTACCCTTCATGAATAAAGAACAGCACTGTGTAGTGCTAATTTGTGTGGATTAATTCAGGTGTTTGTGATAGTGTAAGATGTATCAACTATTCAAAAAGAGATTTACATTTTTTATTTGAAGTATCATTTGTCTGCTAACTCATGTCCAATTTCAATTGATTCAAATTTATGTTAAAGTAAAAGGGCAACAAGTGAAATCTGATTGGTACTTTTTTCTTTGGACCTGGTTTGTAAATTAGGTCATTTTGATTTATGGTTTGCTGTGGGGAAAATCACCAGCCTCGGAGTCAGAGTCGGGGTTCAACAACAGAGTTTATTGTACAAGAGCTCCGGGGAGAGAAAGATACCAACAGCACAGTGGTCAGGGTCAGCTGCGAGTTCTTTAGGCAAAAGTGAGGACTACAGAGGCTGAAGATTAGAATCAAGATTGGAGTCGTGCTGGAAAAGCATAGCAGGTCAGGAAGCATCCAAGGAGCAGGAAAATTGACATTTCGGGCAGGAGCCCTTCATCAGGAAGGGCTCCTGAGAGTCTTCTCTCAACCCAGAGGACTTGTCAAGATGCTTTTATACATTTTGTGATATAATGAGGTTATTGTCTCTGTAACATGGTTTGTTTATTGTAAACATTGCAGAATTGTTGATAGTTTCGATGCAGTCATTGTCAATTCTAACACAGTCTTTGTTAATTTCAGCGCAGTTGTCAGTTTCAGCGCAGACATTGTCAGTTTCAATGTCTGCGCGGAAGTCCATTGCTATTGTAATAGGTGCTAATCACTCTTCTTGAGAAGTAAGATTACTGCAGCCCTGGCTATTAGCACATTGTATTGACTCCATATCAAACTGTTAGCATTTCTATCAAAGGTGTTGGCTGGACAGAGACACTCTGGGGGGAAGTATACACTACTCATGTGTATTCTCTCCTTCACCCGCCTTAAACTGATGAACTAGGTTGTGAGTGCATTGTGCTGGCATTCTGGTGGCCCCGAGCAGTATTTGTGTTTGTTCTGCTCTCTCTCTCCATATTGTGGTCTGTTGGCTATCTTGTGGTCTGTCGGCCATCTTGTGTGTCAAGTGGCCAACTTATGGCTCAGCGACCATCTTGTGTGT
Source organism: Hemiscyllium ocellatum (assembly GCF_020745735.1). Classification (NCBI taxonomy): domain Eukaryota; kingdom Metazoa; phylum Chordata; class Chondrichthyes; order Orectolobiformes; family Hemiscylliidae; genus Hemiscyllium; species Hemiscyllium ocellatum. The sequence goes on along the minus strand of NC_083429.1, from coordinate 16,307,781 downwards.
CCTTGTGTTTCATGTCACCCTGCCCCATGCCATCTCCCACTTCAGATTCCCTCTAATTGGCTTTTTAATACCCTGGGGAGAAAGTGAGGACTGCAGATGCTGGAGATCAGAGCTGAAAATGTATTGCTGGAAAAGTGCAGCAGGTCAGGCAGCATCCAAGGAGCAGGAGAATCAACATTTCGGGCCCGAAACGTTGATTCTCCTGCTCCTTGGATGCTGCCTGACCTGCTGCACTTTTCCACCAACACATTTTCAGTTTTTAATACCCCTCTCAACTTTCTGTATTGACCCTGGTTCTCAATCATACTATCCATCTAATATCAGTGCATTGCTCAAAATATAAGAGTGTGGCAGGTGGATTTGCTTACTGAATGTATCAAATTACCCTGCAAAACAGCTCACAAGGGAAACCATTGCGAGTAAAGTTGCCACCATAAATAAAATGGAAGGTATTACAGAGGAACCCCGATTATCTGAAGGACACAGGTGGGGAGTATTTTGTTTGGTTAATTGAATGACAGATAATTGAATGCTGGATAGTGTAGTTAGCCAAGTATCGAGACCTTGCAATCTTGTTCAGATACGAGCTGAAAATGTGTTGCTGGAAAAGCGCAGCAGGTCAGGCAGCATCCAAGGAGCAGGAGAATTGATGTTTCGGGCATAAGCCCTTCTTCAGGAATGAGGAAAGCGTGTCCAGCAGGCTAAGATAAAAGGTAGGGAGCAGGGACTTGGGGGAGGGGCGTTGGAGATGCGATAGGTGGAAGGAGGTCAATCTTGTTCAGATAATCCACAATTCAGTTAATTGAATGCCAGATAATCGAGGTTCCTCTGTATTAAGGAGCCGCTCTTACAAACATGGACAGAACCTCTTATTGCTTGCTGTTGATAAATTCAATCATGCCGCACTCTCAGCTACCTCCCCCCCAGCCCCACCCGCCTCCCATTTATCTCACCACCTCCTCGGCTCAGAGCCTCATTCCCGATGAAGGGCTTTTGCCCGAAACGTCGACTCTCCTGCTCCTCGGATGCTGCCTGACCTGTTGTGCATTTCCAGTACCACATCCTAAACTCAACCATGTACCTATCTAGTGAAACCAGTCTGTAATCGCGAATTCAGTGAACATTAGAAAAATCAGCATCACCAGTGACACAGGGACTATGGGAGCTGTTTGGCCATTATGGGGGTGCCTTTTGCTTGGAGCAAAGTAAAAAGGTCTACATTGTGGAAGGTTTGAAGAGGGTGTGATGAGGCTTGCTGGTCAAAGAGGCTGAATTAGGACTGTTTGAGGAGAGAAAGGAGGATACAAGAGGGGTCAGCATGCAGAACAGGCTTCAAGAGGGGTATGCACAGAGAAAGGATGCAAGAAATGTAAGTAAGAAGAAGGAGACTACAGGATGGGTGAGAGTGGAAAGGCTTGTAACAAAGATTTCGGGAGAGTGAGGTTTCAAAGGGTTAAAACTATTAACTGAGAATAACAGAACTTCATATCATTAAAATAATTAATTCTTTGCAAATGAATGCGAAATTTCAAGTTTAGGATTGTGTAAATTCAGAAGCTAACATATTTGGAAAAATGTAGAAGATCCTATTATAAATCGCACCGTTATTTATTAAATTTGAATCTGAGATTGATATCCAAGATGCAGTAAATAAGATTCAGCTGCCTGATTAAAATATTCAATCTTTGAGCCTATGTGATTGAAGCACATTAGCTGTGACTTCACTAGTATGTTTAGGGTGATAGGTTTTCTGTGTGTAGAAATGCATGTTAGTTATTTTATTTCAAAAAAAATTGTTCTTAACTTATGTCTGTGTTTTGTGCAAATTTAAACACTATGATTTCCAGAAAGTTAAATCTGCTCTTACGAATTGTGGCTTTAACTTTAATGTAGAGTTGATAATTATAGAGGATATTAATGATTTTTTCTAATTCTGCCTGCATGTGAATCCAAATAGTCATTTGGCAACATAAATACAGAGGCATTGTTAGTATGTGACTCCATTACTGATTAAAAAGTGGCCTCTGGAAGAAAAAAGCAGTGCTTGAGAAAATTTCTATCGTTCATCATCCAGGCGGCTCCGAATTAGTTAACCTGACCTTTTACCCATCTAGGAATGTATTTCAATGCATTTCTTCTTTTGAATGTGACCTATTGTTTAGTTACATTTTGACCCCAATACACTCAGGCCAATTCTGTTGTCATTGCATTAAGTTGGCCTTCCCCCAAATTAATTGTTCTTATTCAGGAATTCACCTTCTTCTTTTCTGTAGCCAATCTAAACATTAATGTCCAATTATCAGGGTCCCCTGAACATTTTCCACTGAAACATGATTTACTTGGCCCACAACATTCCCAAGAATCAGGTCTGGCAGTGTTTACTTTCTCATTAGACTGGGATCACAGTTTTGAGAAGATTCCCCTGAACACAGAGTCCCTTTCTGCCCTTTAAACTACTAAAATCTTAGTTTATATTCAGCTAATTCAAGTCTTCCATTTTAATGCTCCATGACTGAGACAGTTGGGGCTTGTCAGGGAGGCAGCAGGAAAGCTGCCTCAGGAGGGTAAGAAGCTCCCCTGCTTCCTTCATGTTGAACATCAGTTGATAAGTGCATTGAGTGTAGGAAGTGTATTGAATGTAAACTTGGGTAGTGATGGTGGAGTGTTGGTGGGGGATTCTTCTTCAACATCCACTACCAGGAGAGGCATAGTCATGTCATTACTCACGCTGCCAACCAATTCATAAATGATATATCTTCTTTGGCCTGCAGCAGGTGCTGAGGGCATCAATAGAGGGCAAGCCTATTTGTCTTCAAAGATCTACCTGATATATGTGCATTACTCTATGACAGTATCAATAGGAGCAATATCAAGAAAGATACAACCAAAGGCACCAGAAGGTGCAAAGGCTATCGGGCCTGACAGCATTCCAGCAATACTACTGAAGACTTGTACTCCAGATCTAGCCACACCCTTAGCCAAACTATTCCAGTACAGCTATAACACTGGCATCATTTGACTGAGTACAGTAACAAAGAGTACTAACAAAACTGATTGTAGCGAATCAAGGGAAGAACTCTCCACTAGTTAGTGTTATACCTGGCACAAAAGAAAATGCTTAGGGTTTTTGGAAGTCAACCGTCTCAGTCCCAGGACATCTCTTCAGGTGTTCCTAAAGGTAGTGCCCTAGGTCCATCAGCCTTCATAATTGACATAAGGTCAGAAGTGGGAATGTTCACTGATGATTGTAAAATGATCAGCACTATTTGAGATTCCTCGGATGCTGAATCAGTTTTGTGTCCATATGCAAAGAATACTTGTGTTGCACAAGTGCCAGACAAAGACCCTCTCCATCTTGGACTTTGAAGAGATGTATTTGTCCTGAGATTAAATGAAGAGGCACTCAGTAACTCTTCAAAATATCTGGTCCTTCAACTGCAACTTGATAAGTTATGACATTATCAGATATATTCCCAACTATATATAGAAATGTATTGACACATGACACTTCTGATTTCGTATCTGATAGGAAGCGATTCTGTATCTTGAGAATTGTTTTCTCCAACTTGTCCAACTTTATGCCCGTTTGGTCTATTTCTGAAATTAAATCTTTACAGCAATATTATCTCTGCCATGTCTTTCGAATGTGATTACTTATTTTCCTTATCAAGAAGGCTTCAGGTGCTGCAACATAATAATGTTAGTATTGAAGGGTTTATCTGCATTTGTGCAGTCAGAATGGGGAGGTTCCATCTTTTTTTGCAGCTTTTCTGGATGAATCCCATCAATAAATGATTCCTGTTTCCTTAACAAGTTTACAAAATGAATCCCACTGTCAACAACTGATTCTCATTCTAATCATCATTGCATTAAATGCAACTCACTATTCACATTTTATAAGATTAACACCGTTCCTTTAATGATCTTACCTGGATGATTCCTGCTACATAAAGAGTTAACATATGTTTCCTGTCCTTACTACATTATGACAATGGATTTCCTGCCTGTCTAAAGCCTCAAGTGTCTCCTAATTTACTCCTTCTGTTAGGTCTTGTCTGTTTGGCCTTTAGGTTGCCCCTTTGACAATTTAATTAAGGCTTCATGAGATTCCTGGCTCTGTGATCTCAGTTTAAATTACTTCTGTGACCTTTGATTTCATTTATAGCAACCATGTCTTGTGGTGCCCACTATTAATGATGACACTTGATATGAACTTCTCTTTTGGTTTTCTCAGACAGGAAAATGGCACTGTTTTTTGAGGGTTTCATTTATCCACCAGGGATTTTAACATTATGCACAGAGCCTCTGATACCTGCTTACTCTTTGGCTGAACCCTGTCTCAGGCTCACTATTATTGATCACCAGCACCTGATACAGTCTGTGACTACCTACTACTCTAGATCGAGGGAGCTCCTAACATTTTTCTGCTGTTGCATATAATTTCCCAGTGACTGAAATGCATTTGCCACTGATTGTACATTTATCCTTGTTGAAACTTGCCATAAGGTTCTTTTCTGTAGTGCGCATGAATGATCAGCTCTTTCAGCCTTTGGTTGTATGTCTGAGCAACCTGCTTAAAGGTTGGATAAATCTGAATAAATGTCAGACCTCTACCACAAACAGCACTAAATCGAACCTACACCAGTGCTACGATGTTGCATCAGCAATCCATACCACTGTTCATCACCTTGTATGAGTTCTATATATTATTGCTCTCTATAAAATAGGTTTTCTGCTGCCATTCTCATACAAGGTAGGAATCTACAAGACTTGCTTAGTCTAGTCCAGTAGAGGAAACCCACTTAAGTAGTTGAGAAATAAGAATGTTTTGTATTGTACAAGATATAATCCATTTCATGAAAACAACTAGGTACAAATTACACTGATGTGACAGACATTGTTACGGAGAGAACAAAAAAATAAAGAATTGTGGATGCTGGAAATCAGAAAGTCAGATCTGAGGAAGAGTCACTGGACTTAAAACATCAACTCTGATTTCTCTCCACAGATGCTGCCAGACCTGCTAAGCTTTTCCAGCAATTCCTGTTATTGTTACATACAACATCTCTCTTTAACCAATTTGTATCATTCTCACAACCTGCTTTTCCATGTATTTTTTGTGTCATTTGTAAATTTGGGAGGATGAGGAAGATCCGGGTGATCAGTTTTCTTCCTTCCAAATCCTAAATAACCCATCAACCTATATGATTTCATCATGGTCAGTGGCGCTTAATACAGTCCTAATCATTAACCCTTTCAGAATCTTGCATTATTATACAACATCAGCATATCTACGAATATGCTAAACAGCATTTTTTTTAAATTATGAAGAAATTGGTTTGATAGGGTAGATGTAAAGAAACCTTTGCTAGTTGTGAGTCTAAAACAAGGGTCATTAGGAGAAAATAGTCACTAATTAAATCCAATACTAAGTTCAAGAGAAATGTCTTTATTCAGGATGTGGTGAGATAGTGGAAATCATATCATAGAGAGGGGTTGAGACAATTCCATAAAAAGGAAGTTGATATATACCTGAGGAAAATAGAACTTGCTGACATGCCTAAATGTAGGAAGGTGGATCGAGCTTGGACTTGGGGTATTTTTGGAAAAATATTCAAATCAACTTTTAAGGAAATAATAGCAGAACATTTGGAAAATCATAATCAAATCAAGCAGAGTCAGCATGACTTGATGAAGGGGAAATTGTGTCTGATTAATTAATTAGAGTTTTTTTAGGAAGTCTCAACCAGAGTGGATAGAAGGGAACCAACAGATGTGTTGTATTTGGACTTCCAGAAGGCATTAGACGAGGTATCCCACAAAATCTTACGTAATGAGAGCCTAGTGTGTTAGAGGTAATATATTGGCATGGATACAGAGTTTGCTACTCAGCAGGAAATAGCAAGTGCAATTAAGGTTTTTTTTTCAGATTAGCAACCTGTGACCAGTGGGTTTCCACAGGGACAGTGCTGAGATTGCAACTGTTTACAACATATATTGATGACTTGGAGGAAGGAACCGAATGTACTGTAGCTAAATTTACAAATGACACAAAAAGACTCCATGGGCTGAATGGTCTACTCTTGTTTCTTTCTGATGGTATTATAACCTTAAAGGCTTATGTAGAGCATAAGCACTGTCATAGACCTTTTGATCTAAATGATCTGTGCCTGTGCTATATATTCTACATTATTTGCATCTCTAAAATTTCTTGGAATTGTTTAGCAATTCCCTTTATTCTGATGTAAGACAGTTTCAGGCTGTGACTACCTTTTTGCTATCTAACGCCTGCATTAGTTGCAGCTGCCAGTAGCATTTGAGTTGTGGGAGCCTGAGACATACTCACAGCTACAGCACAAACAGCCCCTAAGCGCTGATACATATTGGCAAACAGCCATTCTATCCATGTTTAGCTGCCAGACCCTTAGGTTGTTAAGTGCTTGTTCTGTCCTGTGGTTGTTTATGTATCCATTCCACATTGAGCTGGGCACCAAGACTTCGTGGAATGTTGAAATCTAGGCCCAGGTAAGTTGTTATATGTGTGTCTAGTTAAAATACAGAGTGAGCATATACATTAGGTGAAGCTAGCTGTTTAGCTGTGCTACTCTGCAGTAATTACAGAAATGGTGTTCACTACTTACGCTTAATTCACTTGTGGGACGTGGGCATCGCTGACTGACCAGCATTTATTTCCCGTCCCTGGTTGGTCCTGAGAAGATGATAATGAGCTGCCTTTTTGAAACACTGCAGTCCATGTGTTGTAGGTCAATTCACAATGTCATTTATAGTATGATTCCATAAAGCCAAAAAGACATTATTCTAATTGCACTAATGATTAATAGGATATATGATTTTCATGTATGTAGGCTGTACATCCCAAAGAATGGTTGATTATATGAAATAGCATATCCCTTCGGTTGTGTGTAACAAGTGCTGACTGTACCTAACCAGCCTATATTTGGACAGCATTTGCTGGATAATCATGAATGTAAGAAACTTATTTAGACAACTAATTTAGAAGTTTCAGTCATGTTGACAATATGGCATACTTTCATATGCTGGAATCTACATATATTAATTCATAGGCCTTGTTCTTTGCAGACAGGAAGAACATCGACAGATACTTGTCAAAATAGGAGACACTCATTTGCCAATTCAATTCTCACAGCAATGTATTGACCAATCAGAGCCAACCTGCCTAGTTTAAAATTTAAATAAAGCCTGGCAGTTAACTGTCAATCCTCATTAGTTGATGCATTTTCGATGATAATGCTTCTGCTAATCAGAGTCCGCTTGACAACCAATTGGCACTCTCCACTCATGCAGTACAAATGTTGGTTTTCCTCTTGAATTGGTATTCTGTCTTCCTTGCTGATGCTGTAGCTGCCGATGCCACCACAACCGAGCTCTTTCCAGAAGATTAGTAGAAGCAAAAACAAAAAATCAGGAAAAAAAGAGCAAAGAGAAAAGAAAAATGAAGAAAAGCATCAAGAAACTGAAATTTCCAGTTTTACTTTACACTGGTAAGAGATGACTTCCATGTTGGAAATAGAAGGATTGCCTGCAACTATCCCACTTAGCCAGTCTCAGAAGTTCACAAATGGACCACATTTCAATATTTGCTAGGTAAAATTGCAAGAGGGTAAAAAGAAAATATATTCGAAAGAGCAAGGACTGGAAGACTCTGCCTATCTCAGTGTTTCCTTCTCATTATCTTGAAATCTAGTTCTGATGACGCGGACACAGGATATGTTTTTTGTGATGAAGTAGGGACTTTGTACCAAACACTCCACCTGGATTGTCTTCACGTTTTAGGAAAGTTTCAGCTATCATAGAACATAGAACAGTATAGCATAGTACAGGGCCTTCGGCCCACAAAGTTGTGCCAAGCATTTATCTTAATCTAAGATTAACCTAACCTATAGAACTCTTGATTTACTGTTGTCCATGTGCTTGTTCAGCAGTCACTTAAAGGTCCCTAATGTCTCTGACTCTATTACCACCTATGGCAGTGCATTCCACACACCCACCACTCTCTGCATAAAGAATCTATCTCTGACATCTTCCTTAAATCTTCCTCCAATCACCTTATAATTATGACCTCTCATAACAGCCATTTTTGTCCTGGGAAAAGTCTCTGGCTATCTACTCTATGACTCTCATTACCTTCCACACCTCTACCAAGTCACCTCTCTTCCTTCTTCTCTCCACTGTGAAAAGTCCTAGCTCACTCAACTTCTCTTCATAAGACAAGCCCTCCAATCCAGGCAGCATCCAGTTAAATCTCCTCTGCACCCTCTTGAAAGCATTTATACCCTTCCTGGTGACCAGAACTGAACTCAATATTCCAAGTGTGGTTTAACCAGGGTTTTATAGAGCTGCAGCAAAACCTTGCTGCCCTTAAACTCAATCTCCCTGTTAATGAAAGCCAAAACACCATGCACCTTCTTAACAACCTGATCAACCTGGATGGCAACTTTGATGGATCTATGTGTGTGGATCCCAAGATTCTGCTGTTCCTCCACACTGCCAAGAAACCTAACGTTAACCCTGTTTTCAGCATTCAAATTCTACCTTCCAAAATGAATCACTTTGCATTTATCCAGGCTGAACTCCATCTGTCACTTCTCAGCCCAGCTCTGCCTCCTGTCAGTGTCTTGTTGTAGCCTGCAACAGCCCTCAACACTACTTACAACACCACCGAACTTTGTACCATTGGTAACTTACTAACCCACCCTTCCACTTCTTCATCCAAGTCACTTATAAAAACTACAATGAGCATGAGCCCAAGAGCAGATCCCTGTGGGACATCACTGGTAACTGACCTCCAGATGGAATATTTTCCATCCACTGCCGTTCACTGTCTTCTATGGGCCAGCCAATTCTGTATCCAGACAGCCAAATTTCCCTCCATTCCATGCCTCCTAACTTTCTGAAATCCATATACACCACATCCACAGGAATCAACAGGTATGGAAATGGTGGACATGGGCAAAGTTACAATATTTAAATGACACTTCGATAAGTACATGAGATTTGGAAGGATATGGACCAAGAGCAAGCAGGTGGGACTATAGTTAGTTTGGGATTATGGTCAGAATGGACTGATTGGACTGAAGGCTCTGTTTTTAAGCTGTATGACTCTGTCCAAACTTCTTGGAACTCATTGGAACTGTCAAAAATGTCATGGAATTTAGTTTAGCTGGGCTGTAAAATAATAACAAGTTATGTAATTAAAATAATATTAGTGCTTTCTCTTGTGGTGTATGACTGATTCTCCAACTAACCATTATATCAATAACAGCCTGTTAAGTGAACAGTTTTGAGTGACAGCTCCAAGTGGCTATTGAAATGTTTGTTTGCAATAGAGAAAGGATGATATATTTAAGTGAAATTTCCGAAGAGATTAATTGAAAAAAGTTGATATATCACTGAAGGCTAACTTGCACGTACAGGAAACTATTAAAATGGCCAATGGGATTTTAGGTTTTGTCACAAGGGGATTGAGTACAGGACCAGTGAAGTCTTGCTTCAATTAAATAGGAGTTTAGTTAGACTGCACATAGAGTGTGTAGTTTTTTTCTCCTTATCTCAAAAAAATATTATTGCCATGGAGGGAGTGCAGACTTGGGTGGGTTTAAACTAATCCAGCAGGGGGATGGGAACCAAAATTGTAGTTTGAGTATTGAAAAGGTTGAGAGTAGGGAGGTCCGAAATCAAGTTTCAGGGACGCAAGATGGCACCGGCAAGCAAGATGTTGGTTTGAAGTGTGTCTACTTCAACACCAGGAGCATCTGGAATAAGGTGGGTGAACTTGCAGCATGGATTGGTACCTGGGACTTTGATGTTGTGGCCATTTCGGAGACATGGGTAGAGCAGGGACAGGAATGGTTGTTGCAGGTTCCAGGATTTAGATGTTTCAGTAAGAACAGAGAAGATGGTAAAAGAGGGGGAGATGTGGCATTGTTGGTCACGAACATTATTACAGTTGCAGAAAGGCTGTTAGGGGACTCGTCAACTGAGGTAGTATGGGCTGAGGTTAGAAACAGGAAAGGAGAGGTCATCCTGTTGGGAGTTTTCTATAGGCCTCCGAATAGTTCCAGAGATGTAGAGGAAAGGATAGCAAAGATGATTCTCTGTAGGAGTGAGAGAGACAGGGTAGTTGTCATGGGGGACTTCAATTTTCCAAATATTGACTGGGAATACTATAGTACGAGTATAGATTTTGTCCAGTGTGTGCAGGAGGGCTTCCTGACACAGTATTTAGACAGGCTAAGTAGGTGAGCACTTTGGTGATAGCGGTCACAATTCTGTTATGTTTACTTTAGTGATAGAAAGGGATAGGTGCATACCACTGGGCAAGAGTTACAGCTGGGGGAAAGGCAATTACAATGTGATTAGGCAAGATTTAAGAAGCATAGGATGGGGAAGGAAACTGCAGGGGATGGGCACATTAGAGATGTGGAGCTTATTCAAAGAAAAGCTCCTGAGTGTCCTAGATAATTATGTACCTATTCAGGCAGGGAGGAAGCTGTAGAGCGTGGGAGCTGTGGTTTACAAAGGAAGTGAAATCTCCGGTCAAGAGGAAGAAGAAGGCTTATGTTAGGATGAGATGTGAAGGCTCAGTTAGGGCATTTGAGAGTTACAAGGTAGCCAGGAAAGACCTAAAGAGAGCTCAGAAGAGCCAGGAAGTGACATGGGAAGTTGTTGGCGGATAGGATCAGGGTAAACCCTAAGGCTTTCTATAGGTATTTAAAGAATAAAAGAATGACGAGAGTAAGATTAGGGCCAATAAAGGATAGTAGTGGGAAGTTGTGTGTGGAGTCAGAGGAGATAGAGGAAGCACTAAATGAGTATTTTTCGACAGTATTCGCTCTAGAAAATGACAATGTTGTCGACGAGAATACTGAGATACAGGCTACTAGACTAGGTGGGATTGAGGTTCACAAGGAAGAGGTATTAGTAATCCTGCAGAGTGTAAAAATAGATAAGTCTCCTGGGCCGGATGGGATTTATCCTAGGATCCTCTGGGAAGCCAGGGAGGAGATTGCCGAGCCTTTGGCATTGATCTTTAAACCGTCATTGTCTACAGGAATAGTGCCAGAAGACTGGAGGATAGCAAATGTGGTTCCCCTGTTCAAGAAGGGGAGTAGAGATAACCCTGGTAGTTATAGACCAGTGAGTCTTACATCAGTTGTTGGTAAACTGTTGGAAAAGGTTATAAGAGATAGGATTTATAATCATCTAGAAAAGAATAATTTGATTAGGGTTTGTCAGCACGGTTTTGTGAAGGGTAGGTCGTGCCTCACAAATCTTATTGAGTTCTTTGAGAAGGTGGCCAAAGAAGGTGGATGAAAGTAAACTGGTTGATGTGGTGTACATGGATTTCAGCAAGGCATTCGATAAGGTTCCCCACAGTAGGCTATTGTAGAAAATGGGGAAAAATGGGATTGTGTGAGATATAGCAGTTTGAATCAGTAATTGCCTTGCTGAAAGACAGAGGGTGGTGTTTGATGGGAAATGTTCATCCTGGAGTCCACTAGTGGTGGACTGCAAGGGTCGGTGTTGGGTCCACTGCTGTTCGTTATTTTTATAAACGACCTGGATGAGGGTATAGAAGGGTGGGTTAGTAAATTTGCAGATGACACTAAGGTTGGTGGATTTGTCGATAGTGATGAAGGATGTTGTAAGTTACAGAGAGATATAGATAAACTGCAGAGCTGGGCTGAGAGGTGGCAAATGGAGTTTAATGGAGAGAAGTGTGAGGTAATTCACTTTGATCGGAGTAACCGGAATGCAAAGTACTGGACTAATGGTAAGATTCTTGGTAGTGTAGATGAGCAGAGAGATCTTGGTGTCCAGGTATACAGATTCTTGAAAGTTGACATCCAGGTTGACAGGGTTGTTAAGAAGGCATTAAGTGTTTTAGCTTTTATTAATAGAGGGATTGAGTTCTGGAACCATGAGGTTATGCTACAGCTGTACAAAACTCTGGTGCAACCGCACTTGCAGTATTGTGTACAGTTCTGGTCACTGCATTATAAGAAGGATGTGGAAGCTTTGGAAAGGGTGCAGAGGAGATTTATTAGATGTTGCCTGGTATGGAGGGAAGGTCTTACGAGGAAAGGCTGAGGGACTTGGGGCTGTTTTCGTTGGAGAGAAGAAGGTTGAGAGGTGACTTAAGAGAGACATATAAGATAATCAGAGGGTTAGATACGGTGGACAGGGAGACCCTTTTTCCGAGAATGGTGACGGCGAGCATGAGGGGGCTTAGCTTTAAATTGAGGGGTGATAGATATAGGACAGATGTCAGAGGTAGTTTCTTTACTTGCAACGGTATTGGATTCGCCAACTTTAAGTACATTTAAGTCATCATTGGACAAGCATATGGATGTACATGGAATAGTGTAGGTTAGATTGGTATGACAGGTCAGTGCAACATCGAGGGCCGAAGGGCCTGTAGTGCTCTGTAATGTTCTATGTTCTATGTTATTCCCAGGACGGTGGGACTGTCTCTATGAAGAGAAGTTGGTCAAACTGAGTATGTGTTCTCTAGAATTTTGAGAAGAGAAGGGATCCCATTGAAAACTACAAAATACTTAAGGAGATAGACAAGGTAGATGCAGGGAAGATGCTTGGGTAGAACAGAACTAGTGCCACAATTTGAAAATAAGAGAGATGCCACTTATGACAAAGTGAGAATTCTTTTTTCACTCAGAGGGTTGTGAACATTTGGAATTCTCAACCACAAAGGACTGTAGAAGCTCACTCTGAGTACATTCAAGGTAAAAGTTGATAGATTTCTGATTACCAGGAGTGGACAGGGTAATGGAATGGGGTGAGTAAAAGATATTCAGGTGTTTAGTCAACCATGATGGGACAGGTTGTGTGGGCTGAATGGCCTACTGCTGTTCCTATGTTCCTAATTAAATATCAACTCAGGGTGGAAGTACAAAGACCAGAGGTTATGCCTATCCCAAACTTATATCCAAGCAGCTGCTTGGAACCTTTGGGCCACTCTTTCTTGGATCAGCTTTGCAGGGCCAGAACTCTGTGTTTCTGACATGGGAGTGAAAATCTGAGCCTCTGACTCTGCACTCACGCGGGATATACAGCACTAGCTTAGGCCATTCAGCCCAACCAATCTTGCTGAGTGATGTGTGCTCCACTACAGCCTTTCTCATCTTTTTTGATCTAAACTCGCCCTGGTAAGCTGTCATCAATAAGTAGAAGAGGCAGCTGCACAAATCTTTCAGAGAAAGGAGAACGGTTCACTTCCAATAATGTATGTGTGAGTTCCCCATCTCACACTGTCTAGGTAAAGAGGTGTCTCCTGAACTTACCCATTGGATGCCTTGGTAACTCTCTTGTACTGATGCCCCTAGCCTGCCTAGTCTGTCTGGATTTGTGATTGCCCACTGTCTGGGCTAGAGGACAGGAGGCTGCAAGAACAGAGGGAGGCAGGGGTGTGTGTCTATCTGCCCACTGTCTGGGATCCCCTGTCCCCGACCCTATTTCCCTGAACCCTTTTCTTTTCCCCCCACTGTGGGAACTCCTCCTCTGCCTGTGCCTGGCCCCGGGCTGTAGGAAGCAGTTGATTGACGGGCCGCCTGTTTCTCGGTGTTTGTCAAGATCCCTATCGCTGGTTTATAAGCGGCTGCGGGCGGGCTGAGTGCCTGAGAGTTGGAGCTGAGCTCACTGCGTCCCACAGCGAGCCACCATGCAGCCTCCTGCCCAGCGGAACCTCACCCTGCCCGGGAGTCGGCGCTACAAGACTTTCCTGATCGAGGAGATTCTGGCCAAGGAGTCCCACGGTTACCTGGAGCTGGCCCTGGGCTCCCGACCCGGCTTCATCGTACGTCCGCAGGCTCTGCACTCCTGTCCCGGTACGAACTCTACATCTGAATGCCAGCGCTTCCCTCTGTCAGCGTTTGCCCCTGACACTCTCCCCTGCTCTGGGCTTAGCCCACCACCCCTGGCTCTCCCTCACCCCTCTCAGAATCCTCTACCCCATCCAACGCCTCTCTCCTGTCCATTCCTTTCTCCCCTTTGACACTCCCCCTCCCCTTTCCCAATTCCCTCTCCCCTTTCCAATTCCCCTTTCAATTCCCTTTCCCCTGTCATAATCCGTCTCCCCAGTCCCATTCCCCTCTCCCCGTCCATCCCCTCTCCCCGTTCATTCCCTCTATCCTTTGCCATTCCCTGCTCCCCTCTCCATTCCCTCTTCTGTCTATTCCTTCTTCACTATTCCAATTCCCTAACTTTCTCCCATTCCATCTCCCCTTTCCCATTTTTCCCAAACCCCATTCTCCTTTTTCCTTTTCCCATTCCATTTCCCCTTTCCCTCTCTCCTTTCCCATTTTCCCACCACATTCCCATTCCCTCTCCCCTTTCCAATTACCTCTCCTTTGACCCTCTCCTCTCTGTATTCCAGTCAGAGTTCGCAAAAGTGACCACGCTTCTGTCTCAGGAAGGGGTCCCCAAAATCCCTGATCTCGGCTAAAACTTCGTTGAAGTTTTAGCAAACTTCAGGGACTTTCAGGAAGTGTTGGGGGGCGTTATCTAATGCTGTGTAGAGATCTCCCTCTTTACACGGGGAGATCCCAATAGCCCAGGATTAACACTGGAAAGATAGAGAACCGGTTTGGACAGTGATCTCATTACCCCTTTCATCCCATGTCAGGGAGCAGTGTGACTATAAGCAGGGTCCCAGCGGCCAGTGGTGAACACAGAACCTGATCTATATTCCCTACTCCACTGCTAGTGAATAGAATTCCTATCCATGAGACACAGACATTCAAGAAGGTTAGTTTTAATTTTTAAAAATCCCTTCTCACACTGAGGTTCCTTGTTTACTCAAAATAAGCCCACTCTCAGGTCTAACTTTACAAAATACACAATCTTTCAACAAACTCATCCCCACTGACTCATTGGGCCTTGACTGTTGTGAGAAATGGTCTGCTTTCCTCTCTCTGCGAACATTTTCTCAGGTGAACGTGTGGACCCTGGAGAAATTTCAGAGATGATGCAGATAATTGGATGCCTGAATTCTGCTGAAACTGCAGGGGAATTCACTTGGGATGAACTGTGAACTCACCAGGGAAGATTTTAGGGGTAGAGCAGGGGTGAGCTGGAGAGTGTCACCTGGAATGAGCTGGGGATCTCACTAGATGGTTGGGGAGGGGCATCATTGGCTCAGTGGGTCAAATGGCCTCCTTCTACTCTGCAGCATTCCTGTCATTGTGTAATTACAGCGTCCCTCTCTGGGTCAGTCACAACAGCAGGACTCACTGAGAACCCCAGTGCTACTCATTTTGTCTTGGCAAGTGTACCTGAAACAATCTGGAGCAGTGCAAACTGAGTGCAGCTAGGACAACTCGCTCAAGCTCAGCATTTGGGACAAGATACCAAAATGCCTGGGATCATGGGATCCGATACAAAAGTCCGCAAGATCTGGGGAAAGTTCTCCAATCTCCAGGACCTGGAGACAGATCCCATGATCTTCAATTCCAGCATCAGTTTCCACAAACCCTAGGGTTGTGCAGCAGTTTCCAAACAACCAGGGATCCAGGATCAAATGCCACAAATCCCCAGGAATATCACCAGATCCCTTAATCCCTACAATCTGGGATTAGATTCCACAATCCCAAGGTATTCTGGATCCACTTACAAAATCCTTGGGATCTAGGGCAGGTCCCATAATCTTCAGGATTTAGATCACATTCCACATTCCCAGGGATTCTGGGAATATGTTCCACAATACATGAAATGTGTGACCAAATTCCACAATCCCCAGGAACTCGGATCAGCTTCCATAATCCCAGGAGAATTCTAGGGTCAGATGAACAGTTGAAGAGCTGCTGGCACCTGATTGTCCCAAGCAGAACCAAAATGGTCTCTGGGATTGTGGCAGTGCCAAGCCAGCATTCCTGAGGCATTTAGCATTTTCAGCTGCTCCCCCTTCTCGATCACCGGACTGAGCTAGTACAGTTCATTAGGAAACTGTCACCAGCAGCTCAGTGGTGGGAAATAGCTGTAAACAAAAGAGCTGTGTGCAGACTGAGGGGAGGGTGTGACAAATTAATATGGGAGGGGATTGCACATACAGATTGTAGATTCTGAGCCCATTGCTGAGTGAGTGGATGACAACGTTGCCATAATGTTGATCCTGAACTTGATGTGTCTAAACTGTCAGAAGCGTGTTGTAATCTATCGAGAAAGTGCCCATTCTGTGAGTGGTTCTTGTGAACTCTGCTGTAGAGCATTAAGAGTCTTTACCCCCAGTATTTGGCAGCTACTGCCCAGCATAGTCAGTTGGCAATGATATTCCGAGGTGAAAACAGTGTTACTGAGTATTGGATACATTGAGAATGCAGGAACTAGGCATAATGGTTTCTTGAATCACTGCATGTCATTTCATATTTTTGAATACTCAAAGCTCACACATTTACATTCACGTATCCAGATCACATAAACACATTCTAACAGCTTTACTTGACAGTCACCAGTTCTGGATAGCCTGAATGAATTTCCCTTCCCAATCCAGTCAGTACTGAGAGCAAATTTGATGCCTTTAGAGTCACTACTGTAGCACAGAATGAAAAGTTGCGTGTTAGTCATTACTTAAAATGTTATTGGTTATTTTCCAACTGAAACCGCGATGTTCCAAAAGAAACTCATTCTAACAAATAAGCTGTGTGTTATTTCCAGTGCCCATGATGAGGTATGATGCCAGGGTTGCCCAAAGCCAGTCTCTGTAATGTCTCTACTACTGTTCACCTACTTGTGGTCATTTCTATTGATGCTACTGTTTGGGCAATTTTCAGCTGTTACTGTTGAGTTGTAATTGTGTGTTTTTGCCTTCATTAAGTTAGGTGCCAGCTACAAAATGACATGATAATAACATGACTCTAAGATGTTGTGACTATAGTGTAAGCTATACAGGTGCAGGAGATGATAATGTGGATAAAACTGTCTTAGTAGCACAACTGGAAATCCTGGGTTTCATGACACTGCGGTCAGCCTCTGCAGCTCTTTGCTTTGACCATCTTGATGTCTGTGCTTCCAACATCCTGAATTTGTTTGGTACCTGTCAAGTCCTTAGACAGACCGAGCAGCGGACAATGCTGTAGTACACATGGCAGAGACTGGATAACATTCTTAGCAATTGATTATTGATCCTTTTTCTTGGTCAGGATCTCACTGCTGTTATGATTTAAACAATTCTGGGAATCTCAACATGTGATGTCCCTTACACATCAATCCCAGGTGGACACAGTGCTCTGGGCTACATGAACTGTTTCTGCACTTCCAGGTTCTCCCTCCTGGTTAAACTCCAGTCATATCCAGTGGTAATTGGGATGGTGAGGTAGTGGGAAAAGGAGGGAATGGATACAGAAGAGAAAAAAATGTGAAGACAACCCCCCCAAAGAGAGTGAAAGGGGATGGGAGAGGATGGGGGTCGGATGAGAAAGTAGTCAGCACAAAAATAGGGTTTATGGGCGACCTAAAAGGTAGCCTATATGTGAAGACAAGGGTCATGCTGAGGTATTAAATGAATGCTTTACATCAGTCTTTATTAAGAAAAAAAAATTGCTGCCAAAATCATTGTAAAATAAAAAAAAGACAAAAAATTGATAGTCGAAAAGCTTTTAAGTTTTACTTTTCAAGTTCAACCTGACCCAATGGATACACTTGAGGATAGATTAAGGACAGAAATTGCAGAGGCACTCACTATAACTTTCCAAACCTACTCTAGTACAGACGTGGTGTCAGAGGAGTAAGGATTGTGAATTAAATGTTACACCCTTATTCAAAAAACGTGTGTAAGGAAATCCAGCAACAGCAGGCCAGTCAGCCTGACTGTTGGGGTGAAAATTTAATGATCATTTGGACTAGTGGAAATTAATTAAGGAAAGTTAGCAAGAAGCTGTTAAAAGCCGGAAGTTTTATGTGATAACAGTGATGATTTATGAAGGTCGTGCAGTTGATGTGATTTATATAAATTTGTAAAGGGAACCATACCAAATGGATACAAAGTTAGTTGAATGACAGGAAACAGAGAGTGGTAGTGAACTGGGAGCATGGAGAAGGTTTAATATTGAGTTTCCCAGGTGTTAGACCTAAGAACATTGCTTTTCTTTCTTTATATTAATGAGTTTGATTTGAGTGTGCAGGTCACAGTTTCAAAATTTACTGATTAAATAAAATTTTCAAAGATTGTCAGAACAGACTGGCTGGTGCAATGGGCAGACATAGATAGGACAGATTAAATTTAATGCAAAGAAGTGCAAAGTGAGTCATTTATAGAAGAATACAGGGTGACAATATAAAGTGAAGGGTAGAATTATAAAGGGGGTGCAGAAGCAAAGGAAGCTGAGTGTATATGTGGACAAATTATTAAAGATAGCGCAACATGTAGAAAGAGTGACTGAAAAGCTGACGGAATGATAGGCATTATACTTAGAAGTAGAGAGCAGCAAAACAAGGGAATTATGATAAACATTTATAAAATACAGGTTTGAACTTGATTGGAGTGTTATATCCAATTTTGAGCACAACACTTTGGAAACAGTGCAGTGGCTCTAGAAGGGGATGCAGAAATAATTCCAAGATTTTTTTCTAGCGATGAAGATAAATTGGAGAAGGTGGGATTGGTTTCCTTGGAAAAGGGAGAGCTGAAACAAGATTTGATAGAGGTACACAAAATCATGAGCAGTCTGAATGGAGTATATGAACGGAAACCAATTTGGTTGGTGAGAGGGTCAAGAACTCGACGGCACTGATTAAGGTGAATGTAAAGAGAACCAATTGTGAGATGAGGAAATGTTTTATTCAGCGAGTATTTAGAATCTGTATTGCACTGCCCAAATGTGATCTGGAAACAGACTCGAAAATGAGTTGGACCAACACCTGATGAGTAATATTTAATGGGCTACAGGGAATTGGCTGTGGTGTGGCGAGCTGAGTTGATCTAACAAAGAGCCACCACCTACACAATGGATTGAATGGCTTTCTACTGTGCTGTGACCATTCTTTGATTTTCTGATTCTACAAAAGGTGTACCCTAGAACTTTGTGGGAAGCAAGGGAAGTGAATACTGGGCCCCTTGCAGAGATATTTGTATCATCGATTGCCGCAGGTGAGATGCCAGAAGACTGGAGGTTGACTAACGTGGTGCCACTATTTAATAAAGGTGGTAAGGAAAAGTTGGGGAACTGTAGACCAGTGACCCTAACGTCAGTGGTGGGCAAGTTGTTGGAGGGGACCTGAGGGACAGGATTTACATGTATTTAGAAAGGCAAGGACTGATTTGGGATAGTCAACATGTGTGTGAGAAATTGTGTCTAACTAACTTAATTGAGTTTTTTGAAGAAGCAACAAAGAAGATTGATGAGGGCAGAGCAGTGGACGTGATCTATATGGATTTCAATAAGGCGTATGACAAGCTTCCTTATGGCAAACCAGTTGGCAAGGTTAGATCTGACAGAATACAGGGAGAACTAGCTATTTGGATACAGAATCGGCTCGAAGGTAGGAGACTCGGTGGTGGTGGAGGATTGCTTTTCAGACTGGAGGCCTTTGACCAGTGGTGTGCTACAAGAATCAGTGCTGGGTCCACTGTTTTTCATCATTTATATAAATGATTTGGATGTGAACATAGGAGGCGTGGTTAGCAAGTTTGCAGAAGACACGAAGAGTACTGGTGTAGTGAAAAGCCCAGAAGGTTACCTCAGAGTACAATGGAACTTTGAAGAGATGGGCTGGTGGTCCAAGGAATGGCAGATGGAGTTTGATTTAGTTAAATATGAGATACTGTACTTTGGAAACGCAAATCAGATCAGAACTTATCGACTTAATGGTAAGGTCCTGGGGAGTGTTGCTGAACAAAGACAGAAGTCACACAACACCAGGTTATCGTCCAATCAATTTATATGAAATCACAAGCTTTTGGAATGCTTCATCAGATGAAGTGAAGGGAAGTACACAGGCACAGAATTTACTGGCAGAGAGATCAAAAGATAGTACAAATGGTTTGAATGGAGTGATAGCCAAATTCTGTACCCATGAAAATGACCTTAACCATGATCTTAGGTTCATGTCATGCTACATGTAATCCGACCATACTGTTCCATATTCGTAAAAGTTTCCTTATTGTTCTGTGTTGACACCATCGCCTTGATAGCTTGTCATGATCTTTCTGCCTTAATTAGTTTGTACAGATTTGGATTACTTGTTACTTTGGTTAGACCCTTGGGATGCAATTCTTATACCTATCATTTTATTTCAGCCATTTGATTTGTCTCCAGCAACATCTTATTTTAGTTATCTCTCTGCCTCAATTAATCGGATTATAGGTCATCCCTTCACTTACTATTCAGCTGTTGACACTTTATTCATATCATCTGACACTTTTGATCACCTGTAGAGACTTGCTATTCAGCCTGTCGACACTCCACTCACACTATTTGTCCTATATTTTGACCTCTGCCTATACATTCTGTGCCTGTGTACTTCCTTTCACTTCACCTGAAGGAAATGTGCTCCAAAAACCTGTGATTTCAAATAAACCTGATGGAGTATAACCTAGTGTCCTGTGGCCTTTGACATTGTCCATCCAGTCTAATGACAATGCCTCCACATCATGGCTGACCAAAGGGACCTTGTGTGCAGGTTCATAGTAGGGTCACAGGTGGACAGAATAGAAAGCTGTTTGGTATACTTCGCTTTATTGGTCAATGCATTGAGTATAGGTGTTAGGAGGACATGTTGCGCTGTAAAGGACATTGGAATTCACTATAGAAAAGATGTTGTGAAACTTGAAAGGGTTCAGAAATGATTTACAAGCATGTTGCCAGGGTTGGAGGATTTGAGCTGTAGGGTGAGGCTGAATAGGTTGGACCTACTTTCCCTGGAGCATGGGAGACTGTGGGGTGACCTTACAGAAGTTTATAAAATAGTGAGGGGCACAGAAAGGGTGAATAGCCAAGGTTTATTCCCCAGGATAGTGGAGTCTAAAACTAGAGGGAATTGGTTTAAGGTGAGAGGGCAAGATTTAAAAGGGGCCTAAGGGGCAACTTTTTCACACAGAGGGTGGTGCGTGCATGGAATGAGCTGCCAGAGGAAGTGCTGGAGATGGTGCAACATTTAAAAAGCATCTGGTTGGGTGACATGAATAGGAAGGGCTTAGAGGCATATGAGCCAAATGCTGGCAAATGGGGCGAGATTAATTTAGGATATTTGGTTGGCATGGACGAGTTGGATCAAAGGGTCTGTTTCCATGCGATACGTCTCCAAGATGGACAAAAGAGGGTAGAGTTAGGGAGGAGACAGAAATCTCTGCCAACTCAGCTAGAACCTTCAGATTTGGGTAAGCATGTTGCTTTCTCTCAGAATATTTCCTCAGACGTTGTGTCACTAAATGCCTCTGTTAATTAGTTGCTTATTTGTTCTATGACCATGCCTGAGCATTACTGACGCTGTACTTTGTAAACCAACTCTGTGCCCATTTGAGCAATACCATTTACCAGATGAAATTTGTAAAACCATTTGGGTGTCAGTTTAAATTTGAGCTTCTTTTCTTGCTACTGACCATCAGTTCCAAGTTCACATTCAAAAATTCACATTGATCAATGTGTTCCCAGATAGCTGGCCCTGCAGAAATTGTCAGTATGTACGTGGACACTTGGTGAGAGGAGCTCAGCAGAATATGTGCTCCAATTTAATTTGTTAGAATGGACTTGTTTTTTCATGAAAGTACTGTAAATGGATTCTAAGAGGAGACAGCACCCCATTTCCCTTCCTTGGCTTTATTTTAAAGGCTGGACATTTTCCAAGCCATGGTTGTGATGAGGAATGGTGATCAGAGTCACACATTCAGTCAAACCAGCTGAACCACTCTCACCTGAGTATTCATGATCTCAGCATTCTGATGCAATGAGTTTTAAGATGATCATGATGATTTCATGTCCTTTACATTATCTTTCTGCACGTTGAGATATGTGTTGAAGGCTCTACTTAAATACAAGGTTGTTGTTATTAAATGCAGTATTTTAATGAAAGTTGTTGGAATCAGGTTTCACCCACTGAAAGTGCCTTGTGTGCGATAATGTGTGTCAGTGAGATATTTGACTGTGAAAAGCATCATCACTTATCCTGAATGAAAACAAAAATGGCTGCAAGTCCCTGGCAACATATGTGGAGAGCAGATTAAATGTATCATTTGATAAGGTTCCCCATGGTAGGCTATTGCACAAAATACGGAGTTATGGGATTGAGGGTGATTTAGCAGTTTAGAAATTGGCTAGTTGAAAGAAAACAGAGGGTGGTAGTTGATGGGAAATGTTCATCCTGAAGTTCAGTTACTAGTGGTGTACTGTAAGGATCTGTTTTGGGGCCACTGCTGTTTATAATTTTTATAAATGACCCTGGTGAGAGCGTAGAAAGAGGCTTAGTAAATTTGTGGACGACACTAAGGTCGGTGGAGTTGTCAATAATGCAGAAGGATGTTGCAGGTTACAGATTCTAGATTAGAGTGGTGTTGGAAACGCACAGCAGTTCAGGCAGTATCCAAGGAGCAGGAAAATCAACGTTTCGGGCAAAAGCCCTTCATCAGGAATAGAGGCAGAGTGCCTGCAGGGTGGAGAGATAAATGAGAGGAGTTGGAGGTGGGGAGAAAGTAGCATAGAGTACAATAGGTGAATGGGGGTGGGGATGGAGGTGATAGGTCGGGGGGAGGGGGGAGTGGATAGGTGGAAAAGAAGATAGGCAGGTAGCACAAGTCATGGGGAATGTGCCTGCCTCCATAACCAATTCATCCCAAACAGACTTTAGACCACCTTTAAACCAGCAGAGTTCAGATCCGAACAGGACAGACATGCTTCTTATTTTACCTTGTTGCAGGTTACAGAGGGACATAGATAAGCTGCAGAGCTGGGCTGAGAGATGGCAAGTGGAGTTTAATGCAGAAAAGTGTGAGGTGATTCACTTTGGAAGGAGTAACAGGAATGCAGTATACTGGGCTAATGTAAGAGTCTTGGTAATGTAGATGAGCTTAGAGATCTCAGTGTCCATGTACATAGATCACTGAAAGTTGCCACCCAGGATGATAGGGTTGTTAAGAAGGCATAAGGTGTATTAGCTTTCACTGGTAGAGACATTTAGTTTTGGAGCCACGAGGTCATGCTGCAGCTGTACAAAATTCTCTGCGGCCACATTTGGAGTATTGTGTACAATTCTGGTCACCACATTATAAGAAGAATGTGGAAACTTTGGAAAGGGTTCAGAGGAGATTTACTTGGATGTTGCCTAGTATGGAAAGAAGGTCTTATGAGGAAAAGCTGAGGGACTTGAGGCTGTTTTCATTAGAGAGAAGAAGGCTGAGAAGTGACTTAATTGAGATATATAAGATGATCAGAGCGTTAGTTAAGGTGGTCAGTGAGGGCCATTTTACTTGGATGGTAATGGCTAGCATGAGAGGATATAGCTATAAATTGAGCAGTGATAGATGTAGGACAGGTGTTAGAGGTAATTTCTTTACTCAGAGAATAATGGTGGGGTGGGGGCGTAGAAAGCACTGCCTGCAACAATA
The DNA here is from genome assembly GCF_020745735.1 of Hemiscyllium ocellatum. Taxonomy (NCBI): domain Eukaryota; kingdom Metazoa; phylum Chordata; class Chondrichthyes; order Orectolobiformes; family Hemiscylliidae; genus Hemiscyllium; species Hemiscyllium ocellatum. Next base: position 16,284,191 of record NC_083429.1, on the reverse strand, counting down.
GTAGACTTGCCAACCTTAAGGGTTTTTAAATGGTCATTCGATAGGCCAATGGATGAAAATGGAAAAGTGTACGATAGATAGACTTCAGATTGGTTCCACAGGGCTGTGCAACATTAAGGGCTGAAGGGCCTGGACTGCGCTGTAATATTCCATTGTCTATGTATCAAAAATTGAGGACAAAGTGATATTTGACTGCAGAGATCCCACTGGTTGGACATGTGTTGACAAGAAGAGGCTAATGGTGTGTTGGGCTCCCTCCTGCCTTCCTTTCGAGTTTTAGCTAATGCAGAGCAGTGAGGTGAAGATTCAAATGAGCAAAACTTCAGTTACGAAGAGAAAAAATGAGAAGTGGGACAGTGCCCAGAGTTTCAACAAGGGTAACATTTACTGCCAGCAGCTCCCCCACCTCTGTGGGAATGACCGGGTAAACCTTCAGCTCAGTTGCACATTGACTATGGAGGTCCCAGACGCCCACTCAAACTGGTTGGATGTGCACAAGGTCCATTCATCAAACACTAAGATGGTGACAGAAAAGCTACTTACATCTTTTGCAACACCTGGAGTCCTGGAAATATTGGTCACAGATAATGGGCCATCATTTACCAGCAGGGGATTTAGTTATTACTTAAAGTTGAATGGGATTCAATATGTAATGACAGCTCCATACCACCTATCATCCAATGGGCTGGCAGAAAGAGTGGTGCAAACTTTGAAGGTTGGATTGAACAATAAACATAGTGGCTACAAGAGCAGGTCAGAGGCTAGGAGTACTGCAGCAAGTAACTCACTTCCTGACTTCTGAAAACCCGTTCACCATATAGAAGGCACATGTCAGAAATGTGATGATATACTCCCCACTTGCCTGGTTGAGTGCAGCCCCAGTAACCCTTAAGAATCTTGATATCATTCAGGACACAGCAGCCCACTCCATTTGCACTGCATTCACAAACATCCACTCCCTCCACCACTGATGCTCAGGAGCAGCATTGAGTACTCTCTACAAAATACACTGCAGAAATTCATCAAAGATCCTCAGGCACACTTTCCAAACCCATGACCATTTCCATTTAGAAGGACAAGGGCAATAGATACATGGGAACACTACCACCTTCTGATTCCCGTCCAAGCCACTCGCCATCCTGACTTAGAGGTCTGTCAGCGTTCTTTCACTGTCGGTGAATCAAAATCCTGGAATTCTCTCCCTAAGGGCATTATGGATCAACCCACAGCAGTTAAAGGTGGCAGCTCACCACCACCTTCTCAAGAGACAACTAGGGATGGGCAATAAATACTGGCTAGCCCGCAATGTTCACATTTGATAAAATGAATTTTAAAAAAGAAACAGCCTACAGACTCACTAGATATCGATCTGTCATGGGCCTTGTTTGACTATAGGACCACCCCTCATGCAACTACAGGGATAGCACCGGCAAAGTTGCTTATGGGTAGAAGACCCCAGACTAGGTCAAGTGTGATCGTTCCGGACCTGGGGGAGGAAGGTGAAACAGCTTCAGGAATGCCAGCCAGACATTAGACTCCACAAAGTGACAGAGACCGTTCGATATAAGAGATGAAGTTTGGTGTATAATTCATGGAAATTATCCCACATGGATAAGAAGCATAGTTGTCATGAGGTCAGGTCCAGTGGCATATAAAGTTCAGGTCAGTGCGATGGTCCTGAAGAAGCATGTGGACCATATGAAAGCTGCAAATTCACAAACAGTGTGTGACCAACACATACCCTGCCTCTCAAAACCTTTGGAAGTGCTCCTGGAATCTGTTGATTCACTGTCTCTGTCAAACATTGTTGAGTCCTCTCAATCAGTAGAATACGTGATGGAAGTAGCTGCCTCGATCCCTTTGCCAGAAGATAGTGAAAATGTAACAAGGTGCTCCTGGAACAAGAGGCAAACCTCTGTTATACACCACCTGTTTCAGCCGCTGAGTTGGAGGAACCTGACCCGGTGCTGAAGACTCCCCGGATGATCTCCAAGAAAAAGGACTGGCCTATGTTATTGGACTCAGGTGGGAAGGTATATGGTGATTATAAATAGGTCAGCCAGCTGGACATCATCGAATATGAGTTCCCTGATTGGAGTTGTTAATCTGGTCCAGAGAGGGAGCCCTAGCTGTCATAAAAAGGGTGAGTAATGGGGATACTGACCCTGTATGAATCATGTACTGTTCATGTATAAAGAAAAGGTGACTTGGTGATGGCATACCAGCCTCTGTGGAGTTATTTTAGTGATCCTTGCATGACTGGGATTTGCTAGTAAATTTCACTGTGGTGAGAGTGTGGTCATGATGCTTTGCTTGTTGTTAAAGTGTTGGTCATGTCACAGTGTTAGACATGTTGTCATGGTATTGCGAGGCCATTGGGCATGTTGTGATATGTTGAGTATGTCAGGTGTGTTGTGACAGTGATCTGTGTGTTATCAGGTTATTGTGTATATTGTCACATTACTGGTCATGTTGTCACAGTATAGGGCATGTTGTGTTTTCATAGTGTTGGGTATGGGTGTCACTGTGTTGGTCATGTTATGATGATGTTCGTCATGTTGTCATGGTATCAGGTGTGTGTTGTCATCGTGTTTTTTATATTATCAGGGTTTCAAGCATGTTGTTCACAGTCTCAGGCATGTTGTCATTGTGTCAAACATGTTGACTTAGTGTTCCAGGTTATTGGCCATGTTGTCATGGTGTTGGTCACCATTTTCATTAAAGCAGCTGTTCATAATATGTGGCCTCAGATAAAATCCTGGATGAATATTTGTGCGCAATCCACTCTCCTCTAGTTGTGACTCCAAGTAAAGAGAGGAGTGTCTCTGCACACATTAGCCTACTTCTCAACAGATGACTGAACAGTGCAGTCCCAGCAATCAAACTTTAAATTTTCTCATGTTATGAAATCTTGAACTGATGTTTTTCTGTTTCTAATCCACAAACTGATGTCACCTCGATTGCAGTGTGTCTGAACCCAGTTAGCATAGCACCACGGGAGATGGCATTTACTTCCTGAAGAAGGGCTCATGCCCGAAACGTCAACTCTCCTGCTCCTTGGATGCTGCCTGACCTGCTGCGCTTTTCCAGTAACACATTTTCAGCTCCCTCTGGTTTTGCCCAGTACAACTTTTTTCAAAGCCTTTACCCATTTTAAGGTCAGGGAACAGAAATATTGATCTGGACAGTTCTTCTCCAACACCGTAGTTATGTTCCTTGTGTTCCCGTGCAACACCGTGTTATAGAAAATTGTGGAAAAGAAATAACGGGGCCTATGGGTACAACAGAGTTAGAGTCGAACCATCAAAAATACCAGTAAAAATCAAAGCTAAAGTAGTAGTTAGCCCAATAACACAGTCCAAGTAAAGTTTAACCTGTTGTAACTGACCTGTTGGATGGTACTGTACAATACAATCCATCAGAATCTTCACTTGATTACTCTCGATTGACATCTATACCTGTTGGCTGAACTATACAAGATAATGAGAGGCATAGATAGACTCGATAGCCAGAGACTATTTCCCCGGGCAGAAATGGCTAACATGAGGGTCATAGTTTTAAGCTGGTTGGAGGAAAGTATAGAGGGGATGTCAGAGGCGGGTTCTTTAACAGAGAGTTGTGAGAGCATGGAATGCATTGCCAGCAGCAGTTGTGGAAGCAAGGTCATTGGGGATGTTTAAGAGACTCCTGGACATGCATATGGTCACAGAAATTTGAGGGTGCATACATGAGGATCAATGGTCAGCACAACATCGTGGGCTGTGTTGTACTGATCTATGTTCTACGTTTTAGCCAGTCTTCCAATGCCATCCAATGGTAACACTGCACAAGTCAGATCCCAGAATGAAACCTGCTTTGATAGGTCAAGGGCTGAATCTTAAATTCTTTTGCTAAGCGTCAGTTTTGTCAAGTTTTTCAGAGGGTTCACACCGTGATACTTGAGGATGTTTATCACCCTATTTTACAAAACCTGCTTGATTTAATACCTGCCCCACATCCTTTGGTGTCCCTTTCACACATTTGAACACCATCATACCATATGCTGTTTCCAAAACAACTCAGCACTTATTGGACATCCCAGAATTCACCAACATCCATGGTGTAGCACCATCTTTAAAAAGATACTTCGCACCCACACAAGAGCAGTCAATCCAGAGCATCCCTGCATGATTCCAGACATTGGCTCTGAACATGACAGACCATGGAAAATTGGTGTCTGTTTTTGTGGACAGGGACATGGAGATACTGCTGATGGGAATGGGGTGATGATGAGGCAGGATGTCCTTTTCTCCCAGACCAACAGAGGATACCATTCTATTGGAACCACACCCACCTGGACCAGGGTTACCAGGGAGTACAATAGGTGAATGGGGGTGGGAATGGAGGTGAATAGATTTGATTCCTTACAGTGTGGAAACAGGCCCTTCAGCCCAACAAGTCCATACCGACCCTCCGAAGAATAGTCCACCCAGACCCATTTCCCTCTGACTAATACACCTAACACTATAGGCAATTTAGGATAGCCAATTCACCTGACCTGCACATCTTTGGACTACACATGCAGACACGGGGAGAATGTGCAAACTCCACACAGACAGTCGCCCAAAGCTGGAATTGAATCTGAGACCCTGGTGCTATGAGGCAGCAGTGAGAACCACTGAGCCAATGTGCCACCTATTAAAAACACCAACTCTCCCAAAGAGCATCCCATCCCCAATCTACATACCTCTGGACCGTGGGAGGAAACCAGAGTACCTACACACAGACAGTCACCCAAAGCTGGGACTGAACCCAAGTCCCTGGTGCTGTGAGTCAGCAGTGCAAACCACTGAGCCACTGTACCACTAGCTCAGAGAGGAGGGTGGGGGGAAGGTAGCAAAGAGTACAATATGTGAATGGGGGTGGGGATGGAGGTGGTAGATTAGATTAGATTAAATTCTTACAGTGTGGAAACAGGCCCTTCAACCAACAAGTCCACACTGACCCTCTGAAGAGTAACCCACCCAGACCCATATCCCTCTGACTAATGCACCTAACACTATGGGCAATTTCGGATAGCCAATTCACCTGACCTGCACACCCATTATACTCCTTGCTACCTTCTCCCCCCCTCCCACCCTCCCCCTCCATTTATCTCTCCGCCCTGGAGGCTTCCTGCCTCTGTTCCTGATCAAGGTCTTTTGCCCGAAACATCGATTTTCATGCTGCCTGACCTGCTGTGCTTTTCCAGCACAACTCTGATCTAAATTCTGGTTTCCAGCATCTGCAGTCCTCACTTTTGCCAGGGTTACCATCCAAGTGCAGTGCAGTCTCAACCATCTGAAGGAATGCACAGAATGTGGGAAGAAGATCAATGACCTTCTCCACTCTGCCACTTGTTACCTCTCTGCTACTGTACCCACCATTTCATGCTTCATCTTCCCCACTCACTCTCATCCTTGCTAACATCTGACCCTGACTAACCCTGAATCTCTTCTGCACAGCCTGTTCACCCCCTCAGGAGATCTCCACACAGGCATCAAAACTAACAGGGTGCCACCCACCTTTCTCTCCTTCACCCTCCATGTGCAGAATTATCTGACTCTGAGCAGCTGACTGACCAGGTCCAAGCACTGATTCACACAAGTCTGCAGATAATCTTTAACATCTAAACATATTTTTAAAACAAAGAGAGAGAAAAGAAGTTCTTAATACAAACAACAAAGTCAAGTTTCAAACTGCTCCTCAATACTGTCCTTTTACCATTAGTCAATTCCAGTAAAATTTCATTCTTATCCCAGCTCTTCAAGTTTTTAAATTAGCAGATTGCTCCCAGCTTCCTGACCTAGGGCTGTAGAGACATTTTCATGCTGCTTTTCCAAGTCAACTAGCATAAACGTTTCACAAAGCTCATGAGAAAGCACATGAGCTGACTGATCAAGAGATGCCGATGTGGAGTCCAGTCCTCCGCGTACCGTGACACCTTGTGCCAGGGACGAGAGCGCGTAAAAGTGAATGGGAGTTTGCTTTATAAAAAAAGGTCAGCAATTCACAAATTGTATTATAGGCAAATCACATTTAATAAGCCAGCGCTATAGGAAAACTGCCTGTATGTTGACACTCTTGGAATTAAGAGCAATGTGTGACTCCACACATGAGTATTGCCAGTGCACAGTGAAATAACTCCACAGAAACCAGTTCACCATCACCAAGCCACCCTTCATTTACATATGGAGAGTCCTTGACACTGATCCAGCCCATCAGAGCCAGCTCTCAGCGTGAACAGATCCTCGGACACTCCTGTCAGCCATGACTCTCTGATTGGGTCAGATTAACAGCCCAAATCAGGGAATTCATATTCTATGAGGTCAACCTTGTTACAATCCCACCCCCTTTGAGTCAGAAAACATAGGCTTTTTTTTTGTAAATCTTCCAAAGAGTGATTTAGAATTGGGCCAGGTTCCTCCAATTCTTCCTTTGACATGGGGCCATGTAAAGCACAGTAACTCCCCTCTTGTTCCCGGAGCGTCTCGGAAGAAATCCATTCTCCTCTTCATGCAGCAAAAATGTCAAGGCGGCTACATCCACCATATCCATGTCAGGTTCTGAGATTCTTTAAAGTTTGATGGAGAGGGAAAACCCATAGGTTCCAGAACAGTGGGAAAGGCAGTTGAGGAGCTGGGCACGTGGTGCTTCTGTGCCTTTTGCGAGTTTGCAGCTTTTGTATTTCTATTTCTATATGGTCCATGTCCTTGTTCAGGACTATTTGTACCTACCCAAAGTTCATACTTCACTGGACCTGACCTCGCATTGAGCATCCCTCTTACCCATGCAGGGCCAGTCCAGTGGTTCCTAAACTAAATTTTGTCTCCTGAAGCAAACTGTCTCTATTGCTTATTGGATATTGTGTCCGACATTTGCAAACCTAATGCCATTTTACCCTCCGCCCATCACTAAGTCCAGGAAAATCAGATATAACCTAGTGTAGAATCTTCCCCCCATTGGCAACTTTGCTGGAGCTATCCCTGTAGTTGCATGAAGGGTGGACCTACAGTCAAATAGGAGCCAGGACAGTTTGTATCTTGTGAAGCCGTAGGTTGCTTCTTTAAGCCTCCCGTCAAAGTGTGGACTGCTCTTTTTTGCCAAACCAGTGGATGATGGATGGTTTGGAGCTGTCCTTATGTGACAAATATCGTTCAACTTTAGGAAATACTCAATTTCCGTGTTGGTAAATATTGGCTGTAATCTGTGACTAATGCTTCTGGGAGTCATGAAGTTTTTCTATCATTGTCTCAGTGTTTGATGAATGAACTCTTATTCACATCCAGCCATTTTGAGGGAGCATCCATAATGACTAAGGTCATTGAACCCATGATTGACATGTATCCAAATCCAGGGTTTACCCTGCTATTCCTATTAAATGTGGGGGAGCTGCTGGCAGTAATTTGTGTCATTGTTGGCATTCTGGGCACTGCCCCACCAACCCAGCTATATCTGCATCCCATTATGGCCACTAGATGTAACGCCTTGCCAACATTGTCATTTTGGAAACCCCTGGATGACCCTGGCAGAGGTCAGCTAGTATCTGATGGTGTTCTTTGCTCGGGACAATTATTCTTGCTCCCCATAATAATATGTCGTCCTCTACTGTGATCTGGTCTCTCCGGGTCCAGAAAGGTTTCCATTTTGGTTGTAATGGCCTTTTAGTTTCCCTCATCACCACCAACTGTTTTGGTTTTGCCAGGACCAGATCTTTCTGCATTCAGAGTCTGATATTGTCAGCTGTGACTGGCAGTGTCTCCAGAATATTTAAAACCATGACAGAATCTTCCAATGGTGTTACCACTGGTTCTGTATCTGCAGGCAGGAGGCATCTCAATGCATCAACATTCAGACGTGTTCCAACTTGTAATTGTACGCACTTAGTATTAAAGCTCACCATTAAATTTGGCCTGAAGCTATGGATGGCATTGCCCTGTCTACTTTAAGTAGACCTGCAGGAGTTGTGGTCCATTATTGTTACAAATTTGCATCCATAAAGGTGGAATGTCCTGACTCCAAATATGATTGGCAAACTTCTTTTTCTATCTGGGAGCATTTACGTGCTGCATTAGCCAAAGTCCTGGATGCGTATACTATTGGGCACTCTTCTCCATTAGGTCACTTGTGAGCTCATACTACCCTGATGCCAGATGGGAAGGCATTGGATGTCAATCCCAGATCTCACTTAGGATCATGGTGTGCCAACACCTTAGAGGACAATAGCTGTTTCTTCACTTCCCATCTATGGCTATGGTTTGGTTACGTGACCATTTCCAAGACTAATCCTTTTTTAAGAGTTGCTGCAAAGATGCCAGGACGGAGGCTTGGTTATGTGTGAAGCTTCAGTACTGACGTGGGAGCCAGGGTATCGTAATCACCATAAATTTGTCTTCCAACAGGAGTAACTAGGTCTTATCAACTCCATATCCTAAATAGGTCACTTGGAGTGCCTGGAACACACACTTTTCCCTCCTAATGCAACTGCCTGGGAGACACGTATAAGGAGCATGTCCAAATTCTCTAATGTAGATGTGGCAGCATTGGACTGGGGTGGACAAGATCAGAAGTCAGATGACACCAAGTTATAGATTAACAGGTTTATTTGAAATCACAAGCTTTCAGAGCATTGCCCCATTATTGGATGAAGTGAGAGAGAAGCACACAGGCACAGAATTTATCGGCAGAGAGACCAATGGGCAGAGAGATCAAAAGATCATACAAATGGTGTGAATGGAGAGTCGACAGACCAAATAAAAGGTCTCTGCATGTGATAAAGAGTATCAGGCGGTGTGAGTAAAGTGTCAGCAAGAGAAGGGATGACGTATAATCTGATTAAATGAGGCAGCAAGATAATTACAAAAACTTAAAAATAAGGTGGTGATGGAATGATTGGAAAAACGTAATAGGTATAAAAGTGGCATGCTCATGGTCTAATCGAAGCAATAAGTAATCCAAAACTGTACAAATTAATTGAAGTTGATAGATCATAACAATTTATCAAGGTGATGGTATCAAGCCAGGACAGTAAGATCTGTAAACTCAGCATGACTGGTGCTGCCCATTCCGCAAACTGGACTAGTTTGACGATTCCTTCACTTTCCAACCTTGTGATTTCTGCCTCTTCTGTTGCCTACAAGACAAATAATATTGGGTGGGCTTCCTAGTCAACATGCAAGATGTGGAAGTGCCAGTGTTGGACTGGGAGTGACAAAGTTAAAAATCACACAACACCAGTTATAGTCCAACAGGTTTATTTGCAAGTATAAGCTTTTGGAACGGTGCTCCTTTGTCAGATAGCTTGCCGCTTCTTTTTAAAGGGGATGTTGGCATTGCTGTCTGGCTTGCATTTGTTGTACCCTGGAGAAAGTGGTGTTGAGCTGCCTTCTTGAACCTCTGCAGTGCATTCAGTGTAGGTAGACCAAAAATACTATCAGAGAGAGACTTCCAGGATTTTGATCCAATAACAGTGAAGGAAAATTGATATATTTCCAAGTCGGGAGTGAGTAACTTGGAGGGGAACTTGTAGGTGGTGGTGTTCCCATGTATCTGCTGCCCTTGCCTTTTGGATATAATAGTCATGGGTTTGGAAAGTGCTGTTTAAAAATCGTTGGCAAATTTCTGCAATGCATCTTGTAGGCTGTACACAATGCTGCTACAGAGTGTTTATGGTAGAGGGTGTGGATGATTGTGGATGTGGTGCCAATCCAGTGAGCTACTTTGTCCTGGATGGTGTTGAACTTCTTGAGTTTTGAGCTGCACCCATCCAGGCAAGTGGGGAGTATTCCATCACACTCGTGCTTTTGTCTTGTTTTGGACAAGCTTTGAGGAGTGGGCAGGTGCTTACCTGCTGAAGGATTCCAAGCCTCTGACCTGCTCTTGGAGCCACTGCATTTGTGTGGTGAGTCCAGTTGAGTTTCTGGTCAATGGTAAATCAGACAGTGATGGTTATGCCATTGAATGCCAGGGGCGATGATCAAGTTCTCTCTTTTTTGGAGATGGCCATTTCCTGGCACTTGCATGGCATGTATGTTATTTGACGCTTGTCAATCTAAACATTGATATTGTTCAGGTCTTTTTGCATTTAGAGATGGATTGCTTCAGTAACCGAAGAGTTGAGTTTGGTTGTTTATTGTTCAATTATCAATGAAATTCCCACTTCTGACGTTATGATGAAGGGAAGAATTGATGAAGAAGCTGGAGATGATTTGACCTAGGACACTCCCCTGAGGAACTCTGCAGTGATACCTTGAAGCTAAGATGACTGAGCTCCAACAACATCAACCATCTTTCTATGTGCTAGCCATGACTTAAATCAGTGAAGAGCGGATCCATGATTCGCTTTTGCTTTAATTTTGCTACGCCTCTTTGATGCCACAGCTCCAAGTGAAAGGGGATTATGAGCAAAGACTAGCACTCAGCAAAAATGGGAATCCCAAAATCTATTCTAGGCACATCAGTAGTAAAAGGGTAATAAAAGAACACTGATTAGGGAACAAAGAGAAAAGTTACACATCGAAGCAACAGCCATGGCAGTCTTAAATGAATTGGAGATGCCGGTGTTGGACTGGGGTGTAGCAAGTTAAAACTCACACAACACCAGGTTATGGTGCACCAGGAAGCTTCCAAATAAACCTCTTGGACTATAACCTGGTGTTGTGTGATTTTTAACTCAGTATTAAATAAAGATTATCAAGGAGTAAAATTGCTATCTAGACCACAGTGATTGGAGGAAGCTCTGACATGAGAAGGATGCAAAATTGATGAGCAGATTATGGAAAGTTGACAAGACATTGGGACTGTAAGAGATAAAAAAGATATTGAAGGAAGTGAGTGTGGAAATTGCAGGAGTATTGGCAATAACCTCTCAATCTATCCACAAACCAGGTCTACAATTCTCCATCTCTGGCATCTTCCAGTGATTGCAAGGAAAGTTGTAGACTGTAGAAAAATAGGAACAGTAGGAACATGGATAAAACATTGGTTGAGTGATAGGAAACAGAGTAATGGGCAATGGATGTTTTTCAGGCTGGAGGAAGGTTGTGTTGGGAGTTCAACAAAGGTGGTAATACTTTTCATGATATATATTATTGATCTGGATCTTGGTGTGCATGGAATAATTTCAAATTTTGAGGATCATGTGAAACTTGAAAGCATTGTCAACTGTGAGGAGGATAGTGGGGAACTCCAAAAATTGGCAAGTTGGTGGAGTGGGCAGATGAGGTTCAGTGATGTGATGCACTTTGTTTGGAAGATCATTGAAAGATAATATAAAATGGAGGTTACAATTCTAAAGAGAATGCAAGAGCAGAGGCACCTGAGTGTATGTGTGCACAGCTTATTGAAGATGGCAGGACAGGTGGAGAGAGCAGTTAGTAAATTGCACAGAATGTTAGGCTATCTTATTAGGGACATGGAGTGCCACAGCAAGGGGTGATGATGAACTTGTCCAACACACTTGTTAGACCTTAGCTGGAGTTTGTGTACAACTGTAAGTGCCACAAAATAGGAAATATTTGAATACATTGAAGATAGTGCATTGACATGATGTTCCAGGGTGAAGAAACTTCAGCTATGAGGACAGATTAAAGAAACTATTTCCTTGGAGAGAAAAGACTGAGAGAAGATCTGAATTAAGTTTTCAAAATTGTGAGCAGCTGGGCAGAC